>NC_086355.1:6442607-6765077 GCF_036324505.1 Eleginops maclovinus
GTGAGAAGAAGAAGAAAAAAAAACAGCTGTCGGAACCTTGATTCTGGGACATCCGCCATTTCGGCGCAGTTTCAATGTAACTCCTAGACTCTTCCGGTGTAGACATCCATGGAGGACATAACTGTCATGACAACAATGTGACTTACCGTTTGTAGTTCCTTTTGAATCAATGTTGCCGGTATAAATTCAGTGAATATAAAGTGAAACTAGTTGCGTTTTTATCCAACAAGTTCGGTAACGTTTGATCCACTTTGCGGTTAGCAGGGCTGCACGTTAACGTTAACCTTGGCGTGCACCACAGTAGTTTAACTATCTGGTGGTCGTTAACTTAACCGTCACTAACTGTCACTAAGGATACCGAATTAAAGATGTCGGGGGTCAGTCGTGGTTTGAGCTCAGTGAAGGTAAGAAGAACATCACTCAGACCTTCAATCAGGACCTCTCAATGTTGATACAGTCACGTTATTTTGCATTTACATGTTCTTTCTCTTCATATATAATGCAAGTTTTGTTCTTTTTCTCACAAACATCAACAGCAATCACAATATACATAGATTTGTTTCAATAAACTTCTCAACTCTAGCTGCCAAATCAGAATCGGAATGCCTTTTGAGGGGACATGTTCATTGTAAGAGCAAAGGTTAAGATAGAGAGACCCACAAATAAATAAAACACTGTTAGATAAAGGGCATTCACACACACACAGTACACATTTGGGTAGTAATTGAGCAGCAACAGTATTTATAAAATGAATGAAGTGTAACATGTAGATTGTAGTGAGGTAGAAGCTAAATAACAGAGGTAAAATTGCACAGAGTTAGTTGCAGATTCTTGGATGGATAAATCCACTATTCATTTCTAATCTAACTCTTAAAATGAGCAAGGATTTTATAATACTGATCATATTATACAATCAAAGTTAAAAAAAGAACAGCCGGTAAATTAATAAAATACGTATAGCAGCTCTTATTAAAAATCTGAAAAGTTAGCACATTGGTTGACGCATTGCTATTGTCTAATCAGTTTATGTGTGCTTCCTGGACTGGGAAAGAAATGTGCCTTTTTTCATCAGATATATTATTATGATTTGCTTTCATTTTGCTTGTCCCTGGTTGTGTTTGTCTACAGATCCTGACCGAAGTTACACTTTTGTCACGTTGCCCATCGTGTGTGCCGGCACGCAGCAAATTTACCAAAGCAAGAGTCCCCAAAGAGGTAAGAATCAGATCAAACTCCAGAGTTTTGCAGAATCACATTTAATCAAATGCTCGTTTAGGAGTTTGTACCATTTATGTATAATCTCAACTAAGATGGATCCATTCTATCTCCCTAACATTTAGCCCTTTCTTGCAGAGAGACCTTGTATCAAAGTATTTGAATAACTGATTCATTTTGGTTAATTTGATAAATTAGGTAAGGGTAAATTAGGTGCGTTATATTACATTTTCACCACCAGGACCCCCTGAGAGATTCATCCAGATGTAATATTAATGATGCTGCCTTATTCTTCTAAATGAATAAAGCATCACTTCAGCTCATTTGTGTTTTTCGCCACAGATTTTTGAAGAGAGATCAAAAGAGCATGAGAGATATGGAGGAGATCCAGAACAACCTCACAAACTGCACATAGTGACACGAGTCAAGAGTACGATGAGAAGACCGTACTGGGAGAAAGACATGGTGAAATACCTGGGGCTCGAGAAGGTAAGGCTGCTTTGTGGTCTGTTTAAGGCAAATGATTTGAAGAAGAGGGTCTGGAATTTTCATAAATACAATAAATGATAACCTCAATAGGTAATAAACCGTGTGTGCAAACCTTAGCGAGCAGTAAAGATGCTTTCTTGTGTTAATTTGCTCTGACTCTGTTCTCTCTTTGTTGTGTTAGGCACATACACCTGTAATTCACAAAAACACACCTGCAGTCAACAACCAACTGAAATTTGTCAAACATCTTGTAAGGTAAGAGAAATGTAATTTATCTCTCTAAAACTCAAGGCTCTGCTTGTTATTGAAGCGTACAGCAAAAGGAAATCTGATGACAATTAAGCAATTAATGAAATAAAGTTATTTGTGTGGATATTAAAATACACTATTGCTTGTCCCTCTCCCATCTCCTCTTCTCTGGCTCATTCAGGATCCAGCCACTGAAGACGCCCTACGGCCTCCCTGCTGAGCAGGACTTAGGGGACACTTACATCAACAGCAAAGGAGAGCTGATCGTCCATCGCCTTCTCCAGCCTGTAGATCCCAAAGCTCTCAAATCCTAGCTCCGCTTCCAGATCATGTTGATGAAAAGTTCAATTGTTCATAAAATGTCATGAAACAGTTTGTGCTCCATAGCTTCCTCTTCTGGTTCCTATACACTGAGCAAATGGAGTTTGGTTGAATAGTTTTGTATCAAATATCTATCTAAATATTACTAGTAAGCAACAGATGATGGTTCAATTCTTTAATAAACATGGCTTGTAAAAACTATTTCCTTTTTGCTTGTTTGGCAGAGAAAAGTTCTCTCACCTGCTGGAAATGTTTAGAGTGTTTCAGATCGAGGGTCCTCTCACAGGTTTACACTGTTGTTTATTGCTAAGACCTCTTTACAGGATATGTTTAATAATTCCAGCTGTGAGAAGCTCCTTATTTTTGGATTGTTAAAAAGACATCTATCTTTTTTGAGTCTAGTATGGATTGGGACAGTTTGAGTTGGTATCTGAAGGCTGTTTTTGACACCTCACTGTCCTATTGCACATGTGAAGACCGATCTGTTCACATACATTTTTATTCTTATTGGTAAATTCATTTTAGCGATTTTAACACATGTAATTCTCTAATCTGAGCAAAGCTCTAATCAGCCGTCATAATTTCAGACACCTGAATCCCACTAAAGGCCAATACTCCCTGCATCGATCTTCTGCAGGGAAGAATGGTCGAACAAGTTACATTGCAATGCATGGGAATTGTAGACCATGATTTAGTATGTGTTTACCAAAAATACCAACTTCGTGTATTACATCAATTTGGTTTATCAGTTTCTCACATGTACAAGAAAAAACACAGACGCCCATATCTTTTAAAATCACACATTTTTATTGAGTCCGCATTAGTCAAGGCGAACTGCTGCTACAGGGAAATGTTGTGTAAAAATGCTTTCTGATGCTTTTGATTATCTAGGTAATCATGCATCATGTTTTCTGTTCTAACGTCAGACTCACAGAGTTACAGGCAAACGTGGGAGAGAAACAGAACAATGTGAAGACTGAGAACGCCTGCAATTCACGAGGAAGCTTCAAGGTTTCAGTCACAGAGAAAATCAATCGGAATCCGAATCCCTTTGTCCGTCCCACAGAGGGGAAATTTCAAACACCAACACATTAGAGATATCGGATAAAAGGTTGGTTCGGTGGCTCAGTGAAGCTTTCTGTTGTTGAAAGGCATGTTTGTAATTTTGTTGTCAAACAAGGCAGGCAAGTCATTAAAAAAGGCTGAATCAAAAAGATTTGATGGGAAAATAAAGAGACAGGATAGAAGTAAAAATATGTAAAACCTGAATAAAAGAGTAAGTCACAGTGATGAGAAGAAAAGTGAAAGCAGAATGTTTAAGAGGGAAACAGGATTAGCGTCAGAGCTTTTCAGTCATCAGAATCAGAGCCTGAGTCGTAAGCTCGTCCTCGGATGGTTTTCTTCTCCACCTTTGTGAACTTTGTGCCCGACTTCTGTGGTCCTGTAGGAGGCTCCATCAGGTTACCACTAGAACAAAGGAAGAGGATGATGTTAAAGCAGAACGCATTTGTGTTTTTATCCACTCTGACTCTGTAGCTATAATGCATGACAGGTGAAGGTGGTGTATCTCACCTGTAGTTGATGACATCCGCACAGCCGAGTCTCCATTCCAGCATCTCTGTGGGAAAGTCGTCAGTGTTTCCAATGTCGCTGAATCCCACCACATAGTCCTTTGTTATTCCGTCAATTAGCAGGGCCAGTGTGGGAATAATTTTGATCCGCAGCCTTTCTGTCAGAAACGGGGCCTTGTCCACGTTCAGTTTGATGAATTTGGTCTCAACGTGCTTCTTGGCCAAGATGGTCAAGTGTTTGTCGACGATCTTACACCTATATTTAGGGGACAGAAGACAGAACAAATTTAACAGCAGGATCACAAAACACTCAGTTACTGAAATGTAAAACAAAGAGGAGACCTAACCTAAAATAGAGAAGTAATAGCTGAACCACTCAAATTATCCAATTAAAACTAGAACGAATCTTGTTGTTGTGCACCTCTGTCACGTCTTTGATATAAATATACACTAGCAATGGACTGACCTGAAGGTGGAGCTTTTGTAGAAGTGGCAGACAACTTTCTTGCTGTCTTTGACCTCGCCGAAAAAGTCTTTCTCACTGGAGATTTCTCGGTACTCTCCATGGCCTTTAGACAACCACTCCTTGAAAACAGAAAATACTGAGGTGAGAAGCAGAACAATGAAACAGAAAGATTGGCTTTTACATTCAAGCATCTTTTCCCCCCATCAAAGATCCATATTTAATCCTGCTGTTTAGACCAACTCCATGGTCCCTATGAAAAACTCAAATACTTTTCAGAAAATGTTTAAACAAAAAACAGGTGACACTCTTCTGCTATGAAAGCATAACACTGATGACAAACAACAAGTTAATAATGTCTTAAACGTGTTTGAATCCAAACAGTCATCACGGTTTTTTTTGATCTGGTCTTTCTCAAAATTCCACAATATTGCAGAAATCCTGTGTCTACTTGAATAGGTAGCAGCACCATGTCAGGGTACCACCATCACCCTGACATTTGGATTTCTCAGGATTTTTTGAAACTTTTGGCATGATGTATATGCACAACATGGGTTTAGTTTGGCTGCCCTTACATACCTGCTTCTGTTTCTGGGCTTTTTTAAGCGCCTCTAATCGCCTCTCCTTCAGTCTCTCCAAATCATCTTCATCAATGTCATTCAGTTTGCTCATCTGTGCATCCAACTTCTCCTCCACCACCTTGGTGGTCTGCTCCAAAACCTTGGACAGGATGTCCATTGATTGGTGGGCCATGGTCGCTCTGTGTGAATCTCTCTCTGAATACAGAAGGAAAAGAACACATAATGTAAGCCGAGACAGGAGGCCAGAAAACAAGTAAACAATAAGACACCAGATTACATTTCTCCTGTCCATACCTGCCAAGGACAATGATAGCAAGAGAAGAACTACTTTCCCATGAAAACAGACAGGAAACTTTACACTCCATTTAGTGTTGTTACATCTTTATGGTTGCATCTGGGCTGTTTGTGAGGATGTTGAATCGTTTTTTCCTACACTGAACATTGTTTCTAATATCCAGTGTATCCACACTGACTACACATCGTTGGACAAAATGTTGAATGACTAAACAAAAAGTGAACACAAGACCCATCATGTGGTGGAAATGTATTGCAGGGTACGGGTTTAGCTAATGCCATAACATGAGCAACGCAGTATGTACCAGTAACGTTACTGTCCAGTCATTGAGGAAAAACAACACACCTAAAGTCACAGTCTATTTTGTATAGTTGAGGTTGAGAATTTTCAATGTACGATTGAACGATTGAAATAGATCCATAAAATAACTGGTAATGCGCTCACAATGCTTTAAGTTATGAAGGCACTCCTGGGCTCTGTGAAGTGCGTTCATTCATTCGTCAGTTTGCATTTCACATTTGTATTATTACAATATCGTAGTATTCTATTATGTGTTTAGCTCATCTTAGTGTAACTTCAGATTTTCATTACTACACTGTAGCTACTGTGCATATGACACAAACACATTTGAATCTTTACACACTTTATGGCAAATTCAATCCAGGTTAAGTATCCTTTACAGACTAAAATAAACCCTCAACAAAGTTGTGTATATGGTATCAAGCAACGGATGCCTTAGATGGCGGATTAGTGCGTCACGTGAAATGTTGCTAGTGAAGTTGTGGTCCATTGCACCATGGATGTATGAGGAGAACATTGCATTGAACCCTAAGCTTGAGTATATTAGAAGTGAAGCATTGAGGCTAATTTCCTTGAGATTCAGAGACTTCAAAAAGCTCTTATGCTCACCACTTAAATACCTGCTGTTCATTTTAACCAGTTAGAAACCTGTCAAATATAAGACACTGTTCGACCCGAGGTAAAGCCTTTGTGACAACTGGGCACTCCTTCTTTTCGTCGCTTGGTTATTCCCAAGAGTCTTGCGTGAGCTGCAGTGACATTGTTTATCACATTTTTCGACGTTTCCCTTTTAACTTTAAGTGCAGATAATTGTACTACGTCTGTCAAACGATGAATGAAGCTAACACGGTTGCTATTTTCTGCCAGTCATCAACAAAAAACCCTGACAACTGCGTGTGTTAGCATGCTAAGCTAGCTAGCGTTGGCCATGCGAGTTTCATAGATGTAAACACTGACAGGGATAAAAAGGAAAACAACTTCACACAGGTGTAAGATGAAAATGAGACAATGATACGTCGTGTGAATAAAAATGTGCTAATCCATAATCATAAAGCCGTTATTTTAAAGGTTACCTGATCAGGGTTGACGCTTCAGTTGCGCGAAATGCAAACGGTTGCTGAGGATGTGACGTTATAATACATCCGGTTGAGGTTGAACTACATCCGGGCATTTCATAAAATAAAAGAAACACTTTTTAAAGATATTTATTTTTATTGTCACTTCTTTTGGGCTTATTTCCGTATTCAATCTCTAATTTTAAGAACAATTATTAATAAATCAACTTCAATTTCAATTTTAATATTAGTATTGATAGAGATTGGTTTTCATTTATTTCATAAACCGCCTGGCTTACAAAGGAAACACACAAAGTACAATCTAGCAAAAGATGCAAAAACAAAATGTTGAATAGAAAATGGTTTTGGCTGGGATGATTGAAATTCTTGACCTTGTGGGTTTATTGAACCAAATATGAACAGATTCAACCAATGTTTGCATATTTGTGGATTTCATGCCTGCCTGAAGAGGACAACCTTGATCTTTCAAGACTAGCAATTTGTTCATATTTTAAATTTGTAAAATGTTCAGAAGACTTCTAAAATCCAAGATAAATATAATCAACGACAAAGACACATCAATTGATACAGAGTTTACAGTTTATTACCAAGATTTTAGAAAACTTACAAACAATTTCACAGCTTCAGGTCTTCAGGCACAAGCCAGTTTAGAGAAGACAAGACTGGCCAGTTATAACTCCTGGCCATTCCTTTCCAGAAAGATATGACAGGTGAAGAGAAGCAAACGTCTGGAAAGTGAGAGGAGACTTACACATTCTGAATTACATTCATTTCAACAAGTTGAAAACATAACAGATTGATTTGGTTTGCATATTGGGGATACTGCTTTGAGAAAACGTTCCAACCTCACGCACATAATGTCCTGCATGGTGAAATCACAAGCCAGCCAGCCAGCCAGCCAGCCAGCCAGCCAGCCGCATCTGCTGAGTACTTCGGATCGCCAGTCATAAAGTGAAATCACAGAAATACAAGGATGTAGCCACAAGCCATACACATGTCTCCATTGAATGAAGTACACAAGTACATACATTGAGTTAAAAATCAGCTCACCTGGTCAAATCCAGCATTATCTCAATATTCAGATTTGTGACTAGGCTGGAACACTAGAAAAGATTTTCTCCAGATACAAAGGCTGTATGAAACTTTACATTATCTTGAAGGGACATCTCATTTGCTAGTGAAAAAAAAACTGCATAGGCTACTTATTGATTGCCATAACTCAGAATGCTACTGAGAATCAACAGTTAACCTCACAGGAAGTGCTTTGGCCAGCTTCCATGTTGGAATACTTACAAACAATTAAAGATTAAGGAGATTTTACAATTTAGAGACAGTTACTAAGAATTCACTACATGTAAACAATACAAGAGGTAAACCCTCCACGTACATCTTTTTCTTTAAAAACATTATTTACATACTATAATAACAAGGTTTGGCACTTTTTTTGCAAGAGAAGAGGAAAAAAGATACTACTGTATGCAGCAGACTATATGTTGTTGGCTTTTTTGAGACAGCAGTAGTAGATACATCACAGGTTAGTCCAAGTAGCTCGGAGCACCAAGGAGATGTTTTGTCCTTTAATCATAAGTCTGAGGAGCACTACAACCCTAACTGATTCTGTAATCTCTAAAAGGTGCTTTGTGTTTAAACATGATGACTGGGTTGTCATTTTAAACCTAGGCTTATTTAACTGCAAAAATAATAAAAATGTGCCTGTGACTTACATCATTCAAACCGTCGTATCACATAAATGTAGATGGAAATCAGGAGGGTAATTTAAAATCTTATAAGACCTTTTTTTTTTAATAAGAAACAGTTAAATTACTGCCTACAAAAAATCAGTTTATAAAACTTCATGTATTTAGAAAAGAACTCCATATGGAAAATGATGGATTTTCAAAAAACTGCTACGATTATCACTGTTCTGAGTTTTGGAGAGTAGTTTACAAGTACATTTCCTGCTTTTCAATTTGTGTTCCTTTTTTAAAAAAGTACAGAAAACACTTAACTGTACACACTCTTGTCTAATACTGTCATGGCTCCTGTAACTTTCATATGTTGTGTGGTTGAAGTCGTTAAATTGTGTCTCACTCTCAGGAAGCCACTGAGAACATGATGTTGAGGAGAAATAGCAGAATTTAGACGTCATCATTTGTATTGCAGATGTCCTTGTGATAGTAGCAAAATAAAAAAATGGTGTCATGGTAACACACAGTGAACACAGTGCACCTTCTTCCTCCTCATGCTACCTTCAGGGTGCTACCATAAGTCTGCTGCACAACCACTTGCACGTTGTCTAGGATGAAGTCGAAAGCCATACTCCAAACAGACTCTACCGACTGCTGCATGAGCCTGTAGGGAAAAGACCAGAGATAAGGAATACATGGAAATTAAAAAATAAAGGCGGGGGATGTGCATTCCCTGCAGGGGGGGAACTCTACTTACCTTTTCATATATTTTATAATCAAATCCAATTTCTCCAGATCTTTATCCTCGATCAGATCAGTGCAGAACTTCACCACCTGCAGGATGTCCTCCTCCATGGGTTCTAACAAAAGTGGAATAAAGTGATTAAAACGCATAACAGCATCGGTAATTAAATAAAAAGGCACTATGAGACAGCTGTTCCTTACTGTAAGACTAAAACTAACATTTTAAAATTATTTTCTAGATAGTTCTGTCTTAAAAATAGTAAAAAAAATGTCCATCCAAGTCTCTGAAAGCCCTAAATAGTTTGTCTAAATGTCTTTTTTTATCAGTCCCAAACCCAAATATATTCAGTTTATCATGGGATTAAACATACAAAACACAAAAAGTAGGAAATCTCCCTAATTTAGATTCTGAAAACAGCCTTTTTCTGCATAAAAAAATACTTTTATTATCTTTCTGTGGATCAACTACATATTTTGTTAATGTGCAGCTCGACTTCTACAAAGTATACCTGGTATGGTGGTGACCCATTCCCGCAGGAGTGTCTTAATGTCTGTCATGTCGTAGGCTCCGGCCAACACAGGAGCAGGGCGAGGGATGAATTTGGACACTGGGATGTCTGCTTTAGAGTTTGACGTGGAGGGACCATTTTCCGTCTATGAAGGGGAAAAAAAATGTGTGAGCCATAAACGATCTTCACACACTGCCACCGTGTTTATGTAGGAAAGAGTTTATTGACTCACTTTTAATGTGTTTATTGGTTCCCGTGGTTTTAAAGGAGGTGGCAGGGTTTTGGCCGGGCTGTTAGTCGTGTTTCGTCTCTTCACAGGCGAGGGACCTTTTTTAACGGGACTCGCTGCATTTTTTCTTTTGTAGCGCCGCTTCACCCGACCAATGCCAACGCCAGCTCCTGGCTGTTTCAGCTGCAGCAGAGGATTCTTCGGCTCCACTGCTGGGATACCAACAGGGAATACATGAGCCAAAGAGGACATGCCAGCTTATAATAGTAGTATAACAACTCAACTCATTCCTAACAAATCCACTTTGGGACTTACATATTTTTGCCTGAGGCTGGACATTTGTTACTCTGTTGTAGGCAGACTTCAGTTCCTCCTGCAGCTCTTTGGGAAGGGCGGCAAATACGTCCGGATCAACCTGCAGGCAGGAAACAGGAGAGTCTAAATGACAATAACTCTTGATATCATTCTAACAATTCACACATTTTATTATCATGTAAATAATCCAGCGCCTCTTAAGTCCCGCTCTTGGACAGTTATGGATAGATGGATGGATGGATGGATGGATTGATGGATGGATAGATGGATAGGTGGATACTTTATTGATCCCAATTTGGGAATTTTTTACATTGCAGCAGCTCAATAAATTATTACTATTATGAACTTTTTTTTTATCCACCTCCCTCTTCTCGTACTCCCTACCTGCGAGAAGTGTGGTAGTTCCAGTACAATCCCCGGACTGTCAGGCTGATTTGGAATCTGAAGGAGCAACGTGCCAGCGGGTGGCGTGTATTGTGCTGAAGCAGCAGGAAGAGGAGGGGAGGAGGGACGAGACCTCACAGAGGGAGGACGAGGAGCAGGGGCCGTTGGGCTTGGGGGTCGACGGTGGCTTGATGTCCTGTCCCGATTCGTCCACGACTGCTCCACCTGCTCCCTCAGATCAGCAGGCAGTGCCTCCAACACAGAGCGATCCACCTGGGAAGGAAACACAAGTTGTTGAAAACCTTTAACTGTTCAGCTCCTGCAATCACTCAGATATCTCCTTCCTAAAACAAAAAGTAATACATTTAGAACAGGGTCAAAACACAAGAAATTAATAATAAAGAAAGTATATCTTGTGTGAGCTTTTATATACAATAAAATCTACATAATGAAAAGATATTTCCTTTGAGTCCTTACCTGTGAAGGGGAGGGGACCTCGATACTGAAGTTGAGACGCACTCGAGAGTTTTTGGGAGTTTGTCTGCCTGCATGCTGGTCTCTGCTCGTCCCTGGGACCGGCTCGGGGGAGGAAAGAGGACGTGGAGTGGAGCTGGAGGGCGGGCCGACGTTTAAGGAAGCATTTTCCTGATGTGTGCTGTCGTCAGCAGCAGCTGTAAAGTTGATGTTAAACAGAATTGATATCCCAGACGACAACTAAGACACAAACTGAAACACAAAGACTTTACACTGACTTCTTTTCCTAGATCTGCCATTTCCCTGGCCTAGCAACATTTGTTTGATGGAGCGACACCCGGGGCCCGCGGAGTCCTGGGGGCCAGAGTGATGTCCGTCAAGGAGCTGGACCTGGATGCCGATTCCCCTCATTTCCTGGACCTGCAGCTTCATGGCGTGGAACAGCTTGATGACAGCAGCGGCGATCAGCTGACCGCTGTCAGTGGACTGAGCGAGCATCACAGACCTGACAGAGGAGGAGACAGACAGAAATGAGTCGACACAGAGACAACGACATATAAGCAATGGAGAGGACATTATAAACCACTAGACACACACAGGGATTATGATACACATGCACCTTTTTCAATTTTCAATCCTGATTTTTATTTATTTTTTAAAGCCAATCGGCCAAATTAAGATTTGTTCCAATTTCTGTTTTCTTCTGTTTCTTATAAATACAATTACAGTGGTCGATCAGTGCATGGTTGATGGTCTCACCTGGCGAGGTTATCACATATGCCATGACCTCCGTATTTAGCCGGCTCCAGTGGCGCTCCAGCTTTTCGCACCATGACCTTGAGGGTAACTTTGCGGCCCCGCAGCCCGGAATCCTGTAAACGTTTCTGCACCTCCATGGACAAGTTAGTGAGGAAAGACTCAGCCTCGTCAACCTGGACACAGTGGAAGGGGGTCAAAGGGGTAAGAGAAGGGTGGGAAATGCAGAAAATAACAGTGCAGCCACTCCTCATTTCTGATTTACAGTGTTTCTTAATTTCAATATTGGGTGGGTTCCTTTAATTTCATCCCTCATGTCATTGTATTTCTTCTCTTTTGTTTTCTTTTAGCATGCACAAATAAAGAACTACAGAAAGAATAAATGAACCAACAGAAAGACAGGTCGGTCCAACCTTAGTGAAGCGGATGTTGTAGTTTATATCAGCAGAGACAGACTTCCTCTCCTTCTCGTAGCGGACAGGCCGCTCATCGAGGCCCCTGCAGAAGCGGAACAGAGTCTGTCCGGTCCGAGGTCCGAACTTCTTCTGCAGCTGCGACAGAGAAACCTGCTGGAGATCCCCACACGACCTCACTCCCATACCAGCCAGCTTTCTGCCCATAACAGGACCCACACCTTTGGGAAATAGAAGACAATCAATCGAAAATGTTCTCCAGGAAACACTGTATGCTGAGCGACCAGCAGGTGGAGCTGTGTGTACCTGGTAAGCTGGTCACTGGCAGCTCCCTGATAAAATCATCCACCTCTTCAGGCTTCAGGAGGTGCTGTCCGTCTGGCTTGGCTTTACGGGTCGCCAGTCGAGCCAGGAGGATGTTGGACCCTGAACAGATGAGCAGCTTGTAACTTTTATAATGTCTCAACACCTAAATATATGTTTGTCATGTCGTATTTTTATTGCTGCTACTCATTTTTGGCCATGCTACTTGTATATAAGTTAGCTTACTCTTTATTATCGCTTGACTTTATTTACCTGCTATGCCAATTTGGCTGTAACACTGTAAGTTCCCCCGCTGCAGGACTCATTAAAGAATTCTGATTCTGATCAAATAGAAACACTGACATGATGTATTTTACAGTACAGGAACAACAGAAACTCACCCATGCCCACTGAAGCACAGCATCCTGTTTTCTCGTTGATGTCGGCTCTGATCGCGCCGGCCAGATCTTGTGGGTCGATGCGCAGCTCGGCCAGCAGAGCAGAACCGTCGATTAACACCTCATCACAGCTCAGAGCCTCGATGTCATGGGTGTAACTGCAGAGAACAAATTGAATAGAAGGCGTGCTTCGTGTCATTCTGCCTGTAAGAGGACAGGGAAGTGAGTGAGAAATAAAACAGAGCAGGGAGTTCTTCTTACCCCGCCAGAGTCTCATACATGGTGAGAGCCACCTCTTTGTACGCTTCAAAATCATATCGGACGGACTGCAGCGAGGGACAGAGCTGTTTAGCTTTCCCAAAAAACATCCCGTTCTTCACGCCCGCCTGCCTGTGAGAGGGAACCATTTACAGTCAGTATAAAAACATAGTTCCCACATCTTCTCAAGCATATGATTCAAGGACCCAGCACAGGATGGATGAAGACATGATTAAGTGACATCACTAAGATATTTCAGAATGAGAACTAGCAGGCTTTACAGAAACTCATACATCAATTACAAACACAAAGAGGTTGGAATGAGTGAACACTTCTCAATCGTGCTGCGATGCGGTGATGGGAGACTTTGTGTTCTCTCTAACTGTTTTACAAAACAATGGCAGTATGATGAGCATTAAGAAAGACTTAAATCAGAGTTGAAGAGCTAATTCAAGAACTTGTAATGACTCGTATCTATTTTACGTCAAATAGCACAAACCTTTAGCGTCATATTAACCATTCCTTTAAACCATATATACAGATATTTGTGTTTTGTAACATGGACAGCATGCCCCCGGTTTGGAGAAAACCGACATTTGAGCACCATAGCTGAGGTTAAGCGATGAACACCAGAAAAAATAAATACCAATGAAAATGAATATCCTACCTGGCTTCATAACTGCAGGATGCAATCTCTGCCATGGAGAGAGTAGCAGCATCCAGGTCCACTCCGTTCGTATAGGGGACAGGACTGTCTTGTGATGGACTTGTGTCCAGATCGTCATCCTCCCTCTCTGAAAGGCAGGACAAATGTGCATTTAGTGTCAGGATAATACAGGAAATGCACAGGCGTATGAAGAATCAAGGTCAGCAGCAAGCTCCATGACAACCAGGGAGTGTATGATGTGCCTCTCACCAGGGAGAGCATGTTTCCTCTGGTAGTACTCGCGCTCCAGCTGAGGCTGGGCCCCGGGCCTCAGGGGGACCCGACCGTGTCCACGGTTACTGGTCACAGCTACAGGCATCCCTGCAAGACAACCACGAGATCAACCAGGTGACGGACTGGATGTCTGACACTGCTCTGTGCAGCAGGTGCCTGTGCTGTGTTGCATATAAATATGTTTCACTGGCAGCACACACTTCAAAACAGATCCAAAGGAGGCCTTACCTTTGAGCTCTGGTCGATGCCTGATCCCCACAGACACGAAGAAACAGTCCATGTCCACGTGAAAAATACACGATTTGACACTTGTGGGTGCTGACGTACCTGACCACACAAACAAAAGCAACAAGTCAGAGGAAGCTTTTGCAAATCACGATATGAATGCAACATCAAAGGATCCACAGAACTCCAGGAGTACTCATTGAATACTGCAAATGAGTGATTACTGATCATTTAAGAACTAGGAACTGTTATTATAGGCCTTATTTGTGCTTTGTGTATTCAAGATTAGAAACCCCACCTCTTGTTCTAGCCTTTTTTGTCAGCCTATAGTCAAGGAAAAAAAAAAGACACATAGCGAGGATGAATGTCTCTGACAGAATTTGAAGAGGAGAAATTATGTGGAATGCGTCTCAGACCTTTGAGTCACCATGAGACCTAAATATAGAGGGTATGCACAGACGTCATTTTCCCACCGGCACACAACCCCCTCAGTCAGACTGACGGGCTAAAGGGCAAAACAAGCAGCTGTAAGTTGTCAAAAGTTGGAAGCAGAGCATAGAGGAAGTTGCTCTCCTTAAATCTATCCAAAGAACCATTGGTTCACAGAACTGGGCAGGAACAATGTTGCCTGTCATTTGTCGAAAGATATTCTAGTTGTATGTGGACAGGTTGAAATGCATATTCTCCCTTTATTACAGCTCTCTGTGAACTTGTTACTGTAAGGGACCATATCAGGCTTTATGGAGATATTCTTTCCTGTAGTGTGTTATATATAGGTTTTTGTCCATGTACATGGTCTTCATAGGCTAAAATCCCTGTGTTCCCTCCAGAGGGAGTTTCTCTCTCGCAATCCAACCCCCCGCCAGACACGATAGAAGTCATTTATTTACTTCTGCAACATACTGATGTCATTTTGTAAAACTTGGGCTTCTATTGGCTAGCGCTCCAACACATTGTGCGTGATAGGCTAAGGGGCGGGACATCTCTAAGCAGTTGACCAATCACAACAGAGCCGGCCATCTAACCAATCAGAGCAGACTGGGCTCTGGTTTCAGACAGAGGGTGAAAAGAGGCGCTGCAGCACAGGCAGTGTGAGAAAAATAAAGAGCTTTTTGAAGTTTAAAGCATGGAGACATGTCCCAGTAGAGGAAAATTGAGCTTAACATATCTTCTGCGACACTACCACTCAGGGGGGGGTAACCACAGTTCAGCTGACAGTGACATCACATACACTGCATATATACCCTTGTTATAAAACACTTTTTTGTGACCCTTCCTCTCTTACCTCCACTGTCTGCAGAGCGCTGGTCCACCGATTTTCTCAATCGTTCTCTCCCAGGAAAGGACGCGCCCCCCGCTGCTTTCCTCTTGCTGTGCAGCTCATTGACATACTCCGAGAAGCCAGACCTCCATGTGGAGATCTGGTGTAAACGTGAGTGAGAGTAATACTCAGAGATCAGACCGCCCGTCTGTGCCATCAGCAGCGCCGAGGACTTAGAGGGTGATGGAAACTTTTCAGTGAGATGATGAGGTTTGGATGTTATGTTGGTCGAGTTTGGCGAGGCAGATGAAAAGGCATTGTGGTGACTTCCGTTCAGACGAACAGGAGAATGAGAAAGAGAGCGATGTGCAGGTGAAGGAGGAGTCTTCTCTGGATTTGAATTAAGCGGACGGGATGTCTGGAGCTGTTTTGGGACTATGTGGGTTTCGGTGGCTTTTAAAGCCTCCTGGTAGGTAGGTGGTGGAGGTTTGAGTCTCTTCTCGTTGGCTTCATGTGAACTGGATTGCTTCAAAGAGACCGCAGACTGGTCGGATTGCTTTGGAGGACTCTGGGGGAACTCATAAGGGTCGGGTTTGGTCTGAAGCGGCCCAGGACTGTGAGGTTTATCGTCTGAACTCTTGACTCCACGTTGAGGCAGCTCCTTGTCATCAGAGGGTTCATCTGTAGCAGGGGACAGCAGGTCCTCTGGCTTTAAGGCACCATTAACAAGATGAGTGTGTCCATTCGTCAGGGAAGCTTCCTTCACCACCTGCGGCAGAGGATCTGCTTTGCCACACTCTTGCATTTCTTTTGATTTCGAATGGCTCATCACGTCAAATGAGGTCTGCAGAAATCCATTTCTGTGAGATAAAGAGATGAAGAGGTTTCATTTAATAAGAAATAATGTATCACAATGTGTGTAAATGAAAAACGGTTCTCTCTTTCTGGATTCCTACACTATTTAGCAAGTGCATTTCCATTACTTTTAATACATTTGACCTATGATTAAACATTGTTTTAAGATATTACGGACAGGCAAATAGGCCAGGCTTGAGGGCAGACAATTAGAAAAAGAGATGTTTTATTCTTTGAGGAAATTAGTGTTGTATAATGTAAAACAACTTAAGCTTTGTGGATTTAAAAGTTTTCAAGTATTTTTCCAGGCCTGGAAATATTAACTATTCAATTTCAAATTCTATGAATTTCCCACTTTTCTGGCTCATTAAATTTCCATACTCACATTTTTATTTCCACTTGCTTGCAGCTGCTGTTGCAAGAAGAGTTGCTGTGAGGTTGTTGTTGACCGGGGCTCTGGTGCTGCAGATTAGCTTGAGGTGTTTGTAGAAGGGAAAGTGGGGGTTTTTGGGGGGGTTTGATGGGGCTTGGGTTAGGCAGCAGGTGGGTGTGTGAGGGGCTTCTGTGCCTGGGGTCTGTGTTGAGGTAAGTGGATGCTAAGTGGCTTGGCTGTGGGTTAATGAAGCGAGCAGCAGAGCTCTGCTGCACGGACTGAGGTTGGATGTTGTCTTGGTAAAGTCGACTGTGGTTTGGGGGGGGGGTGGAGTTATTCTGGCTTTCATGGTTGAGAACAGAGCGTTGCATGCTGCGCTGCATGCTGCGTTGCGGCAGGTGAAGCTTCTGATGGCTCGGTCCTGCAATCTCCGACGCCTGGCGCGATATCATAGCAGGGAAGAGCGGGCCCTTCTGATTGTACAGCTGGTACTGCAGGCAGGGCAGGAGACACCCAGCCTTGATACTGTTTAAAACAAATGAGAATGTAAACACAGGGGATTTTACACTATGATATTTAATAAGCAAGACATTCTCCTCCCCTACGGAACTCACCTGTCAGTGATCCACAGCGGCCTGACGATCTTCTCCCCTCTGAGCTCTTTGATTTTGCTGTTGGGCAGGTTATTGGCGATGATGTGGGAGACCTTGGAGCGAGAGTAGTACATGTGGAACTGACCGCCGTGCAGCATCATCAGCCTGCGCAGCTCATCTACACTCGGGTCTGCTCCCAAACAGTCAAATAAACAATAAAATATCAACCAAAAGACAAAAAAAACGTATCTCTACGGTATTACACACAAGACAAAAGTCAGACTAGCAGAAAATCATCACAAACAAAGGAAACATTTACATGAGCAACAAATAAAGTCAGTTATGTGAAAGGAACAAGAAGAAAAACAACTATTTTGATATATATATTTGACTTTTATCTCTTTGGATTTAGTTTTTTGTGGTGCCGAATGTTACATATATCATCCCCTGAGATGTTTGCCTCAAAGAACTAATCTACAATGTCTCTCACAGAGTTACTCAATATAACCCACACACTTTGTGGGGAGAAGTTTGCTGTAGGAAATATTTTCTTTCTACTCAACTACACCTGCCAGAGAATGAGCACCAGCGTCCTGAGCAGATGCCCGCTTCCTTCTCTGCAGTGATATGTTAGCACAACACGTAAGATGGGAAATGTGTATTTCTTGATGCTCGGGTGACTTCAGGAAGGATGAATGATGAATTATTGAGAGGGAAAGAGAGAAAAACTAGTGTGAAAATATGGAGGTGCTGTAGTCTTACCTGTGTATCCGTTAACATAGATAGACACTCCATTGAAAATAGTGGAGCAGGTCCCGTCCTTCTGAATCTCTCTGGGGGTGTCCAGTTTAAACTGCTCATCCAGTTTAGAGACTTTGGCAGCCATGTAGCCGCCCTGCACACAAGAAGGAGGGCAGAGACAGAGAAGGTTAGAAAAACACTTTCAACTAAGACTGCGCCTGCAGAATCCCACAGCAATATGGCAATCTAGGATATTTGTGAAAATGTACAAATAAATGTATACGTTTGTTATTTAATGGTTTATAAAATAATGGCCCAAAATGTTTGTTTGGCCATAAATGAATACATCTTTCAAGGTTAATATAGAGTCTTGAAATGCTGTTAGGAATATCAAAATGTCTTTCTCTATGATGAGTATAGTACCTCCATAAACACCAAATTTGACTAATTTTATGTATATAAAAGGAAAATACTTCACAGTTTTAGGTAATGTTAATTGCTTCATGTTTTTTGTTCAATCTGGCTAAAATATTGAATCAATATATGAAATGGTCTGTTGATTATTACGAATATATTATATAAAGTCTCTACAATTACAATTTGTATGCAGGGACATTTCTGCAGCACTGCAATACATAAATACAGAAAGGTATTTAGTTCCATGTTTCACCTTTTACATACAAATAGCGTGCCCTGTGCGATTTGGATATTGCACTAATACTGCAATTATGATAATTTTCCAAATAATTGATACTATCAGTATGTATGACATTAAGGGGCACATGTATGTTACCATGGGTAAATGAGGGTTTACATTGTTCTACTTCAGTTACACAAATAGCTTTGTGGGATTACGGTCTTGTCTGTATGGTGATACTACTGTTATTATGTGATGTAGTTTTGGGGCGTGGCCCTCCAGCCTGAAACTAATTAGACAATGACTAGCGATCTGCTTCAGGCTCTTCGCTGCTTTAATGAAATTGCAGGGGGTGAAGAAGAAAAGGGATGTTCACTTACAGTCTCCCAGTAATATTGTGAAACTCACTTTGCATAAACCTAGCAATACCTTTTATCTCAGTGCAATTGTTACTCTTAACGTAGTATTTACAACTGCATATTCATCAGTCTATCTACCTACCTTGAGGTTACATTTCTCAGAAGGTCATGTGCGCAACTGTTTTTATTTTCATGTCTTCATTCTGGGGTTATTTTTGTCCTAAATTGTTTGATTATGATTACACTCACCCTCTCAGCCCAACCATTGTCACCACTGGCATTGGCTTTCTTCTTTGACCACACATCTCGACTCATACTGAGATACCTGAAAGCAAGACAAGAAAAGTTAGAAATAACTACTGGAAAGACACCAGACTGCCCTCAGTTTAGTGCTTAGTTCATTAATAAAGTTAAGAACGATAAACCTTTATTAAACTTCATACAGGTGTCAGAGCAGCAACAGCAATAAGAGTGAAACACAGGATAGGACAATTACTAGAATAGTTCACGTGACAAATATGAATACAAAATGAAAGTAATGCTGTAAATAAAATAAAAATACGTGGTAGCACAGATTACATTCAAGCAAATACATAAAGATCATTACAGTATTTTGCTTTTACAAAACTTGTTGATCACACATTTGTGTTTGTGATGCACACAAATAGCTTTCCAATCATCCTGATATGATGGTGGATGTAAACATAAATCAGAAACATGCGTGTCAATCATTTTAATTATGAACTTAGTAAATAATATCTGCAAAAAATCCTGACTTTGTGATGGTTGCTTGTTTTTACAAAGCCTCCTCAGCTGCAGACAAGCTCTGACACTAATGGCTGTTGTGTTCTGCATTTACTACTATAGTTCAATGTCAATTCAGCAGATATGTTGTGATATTGGTTTTACGCACAGCTTTGTGTCCAAGGGCATGCCCAGGCAGGTCTGCAGACACTGACAGGTTGGTTACAACAGAGCCCCATGTGGCACTTTGTCACATTCCCAATGCAAGCAGCTAACAGCAAGTTAGCCTAGCCACTCAAGCAATGCTTTGTTTGTTAGTAAATCGGGAATGTCGATGCCGCATGACAGGACTGGTTAACATGGTGTCAATGCAAGCAGAAATACGAGTTGAGTGTGGCCATGCACTCATGAACAAAGCTGCCAATTCAGCTAGCAGACAATAGACACATTAAGGTTACTTATAACGACTTTGCAACTTCCATGCGGTTGTGAATCTGCAAACCACTCCTGGATAAATGATGGCAAACACAAGTGACTTGTTTTTACCTTTAATCCTGTCAGGCTGTGTTTTTCGCCACAGACTTCTCTGCAGATACAACACACAGTGCGCACTGATTACGCGGTGAGACCAAAGCAAAGCGAAATGAAAATCCTCCTGTCAGTAAACGCTAGCTCGACTCGTCAACCTTTACTTTGTTCTTCAGATAAGTCCTTTTTGTTGGGCTGAAATCCCTTTATTTTGTCTTGCTGCCACGCCATGTCTCTTCAGCGTTTTCGCTCTCACTCCCAGTCCTTTTGCTCTCCATTTCTACCGCCCGCCTGCTGGAGCTTTTTGCTTTCTCTTTTCTCAGCGAGCGTCAAGCGAAGTAAGCAGAACTTAGTAGTTCCGGGTGTTTTTCAAAATAAAACATTCGAGGACAATAAACGTTAAAGGTGTGTACGTGCTGTTGATGGAAACAGGGGGGGTTATATAAAGAAAGATAGGTGTTAAAAATGTACATTTAATATATTTAGATTCAAATACTTATCTAAATATAGGGTCTAAACATTGAGGCAACACAGTCAGTAAGAATCCTCTTCTAAATTAAACATTTAGGTTGACATTATTCCCATTTCAATTGTTCCGACTCAATTTCTTTGCATAAATGTTCCTGTTATGTCATTTATATTTGAACAAATCTTGCGAATATTTGTATTTCTTTGCTTTTCTTTTTGTCTGACTATGGAAGAGTAATTTATATCCTGTCTAGCCAAGACTGAGTTTTATTTTTAAAAGCACCACACAACTTCCGGTTAGCTTATAGCGTCTCTCAGCTAACTTGATCCGGCTCATCCCCGGCTTCTTGTTTTTAGCATCAAGTTGTGGTTATAATGCTGCCACGGTGCGGGCAACCGGGTGCATGTCACCTGAAATGACTGTAAAACATATCCTGTAAAAGCTGTGTACAGTTTACAAACCCCCCATACTTTCACTGGACCACAGCATATATGAACACTAACAATAGAGTCATTTGCATACAGAAAATAACCGTTGGTTTATCTCTCTTTGACCGTTTGTCCACCTCTAAATATGTGTTTCTTATATCAGGAGGGTTTGTGTTCACAGTGCGCCCACACTGCCTGCTTTCCTGCGGCAGACAGTCGATGAAAAGCGTAGTCTGGGGTTTTTTTCTCTCGGTGTTTGTGCTGTCTGGCTCCGGGCAGCTCGGTGTCCTCAAACGGCCCGGAACACATTCACTACTGACGGCCGTGACGCAGAGGGACGTGCGTATGATCCAGCAGCAGTCACGGTGCTCACATTGACACAATAATAACCAAGTACAGTTTAAGTACAGTAAGAAAAAACCTTTTTAAAAATGGGTTATTTATTAATGAATTAATGCACCATGGAGTGAAACAAGGTCACATGCACACTGAGTCAAAACCATAAACTGTCTGTTTCATATAGGCTATAAATACATCTGCAGTAATAATAACCAAATACTAATGTGGTGTATTTACAGTAAGACACATCTAATTGGACTTTTGTGTCCTGTATTTCTATGCTTTCCACGTTAGTGATGAGCTCAATGAATGAATTAATGCACCATGGAGTGAAATAAGGTCACACGCACACTGAGCCAGAACCATAGACTGCCTGTTACGTAAATATAGAAGCTATAAATAAATCTGAAGATTCGATCAATGCCCAGAATGAAAAAGAGTAATGCTTAAGAGCAAAGCTTCTTTTCTTTTTTGTCTTTTGTATATGCCTGAATTAATTGAGGCTAATTCCTATTAATAGCTTCTTTTCTTTTTTTATCAATAAAGGCAACAAAGGGTAAATTATAAGAATGCTAAACAATCATGAAGAGATTAAATGATTAAGCCTACTTGATCTGTATCAATTTGCAAACAGATCCAGCAGTCACCTTCAAATTAAGGACAGTGTTATATTGTAGCAATATTTTGAAATGCATATTTGTCATGTTTTATTATTCTCTAATATGCCATTGCGAGAGACACATTTCATTTTATGCAAATGTTATGGACGATAAAAAAATCTTAATCCCGGTCATAATCCCGTGAAAGAAAATGTATTCATTGGCATTAAACTCGTTTTCAAAGAGTAAAAAACACCATGATGCTATTGACCCAGGGCTTGTCGTGTCCTGAAGAGCCCCCTCATTGGCTGTTCTCTGTTGCTATGGTACCAGACATCGGATGCTGATGCTGTTTCATACGCGACTTTGTGTGTCAGTGCAGCAGGAAGTAGAGATGCAGTGATGGAGTGTCGGAGAGTGATTGATGGATGTTCAGAGAGATAGAGGGAGATCTCTGCACAACGACTTAATGAGTCTGAGTCACACACGTGTACACAGCCACCCACGCCGGTGTGTGAGTTTGTGTGTGTCAATTATAGAAAGAAATCCAGAGAAAGAGAGAGGGAAATAACCCAAAATAGCCTCTTTCTTTTCCAATAAAAGCACATACATATGACAATAAATCGATTCAACCGTCCACCAAAGTTATCAGGAATATAATGACATAAAAAAGGACACTGAGACAATAAGAGCTGGGTATTCAGTGGGAGGCTCAGGAGATTTTCCCAAACATTGATGAGTGAGAATTATTCATGTGTTTGAGGGAGAAAGCTGTGCATGCATTATAACGTAAAGACCAGGTTTTTCTGCAGAGAACATGGGATCACTCGATGTATTTGGGGCATTCTCTTTCATAAATAATTAACAAAATGTATGCAAAAGTCACAGAATTGAACAGTAGCTGCAAGAATTAAACACTTCCGTAGCTCGGAATAACTGCCCACATGTTTTATTTGGTGAGCAATTCAAATAACTTAAAATGTTTGACATTTAAACAGCGATTCAGTTTGATTGTCAGGCACAGGGGAAAGAAGAACACCATGTTTTAAGGAGGTTTTCATAAGCTGAAGATTTGGAGAATGTCTTGACCCACAGATGACATTGTAATCCTTCAGATAAAAAATGGAAAAGAGAGAAAGGATTATCAACTCCATGTTGGTGTTTTGTTACCTGTCATTCATGCTGGAAGAAGTTGGGGGCAAGACAATACACTCAGAAATAAGTGTGTAACCTCTTCAACCTCAATATTCATTAAATTACATAACAAACTCAATAACTCAATACAATTTGCATAACACGAACCTTGAATGGACATTTTCCTTATTTCTCTTTTTTATAAAAACAGATATTGCACAGTAAAAAAAAAAACACATAACAGTGAAAATATCCGAGATTTAAAAAGAAGAGTCATTAAAACCTTCATTATAAAAAGATCGAGACAAGTTTCCCACTTTGGAGAAAGTGGTATGTGATTCATTTGGTCTTGTTTCTTTTTGACAACTTCTCCTTTTTAGTTGGCTCCGACATAAACAGTCTGCTGGATAATGATTAATTCCAAAGTATGAAAAAGGCCGGACAAGTGGAATTTCACAAACTACTGTGGAGTCCTGTTTCCTTCAACATGGGACATTTGGCAAATAATTAAAGACTTCATTTATGAAACGGCTCTTCAGATGAATCCAATGATGAGGAAGAAGGTGCACGTAGTTCAAGCTTGCTCCTTCCAAAGGCTTTGCACACAGTTAACTCTCCAGCTATCCTATGAGGATGCTCAAGCTCCATGATATTTCATCCAACTCTAACACGCTCAGGAGGCATCAGTGCTGTCCGGTCTGCTGCATAGCGATCCAGAGTCTTGTCTCTTCTGTGAGGTCGGTGTGCAGGTTACAGTAAATCCTCTCCTTGTCAGTTAAGTTTGGCACTAATGCGTATCCACTGCAGAGCCTGTCTGGTGTATTGGACTGCATGAGCGATGCTACTGTGAAGAGTCAAAGGCCCAGACAACGTATTCAAGTAGTTGAAGAACTCTGAAAGGGAAAAAAGAAGAAAGTGTTTTTAAAACTTCTGTTTCTCACAGCACAAGTACACAGTGAAAAGCTGAACACAAATTACACTCGCAGAGCCTTTCCTTTCTGCTATCATGCCTCATCATGGATTGTTTTAGTATGCATTTAAAACAACCAGATAGTTTGAAGGTCAATAGTCAAGCATTAAGGAGAAGAAAACACTGGATTGTATTGTATTAAGTAATTATGGTTGTTAAAACATAATACAAATAAAGAATTGTTATACAAATGATTTGAAATAACATGATAAAACATAACATAACATAGCATTACCTAGCATAGCATAGCACCTCATAGCATAGCATAGCATAACATAACTAAAAATAGCATAGCATAACATTAAGAGGAAAACATTTGCTCAAAATTCATCAACAATTTTTAGTTATTGCATTACTATTTGGATTAATTGTACAGTTACCAGTTGTTATGTGCTGGTAATGTTATGCATTGACTATAATAAAAGATTTCCATTACATTTTTACTCAACATTAGTCAGAGGTTTCCGGTAACTCAATTAAATAAAAGGGATACTATTAGGAAAAAGCTTTGAAACCCCTGATATAAATCAGAATCAGAAACAGGTTTTAAGAATTGTATAAAAATGATACACTTCAAATATATGTATTTAACCGTTATATATTTATACGTTTTGAGAGTTTTTATGAAGTGTCAGGTTTCCTTACTTGGTGGAAACCGAATGTACATTCATTGTCTTTTTCTCATGTTTCTCGTTAATATTGGTTGTTAAGTGGACCAAATAAAAAATGAAATGAAGTGTTCACGTAAATCTGTAAACAACATTTTCGCAAATATCATGCTTTATGGTCTGTGTGTACCTTTATTCTCCTTTGCCAGGTTGTCTGCCACCTCCCAGTACTCGTAGCTGTACAGCACACAGTTGGTGATGTTCAGGTGGTTGGCTGCCATCTGGTGGATGCGATGGGGGATGCTGATGTGAGAAGGGAAGGAGCTGCCCCCGTGTGACCCCCGGCCGAGGTGTTTGCCATTGGGTGAGAGTGAATCTGGGGGGCCTTGTTCTCCCCTGGGAGTGAAAACACATGCACAACATGAGTGGGGGCTAGCAATGGAGGTTTAGCGGCTACAATGCTTGCACACAAATGAATTCAAACAATAGCCTGTGATATAAAGTGAATATCCACCTACTTCCCAGAGTCACTCCAACAGGCTGGTGGTGTAGAAGGCACTTTGGGAGAACTCTGTAATGAAACCATAAAGAAGGTTAAAATCATCCAAATTCAAAGGTTTACACTCTATCAAAAGTATGTAAGAGCCTGAAAATGAAATAACAGTATAACAGAACACCTTTAGAAAATAATAGGAATGAAACTGGAATGTCTGGTATCTGTAAGTGTTACTGGAGTGGAGATTTCTGGCTCAGAGTATGACATTTTTTTCGCCCAAGGACGAAACTTCCTGTGGTTGATTACTTACAATAAGACACATTTATTTGAGTTTTGTATCAAATAGACTGAAAGAAGTCTTGTTGTGGAAGCAGAATAGGCCCAATTCTTGAAAATGACAAAACAAAAATTGAAAAAACAATGCCTAGATTACCTGTAGTGTATAGCCTAAAATGTACTTATATTTTTTATAATATAATTAAATACCTTAAAGTAGTCCAGCAGAATTTTGGAGTATTTCAGTGCATGGTCCTTCTTTAAACGAAACATTTGCCAGTAAAGAAGTGCAAGGCAACGGAAACTGTGGACAAAAGGACAACACAAGTCAAACAGACTCAAACAGGCGACAAACCGTCCTGAAAAAGCAGGTTCTCCTGTGTGATGATAGATGTGGCGTGAACAGAGGAAATGAGTTACACACCACAGCACCGCCAGCTGTTTGTCTTCGTGTCTCGCCCCGGGACCAGAGTGGCTCTTCAACCTCATGGCATACCTGAAGAGACAGCATGGTTAGACAATTGATCTGCAGTTCATGCATATGTGTGTGTTGTTACATGGATGTGTAATTCACCTGATAAGCTCTACAGTCTCTGAGTACATGGTGTAAGGAGACTTTGCCTCTAGCGGCCCTTCCTCCATCGCTTTCCCACATTCCATGAAGGAGAGAGCGGCGTCC
Organism: Eleginops maclovinus; assembly: GCF_036324505.1. Taxonomy (NCBI): domain Eukaryota; kingdom Metazoa; phylum Chordata; class Actinopteri; order Perciformes; family Eleginopidae; genus Eleginops; species Eleginops maclovinus. Next base: position 6,468,893 of record NC_086355.1, read on the forward strand.
ACATAATTCACAGCCTTCCCCAGCTTGTCAACCTGGAAATAAGAAATCCGAAAGCAAAGATAGGAGTAAACATAAAAGGAATACTCTGATATTGTAGGGTCCAAAACATACAGGAATAGGTTCGGCGAAGTGCATTCAGCTCTGTGTATCAGTAGAGAGATTTACCCAGGAGGTGTTTGGCCTAGCTTAGCCCATAAACTGCATGCACGGCTAACCTAGCTTCATCATAGTTTGCTCAAACAACTTTGTGACCACTTTTTTCCTATATTCCATTTTTTGAAGTCCGCTGAGTCATGTCAGACCAGCTAGTAGATGCATGACACAGTGGAAATATTAGCATTTAGCAGGCAGCAGTCACTTGGCAAGTAGGGAATACAGATGATAATTAGCGAATGGTGGCATTTAGTGTATGTTTTAAACTGTACATAGTACCTTTAAAATAAAATTCATTCATTCATTAAAAAAAAAATGCAATCCACTTCTGGATAATAGGTGAAGTAATGATGATTTTTAGCTTTTTACTAAACTTTTCACCAGTTTTTTGTTGAGAATTTTAACGGGGTAATAGACTATTGTAGGTAAAGAAATCTTTAATAATTGAATAATAATTCCCAATAGTTTCTTTGATTCTGCCCTTGATCTACCAATTAAAAAACCTACATCTCAAGAACATGGTTTACCAAGGCCCTACGTCTACATGTAGGGCCTTGGTAAACCATGTTTACCAAGGCCCTGTACTGTACAACAGTACATACTGTGTACTTTACAGTATGTACTGTTTGTATGTTTCTCTGTGAAGCTTATGGTATCTTCCCTGGAAACAAATATGCTGTGTAAACACGTTTTTGTGTGCTTGCTTACTGAACACACACAGACATTAAACGGCCGCCAAACTTAACCACTCTTCAACAATTGTACAGTAACCTAGTTCTACGTCACTGTCGACATATCATACCCAGTCAAAGATGAAGGACTCACCATTGCGTCGGCACGGTGCTTCATCCTTTTAGCTTCATGCAAGTAGTACTCAGCATGGTGTGGACTGAGATGGACAGAAATACAGAGAATATAAGTAATCTTGTACATCTGACAAACATAAAGCAGATTCGGGATGTGAAGTGATACTCACGTTTCGTTGTTTGGCACAGCCCCTCTGTGTCCTGCAGGGCCCCAGGACTCGGGTGGTTGGGGCTGTCTCGACACTTTGACACATTCCACCTCCATCTTGGGCTGAACAAGAAAAAGAGGTGAAACAAACCAAAGACTGTTAGGAATGGAGTTGGGATGAACTTGACCTTGGTACCTTGACCTGGTTCGACTCGGAGCTTCAGGCTCAGAAACAGGTGAAGGAATTGCTTGGTGCTGCTACGTAAATCTTCATTTGGATTTATAATTCGTATTCTCTTGTGTAACTGTTTTCCAGTGTTGTGTATTTTTAAAGCCCATGTAGTGAAAAGCATTGCAAATAAGCTTGGGTATCAGTACTGTTTTTGTATTACCTTTACAGCAGAATCTCGATTCTTGTCTCTGTTCTTGTGGACATGGAGCTGCTCAGAAGTCTTTGTTTTGTGGGGGGGCTTGGTGGTCTCAGGGCTGTCCGACAGTGGAGACAGGGGAGACAACGGCCTCTTGCTGTCCATATACTCCTCCAAGTACCTGCAAAGAAACACAAACATGTATACATTGAAACCTACACACGTAATCTGTTGTGTAAATACAGAGATTCTCCTGTGTTTGTGCACACAGTATGAATGCACATGTGAGACGAAGTGATGTGTTTGTTTTTTTACCCATTGTGCAAGGTCTCCGTCACGAAGTTGCGCTCAGCTGTGACACACGAAGGCTCAGTTTGTCCTGACGGTTCGGTTGCATGGGGAAGACTCCTCTTGCTTTCTCTGTGTGACACACCATTCTCCAGCTGGACACACACAAACGCATGCTTTGAAGAATAAACTGAGCTCAATTATTACAAAAAGGAGGAATACCAGTGTGTCAATACTCAAACAGTAGTCCTGCATTGAAAGGTACAAGCTTCACCATCAAAATATTTAAAGTATCAAAAGTAAAAGTACCCATTATGCACAAAGACCATTTCAGAATAATACACATGATAGGATTGGATCAAAGTTATTACCGCAATACAGTTTTTAAGCTCATTTTAATTACTTAACAAACTGCAGAGTAGCCTGTAAAGTTTTGGTTATCCATAATATTTGTGAATAAAATATAGTTGTAATTACATATTTTTACTATAAATTGGAATCTTTCAAGTAACTAAAGTGATCAAATGAATGCAGTCGATTGAATTGCAATTTTTCCGTCCGAGTAAAACTCATTTCAGTATATATTAGTATTTCAGTAATTGTTTTTCATGACTGTCCACCATTGACGCACATCAAATTAAACAGAGAGGAAACATGCACGTTGTCTACCTTGCGTTTCCTTTTGCCGTCTTTCACAGTCTCCGGGAGGCACAGGTGTTTCATTGCCTCTCTCTGCTTGTCCTTAGTTGCTGAAGAGGCGGAGTAAGAGGAGGAGGGTTTTTTAACTGGGGAAGTAGTCGTGCTGTCAGGGACTCTTTTCAGCAGACACAGGTCTATGTGCACCACCAGATTCCTCAGCCCTCTCTGCGAAGGAGCTGTAGCTTTTTCGCTCCGCCCGAACGGCACCAGGGTGTAGAGCTTCTGCCCCCCCTCACCTGGGTTACCTGCGGAGGGCTGCACCACCTTCGGCCTGCTGGCGTCCGGCCTGCCTGCTCTTTTAGGGAGCTTCCTGTGAGAGGTGGAGTCGGCTTGAACTTTAGTGATGGGAGCCTGATATTCAGACTCTGACTCTGAATGAGAAGAGCAGGAAGATGCTTTGTGAGGAGATGGGGAATGGGACGGAGGAGGTGATAATTCCCTCTCTTCCTCACTTCTGCCTCCCTTTTTTGTCCTGTGTGAGTCGTCCTGAAGTCGGCGTTGCGTGGTATTTGTGGGAACTCTTTGCTTGGTCTGCACTGTTTGCCATTCAAGGCGATGTTGCTGCTCTCTCCTCCTCCTGTTTTCCCCTCTTTCTTCTCTCCTCCTCTCTATCACTCCCTCCTCCTCCTCCTCCTCTTCCTCCTCCTCTTCAGCTGAACTGTGGATCCAGGGACGTCTCAGTAGCTGCTCCTCCGCCAGCCTCCTGTCTTCCTTTCTCTCCTGTTTCCCTTGAGGTTTTTCCCGATGTCTGTCCTCTTTTCTCTCGTGTTTTCTCACCTCAGCTTGGCCCAAATGGTCTCTATGCTCCACCTCCTGTTCCTTGGACTGAGGTTTCTTCTGCGTTGGTTTTGTTTGGGTAACATGCACAGGAGCTGGGGCCTCTGAGGACTTGGCTCTAGGTTTTATGTTAAGATTTGATCTAGAGTTTAACGCAGTAGTGGGATTAGTCGCAGCTTTAGAGGTAGATTGGGAATGAGAACTGCGACCAGAGTTGGTTTCACGACGTACGGGAACTAAGTGCTTTGCTGTTATGGCGCTATGTTGCAAGCTAGACTCAAACGAAGGCCTGGGCTTGTGGTTGGATTTGTGGTTGGATCTGCTGCCCTGAGTTTGTTGGAAATGAGACGTGTGTTTGGCTTTAGGAGCTTCAGAAAGCTCCTTAAAACTTGGATGTGAGTTTGGCTTGTGTCTAGATTTGTGGCTGTGATTCTGAGAAGTCTTATGTTTGCTTTGCTCTTGCTCCTGCGGGGGTCGAGTCTTGGACCTGTGCTGATGAAGATGAGTGCTGTTTGTAGGCTTGCTCTTGGTTTCACTGTTAGGCAATGGGGTAATCCATGGCCTACTTTTCGTCCTGTGGGGATTGGTTGTAAGGCTGGGTTGTGTCGTCTGAACCTCAGGGTAGTGTCGGACCCTTGAAGGAGCAGGTAGGCTCGGACTGGGGCTTCTTGGAGGGTCTCTTGGTATCGGGCTCGGGCTACGACTTGCTCTCGGGCTCCCACACGGACTGGGGCAAACACTCGGAACCGGACTTGGGATTGGGCTGTGACCCAGGCTCGGGATGGGACTTGGGCAGGTGCTAGGGAACGGACTTGGACTCGGGCAGAAGCTGTAACCCGGGCTGGGGAGGGGGCTGTTGTTGTGGCTGTAGTTGAACTGTGGGCTGGGGATAGGACTCTGGCTGGGGCTGTATTCCCGATTGGTGTCCCAGGATCGGGCTGGAGATGGGGCTCTGTGAGTGGGAAGAGAGGGAAGACGGCCTGGGATGATCTGGGCGGGACCCTGGTCACTGCTGGTGGATTTTTTCCGGGAAGTCTTCAGCCATTTATCCAACTGCCACTGAGCCGCAGGGGGGTGATCAGTCTAAAAAGCAGAAAAGAAGAGAGAAATATGAAATATTGAGTCAGAATAGATGAATATAATCGTGAGGCTTAAAAATCAGAGCCAAGTATCTTTATAATAGGAAGAACCAGCAACATGTAAAAAGTGGTTAAGTGGGAAAAAATGACAAATTTGTCTTTTTTACTGGACTATTGTAGAGATATATTATGTGCAAGGAGAATTTTAGTGCTGGAAACGGTTGAAAAACAGATCATTTTAACTTATATATATATTCTATAGAGGAAGTTTAATCTCTGGTTGTATTTGGTTCCTAAAAAATCTATTAAAGCCGTAGAAATCAACCTGTTTTTAATTTGAACAAATCTGTCTGAATAACTAATCTATATTGAGACAAAGAAGTAAATAAAGTGTGTTTCTGTCTTTGAATTATTGAAACTAAAAGATGATTTTAGGAACAAATATTCTTAGTGCAAGTCTAAAGAAAACAAGAGTTTTTTAATCAATGTAAAAGTAAAGTAAGTCAAAAGGAAGGATGATAACTTACCTTTGTAATATAATTATGATTGCGATCATTTTAAAGTCAAAGTTGAGTATTAGTTCTGAATTATAAGTAGAAGTGTAACAAAGCAACAAAAAAAACGTACCCAAGTAAAGTAAAAGCACCCCAACGTTGTACTTAAGTACAGGACGTACATTCCACCACTGTACACATGTGTTTTAATGTGGAGGGTCAGAGATGACAAGGTGCAAGTAGAGACATTAACCCATGAGAGGACTGACACACATCACACAACATCCTCACTAAACAACAACCTTAAACATGCACATTACAAACAATCCATGACTCAGCTGCTATAAAACACAACAATTCAAGCTCCAAAAGACCAACCTGGAGTATGACTCATGTCTAAAAAGTGGTTGTCTAAAAGTTCCAATGGACCCTCTTAGAATAGTCTACTCACTCACAGTCCACATCTGTGCTTACAGTCGCTCAACCCCCATCCAATTATGCCAAGTGACTCACTTAATGTTTGCTTAACAACTTGCTTGGTGACTAAAAATGAGAAAGATTTCCACAAAACAAAAGAGGATACTCACGGCCAGGGAGCAAAATTCTTTCTTTCTCTCTCTCCCTCTCTCTCTCTCTGGTTCTCTTTTCCTCTCGTCGCTGACCAGGAACTAAATTAAACCTCTGCTCCTCAAGTCAAACAGTGACCCCCCACCCCCCCTCCCCAGATCCCGCGCCCTCTTTTCCAGAGAAGACACTGCATCTCTTGTACCGTCTCGACCGCCCTCCCTCTTGCTTTTTCTGTCCCTCCCTCTTTCTCTCTCTACTACCTGGAACTCTGCTGCCTCCATAACTCCAACCCCCCTCTCTTGCTCGGGAGACATTTAAACAGTCCACGTAAATGAAAAACACATGGTGTGCACCCCCGCCGCCACACCAGCTCCACACCCTCCCTCTCTCTACATTGGGGCCCGATGTAGTGCATGTGTAGTAATACAGTCTGTGTTATACAGGGCTTTCCATTCATAAAAGAGGAGCAGGTTTCCCCTTCATTCCCCACATAGCACAACCCCCACAATGCCCCTTAACTACACCTCAGTATTTTTCTAAGTTAATATGCAAGTAGTGCAGATTCTCTGTGTGTTTTGAAAGCAAAGGTGACTCCAGTTGCAGATGTCAACATGAACTGTTGAGTATTGATGACTTCCACCTCCCGAGGGCTTTCCTCTCTACGACTGAGCCTGTTGACATGACACCCAGGCACTAATTCCCAGAGCTACCTCACCCTCCTCCTCCTCTTCCTCTCTAAATCAGTTGCATTCCTCATTCCTCCGTCCCTCCCCACACCTGCCGTCAACCGCCTCGAGGCCACCGCTCCCTGCAGAGAATTCAACCAGAGGAAGACACAGATATGGATAAAGGAGATAAAGAGGAGGCTCAGTGTTGATACCTCTGTGTTGTTGCAGGGCGGCGGGGATGCAGGCTCTGGGTGAGGATCTGGGTGAGGGTTTGGGTGAGGGTCCGGGCTCCGGCTGCGGGAGTGAAGGCTGCTGCTGCTGCTGCTGCTGCTGCAAGACTCGACGCTGGAGTCCGAGCCTGAAGAGTCAGAGCTGGAATGTCTCACCCTCCTGCCATGTGTGTGTGCTCGCTGTGCTGACAGGCTGTCCGTCAACACACACACAAACACACGAGAGGGGTCAGCGTTCGTACACACACACACACACACACACACACACACACACACACACACACACACACACACACACACACACACACACACACACACACACACACACACACACACACACACACACACACAGTTAGTCACACAGTTTTACAGACAAACATCCAGAGGTTATATCCATGTTGTTTGTAATCAAGTACCTGTGTCCGTCCCAGGGAGCTGACTCATGAGTTGCCTTCAGGAACACAAAACAAAGAAACTTGTCATCCAGCAGTTTAGTGAACAGTTTGCTACTATCGATGTGTTTCCTCTGATGCTCCTCATATGATAAGTAGCAAGTACATGAACAGTTGCAGCACTTCTGTCAATCTACATATGGGTGTGTTTACACATCATTAAACAAAACAAGAAAAGCAGGCAGCCGTCAGAAGGAGCAGCCAAATAACTGGGCGTTATCAAAGTATTTAGCTTTCTCTTTCTGTTCTCTTGTACTCTCTCACTTGTCTGCATGCCTCTTACAGTATGCACAATAGCATGAAGGTATGTCTGGCTTACTGCAGGTCAAAACCATTAAGTTATTAAGTTTTGTCATGACAAACATCTGGCCCACGCTTTTCATACCTGTCACAATAACAACTTGGGTTGGACAAAATGTTGCCTCAAAAATGATTATGAATTATGGTGTTATCGTCATGTTAATGCCATTTCATTCCACTGATATGATGAAAATATACTAAATTAATAAATGGTAAAAGATCAAATATACCACACATTACACATAGCACAACATTGACTCTTGGGGATTGTAAACATTGCACTAAAACTTTGGCACTGAGGCATAGAGAGCTGCACAGTGCACCCAAGTCTTACAGTATAATGGTAGGGCAAACCCTGCTGCTTAAGTATATTCATACATAAAATATGTAAATCCATGCATATAAATCCTATGATAAGTCAATAAAACAAAAGTTTAGCAATATAGAAATAGTATCAACAAAGCCCTTTGAAAGTGACCTACCCTTTGAGCGTCATCTTCATCACTGCTCAGCTTCAGGTCATCAACAAGCATTCTGCAAACAAACAAACAAACAAACAACACACAGATGATAAGACCATTAAAAGACCTTTAACACTTAGCTATGAAGATTATTACTGCTATTCATTTTGAAATAAAAAAGGGTCATTATAGTAAAATGTTCAATATCTTGTTCGGTATGAGCTCCCTAAATGCACTAATCCATTGTTTTTGTTTTGTTGATGAATTGAACTAACCACAATCAAGTTGAATTTGTGAAAAGAAAATGCCCTAAACAATTTGAAAATGTTATGCTAACAAAGGCTGCGTGATAATGCGTGATAACGTGGGTCACGCAGTGGGTCTACAACAGTGAACATGTGTTTCACAGTAAAAAGAGGAAGTGAAGATGTAACAAACGGGAGCACATCTCTCTCGTCTAACATCTCTCAGGAATGCGAGCCGACCTCTGACCTGACCTTTGTTATGTCGCCTGAAACACTGTGATGACCGACTCTGCGTGTGAATCACCTTCACTCTCATTCATGCTTCTCCCTGAGGCTATACACAACATTATGTTTGAGATTTGCATCTGATTTTATAAAAGTAACTGAGAAGAGAACACAAGTTATAAGTGAGATATAATATCGTCTGTGTTTGATGACCCTCAGTGGATCATGTTCCCTCATTACCCACTTACGATTTGTGAGGTGCCACATGAGGGTGACGGGTCACTCGAAGCTGCACATCCCCCCGACCTCACAGAGAGAGAGAAAACATATTTAAAACCAGGCGACAAAAATATATCCAAGGAGAGCCAAATGGAAATTATTGAACATCTCAGACAAGCAACAGTATCAGAACATACTTTGTCTTTGTTGTGCAGTCAGTAGTTTTGCTTCCTTTGGATAGAAGGAAAAAACAGTTAACAAAAACTTTTATTTACATGCCCAAAAGAGTACATACAGATTTAGCCCTACACTAAAGTGTAAGTGTATGTCGGATGCACGATGGACAGTTAAAACATATAAAAGTCAATGCAACAGAATTACTGATATTGGCCTTTTTATTGCATGCATTTTACGTCCATGTCACAACCTGGTGCCTACATTACCCACAATGCAACAGATTGCAGACTTCAGAGATAAGGTTGTGTTTTGCTAATGTAGGATGCACAGGATTAAATCAAACACTGGATTATGACCACACTGTAGTAAACAGAACAACGTACTAAAAGCCTCAAAGCAACAAATGATGAAAAATAAGGAATTGCTAGAAAAGACATAAGAGAAAGAATACAAAGTTTTAAATAATTTGTTAAGAGCAACCAGTATAATAGAGGGATACCAGTTTTGTTTATGTTTGGTTTCCTGCCAACCTACTGCCCCACACTCCAGTCCAATAGGTGGCGCAAATGCAGCAAATATATGGTTCTAAACTGCCAATTAACCTCAAAAAAGAAGAAGAAGAAGAAGAAGAAGAAGAAGAAGAAGAAGAAGAAGAAGAAGAAGTTATGCTACTAGCAGCTAATGTAGCCTCGAGATGCTAATCTGCAGCAGAGATGAGGAGCAGGATACATAAAGCAGGTAAACTCTCATGTTTCTAACTCCACTCCTCCAGATTGTTTTCATTTCCAAACTCAGCCTAAACCAACACTGACTCAAGTGTGAATCAATTCATCAGACATGTATATCCCTCTTGAGCCAAACATGTTTAAAACTACTGTTTTCACATAAGCAGTATAATCCCAAGACCTGGGGAAACTTTTAAATCATAGAAGTTTTCCCTTTAATTATCCAAGATAAACACACACACACACACACACACACACACACACACACACACACACACACACACACACACACACACACACACACACACACACACACAGACATACCTTAGGGTTGTAGAGGATGTGTTGGGCCTGGTTTCCCCCTAAGGCATGCTGGGACGTCCAGGACTGAGTCATGTCCTGTGCAGACGATAGAAGGGTCAGAGGTGAGTTGTGAGATGCCACTGTGATTGATGTTCCTCACATGTAGAAACTCCAGGCTTGCTAAATCTCTTACTCGTACTATCTTCATTGTTACTTCATGTAGGATCAATTTATCTCTGTACAGTGCAGAGAGCCTCATCTGACAGCTGAGAGCTGTTATCAGAGCTGCTCCTCCCCACCAGGGGGAGTGTGGCTGAGTATAAATAACGGTCAGTGTCTGGATGTGTGTTTTATGGTTGCTGTGGGAATGTGCACTATCAAGATTTCCGTGCAATCATTTTGTTTTCTTTTAGTTTGATCTCCAGCTTTATGTTTTATCCAGGTATTTCAAGTATCTGCATTAGCTATTTTTTGTAGCTATTTTGGAGTGTTTTGATTTGTGTATCAGTGAAAAACTTACACTGACTTTATTGTATCTGTTTGTTAACCAATTACACAGTTTCAGCTGAACATGTGACGTTATTAACTTTTGCATGATTATAAATTCTTAGAGGACCGGTTTAAGCAGACTGTCAAGTCACTTAGCTTTTTCAAAGGTGGAAACCAAGACAGCTAATCAAAACACTTTTTACACGTTGGGCGGGGGAATGAACAGTAAAGATGTCTAGTGTCTCTTGCCACAAAAGTCATAATTACTAACCAGTGCAGCAGTTAAAATCAGAGTAAAGAAGAAGGGAAAGCAGCAGAAGAACTGAAGCACATTGGAGGTGGATATTATTGACAACTTTGCGATATTTAATAGTGTTGAAATAAGCTCAGAACAGATTAAGCCTGTAAGAAACACTAGCAGAGTATCGGCTCAGTCAACTTTCAGCACACAGGTCCTTTGTTGTTGTGCCTTAACAACCATTACTTTACCGTCACGAATCTGGCTCCCTATTTTGCAAACTCTGTCCTACAAATATAATAACTACAACTACTTCCCAAAAAGGCTGTCATCTCTCAATGTTGATATCAAATCTTTATATGAAAGGGGATGATGTTGGCTCAGCAGAGGTTTGAAGGTTTTGAGCACTTTTGAGTCAACAAAGCAGTGTTCGCTAAGCATAATGAGTTGAAAAGGATAATCATTTCATATTTCCTATACATGTGGTGCATGCTCACAGCTCAGTGATGATTACACATGAGTATGCACCTGGACTATTAAAAAAATTGACCCTGTTTCCTTTTTTACGTCTCACCGCACGGTACATGAGAGTGAAGCAGCCGCATGGAGAGAGCTCTGCATTCAGTGTCTTAGCTCCGGCTCTGATTATAATCTCTACTGATTAGATTGCCCGCAGTCCCTCTCAGACAAAACAGGCCTCATGGATGCTGACAAAAACCGCCTGATTTTGTACCATTCATTTAACATGTTGTATTGTGTGTGTGAGGAGCCCTCAATTAGGATAGCACAAGGTTTAAACACTGCTAAAACAGTGAGCATGCTCTGGAAAAGATCACTGTTTATCAGCTTGTAAGTCTGAGGATGTTTCGGTGAGTGCAGATCGGGATACGTTAAAGGAATAGTTCATGATTTTGGAAAATGTGCTTTTTTTCTCTGGCTTGCAGAGAGTTAGATGACTAGTTTGATAGCACTCACTTATTTGTATGGTAAATATGAAGCTATAACCAGAAGCCAGGTTAGCTTAGCTTAGCTAATCAGAAGTCACTGTGTCTGGTACATTTTAAACTACAAAGGGTAATACCACATAAAAATGAGCAAGTTTAGAAGTACTCGTAGGCAGTAGGATGCAACAATAAGCTAATCGATAAAAGTAAACTATTTAGAAATTAGATTCTTTTTTTCACGTAATATTTCCAGCAAATATTGCAGAAAATAGCGTTTTTTGGCCTCTTAAATGTGGAGATTTCCTGATTTGTTCCATTTTATATCATATTAAAGTGACTATCTTTGGGTTTTGGACCTTGGATCACCATGGATTTAGACGAACGGATATTTAAAACTTTTTATGACATTATTTAGATCAAAGATTAATTTAAATATAGAGTATCCGAAAAATAGATAAATAATGATAATCATAGTTAGTAAGAGCCGCAGCTGCAGGTTGTTTGGTGTTGGCTATTTATGTCAACAGACTTAAGAGTGGTATCGGTGTTACTTTCAAACTCTCGGTAAGAAAGCACATTTCACAAAATGTCAAACTATTGCTTCAACTCTTCTGGGACTCTGCTCAGTCATTCAAATCCAAAGACGCTCCTGAGATGACACATTTTTATGATCCTGGCAGGTGACTCAAAAGCTTTTTCTTCCTCCTCTTCGCTCTGCAGTAAACCCTGGAGGGAAATTGTTTCCTCTCGTGTTCTTCCTTTCACTTCATTATCTTTCCTCCCTCGGTCACCAAGGACACCAGCCCTTCTCCTCCTCCAACAACAACAAGGTCTCCCGGGTGGAGCATTATGTGTTGCTATCTTCCTCCCTCCCTTTTCCACCACATGTTTGTATCTCTATTCTCCTCTTCTGCTCCTCCTACCTGTCCCACGCTGCTGATGACAGGACACAATGATTCTCTGCATTGTAAAACCTCCAACATAAAAGGGAAAATAGGACCGTGAGACCTCGAAAAACTTCAGAAGCAGATCAATATATGTATTTGCCACCTTTTGATGTTTTTTTGATTGACCTTTTTCAAACATTCTAAGGTTTCAGCTTCTCCAAAGTGAGCAATTTCAGTTTTTCTTTAATTGATAGACTAGTAAACACAATACATTCTCTGATTTCCCCATATCTGGTGTCAAGATGTGCTGTTTTCTGTTATTTCAAATGCAAGATTATTGGGTGTTGTACAGTTGGTAAGAAAAAACAAGAGTTTTCAAGATGTCACCTTAGATTCTAGGAAACTTAAATCAACCTTTTTCACAATTTTCTGACTTTTCATAAGTAAATGACTTGTCTAATGATTAAATTAATCAACGGATCATTCATTGCAGCTCTACATGTTGCTAGTATTTCCTCCTCTGAGCAACAATGCTGCAATTATTCTATTCAGTGACTCTTCAAATGGATCAAACCTTGAAAAAGATCTACCAAAAGCCAAATAAAAAGCTGAACATTTTCCCCACAATATGACTACTTTTAATGAGGGAATACAGGATTAATCTGAATGTTGCACATGTTCACAGTCATTTACTGCTGCTCTGATTACCATACTTTTTAATAATGAACAAAAGCAAACATCAAAGTCAATACTTTTAGAATAGCAGCCACATTTCTTACCTCCAGAATATCTTTGGCACAGATGATGTGTTGGCTTCTTGTTACCTGTACAGCAGAAAAACGGAGATGACGTTTAATAATCAGAACATCGCAGGAAGTCAGGATTGACGAGGAATCTGACAGATTTCGTGAAATGTAAGAATAACAGACGCATGCCATCAACTAGACAAGATTAAGGTGAGAAATGTTGTTGCACACAACCCATATTTGATCATCTAAATAACATTGTCTCACCTAAAATTCACAAATCTAATAAATGTAGATGGAAACTTCTCTAAGGGAAGATAACATACCTACATGAACACTTAAAAATCCTCTCGGACTTCTGTTTCCCGCCTTTTTGCTGCAACATCTCACAACACTGCGTCGCACTGTGCTATAATCCTTAAAATCTCCCACACACAGAGAGTAATTGTGAGAGTTGAGAAGAGGTTGAAAGTGTGTTGATGACTCACATCTTAGAAATCACAGCTGCAGATGATCAGACGGATGCTGATTCCGTTGCAAGGAACTTTCTGTTTCCATCCGTGTTAGTTAACCCCGCTCTCCCGCCTCCCCCACATTTTCTCCCCTTTTTCACAATTCAGCTCACAATTCAAATTCATCCCTGACTCTTAGGCACGAAAGCTGAGAGCAATGTTACTCAAGAATAAAGAGAAAAGAGAAATACTTTACACAACTGTGTGTGCATCTGTTGGTGCTTTATGTATGTGGGAATGTGTTTCATTCTGACTCTGGGTTTTGTGTGCAAACAGATGAACCTGCAAAAATGAGTAGCAACAAATAGTTGCCTCTACTTCCTCTTTCATGCCAAGTTTAGCTGAGCTTTAATAATTCTCTATTTCTTTGTTGATCTCATCTACTGAAGATTCTCCTTCTACTTTCTTATAGATATTTAATATCTTTAAGATTCCTTTGTATTGGTGATTTGCTCTTTTGGTGATTTGCTCCTTTTCATATGCCCCACTCTGTCTTCTGTGCAGCATAAGTATGCACAGAAGAAAATGTGTGTGTAGTGCAGCATGCTTGTGTGTGTGAAACTGTCTCCTTATGCATGCATGACTCACTAAGGTCAGTGTCTGAGTGACTGGACTCTTAGCCTGCGGATGGAAAACAGTGTGTGTGTAAAATAATGTCTGATTATAACAGCCCCAAGACAGTTTATGGGGCCCTAGGAGCCAAATAAAAAACATAAGCACAGACAGCCAGTATTTTACTCCCTGTGGTAATGCATACAAAAAAACCTGGCCTGCTTCCTCACTTTACACTCACACGTCCATTAGAGTGGATATTATCATGAGCAATGTGTTTCAAATGGCACCGCGGGCTACATCTCTGGTGCAATACCCAGATGAGTAAACTCCCCAGGGGCCAAACAAACCACAATCCATCAAAACACCTGCAGCAAGCAGCATGCAAGCAAAGTACACTACCAGCCACCTGTTGCATTCTTAAAGCATCAGCAATTACTGAAGTCATGCTCATTTTCCATCTTCTATTCAGCTATTTCATCTGTCTTGCATGTTTTTAAGACAAATCTGAAAACAGTTTTAAAAATTGCAATCGTTATGAACATAGCAGGAGCACACAAAACACTACTGAGCAGGAATTATCCTTTACAAAGTTCAAAGAACCAGCAATTAATGAAGTCATGCTAATTCCCAGCTTCTATTCATCTGTCTTACATGCTTTTAAGACAAATCTGAAAACAGATTTTTAAATTGCAACCTTTATGTGCATAGCAGGAGCAGAACGCACTACTCTGCATGGATCCTCATCTGAAGTTATGCAGTATTCTTAAAAACTTAACATTTCATGACTTCAAACATGCATTTGTTTTGTGCAAGAACATTATCTCAAGACCTATCCAAGATGCTATTTAAGTAAGCTAAAATCCACCCTCCATGCACTCTGTATCTCTCTTTCTCTCACCTGAGAATATGCGCATCTGATCAGAAAACAGACGATGGAAAGTTTCCCTTTGTCGCCGAGGACAGTAGGCATGGTTCCGGGATGGTCAACGCTCTCCTCCGGGGTCCATGCCAGTGTGGACTCGCTGATAGCAGCTGCAGCGGTGCCTCTCCTCCCTCCTCGCTGCTGGAGAATGTATGTGTGTGTGTCACTGGGTGAGACAGAGGGGGGATGTAGGCGGGCCAGTAACAACGTCAGAGATGACACACGCGGGGATATCACGACTCAGGGCAGCCCGGTTGATGTTCACACTGTCGGTCCTTTTATAAAGCCGTATTTCTGATGTCAGAGCTACCAAATATACAAGACAATGTGTGATTTCGTACGTTGTATGACACCCGTTCTATTTACAGACGATGCTATGAATTATGGAGTCGATAACATTTTCATAAATGGGTTTGTTTTTTTGGCCACTAGGGGGCATCACAAAAGGCTGTGAGCAGCATTGATATGATAAAGCAGGCTAATAGTGCTAGCAAACACCTATAGATAAAAGCATTCAATGTTAACACGCATCAAAAACATGTTCTCATTATTCTTTTTATAGCTTTTTAAGTCTACCTCGTTAGTCTTACTTTTTTAGCTGCTACCATAAATATTAGCCAGATAGCTTATTGAGTCATTGGTTCTGTCTATTGTTTAATTGGCAGTTGTTTTTTCAGAGCTTTTCTCCTGAATAAGGTATGGAAAAAAGCAAAGTATTCAGTGTCATTACGATGTCAGCCACATTATATTGAGTAAATAATAGAATTACGAGGCACACACATATATATTTATTTTATTGTGAATCTTACATCCAAAGGGCGCCACACAAGGGGGACCTATCCTACATGGATCAGGTTGGCTAACAAACCCAATTATACTTTATCCAAATGTGTCATATGTAAAGATACACACAAAGTAAAAATATAACATTTTCATAGTTAAGAAAGGGATATAGTACGAACATGTATGTAAAGCCATGTAGGATAACTGCATAAAATGAAACAGTTCAGTCACTGAGAGCATATTATGGGCCAATGATAACATCTGATCATCCTTCCTTCCTGCGCCCTGGCCTTGTGTGCTTGTGTCATCCATCTTTTATTCACTGAAATATATTGTGGCCTGTTTAGTGGGTCTGGATTGCATAGATTTTGCCTTGTCATGATAAAATATGAGCTGTTTTCCCATCGCAGATAGCTTCGGGGGCAGGCGAGAGAAAAAGGAAGAGACGGACACAAAGAGCTGGATATATTGTAGCATTGCCTGCATTGATTTGAGGGGCCAGAGTTGACACACCATGTTCCTTATATCCATTTATCATTTGAAACAGAAGCATATTCTTTAGAAAAACAGAAGTGTTTTTATTTGTATTTGTATTTTGGTTTGGGCTGCATGTCCCTGAGTACAGTGTCCCTTCTTTGTTTATGGCATCTGTCAAAGACTGTACTCAGGGTCAGCCACAGTAAAAACAAGATTTTTGTTTATCTTCACAGCACTTTTTCATGGTTTTGACTTCCTAACGACGGAGATCAGATAGTGAACTGCACATAGTGTATTAAATGAGAGATTTGTGACTCACTTTTATCGTTTAGTTCTGGTTAGTTGAACATAATGACATTGCTATTAATCTATTAATACTTAATTCAGTCTATATTTTTGTTTGTGGCTTTCATGTTTTAAAGGGGAGTTTTATTCACTCTGTTTGTTTGATATGGTTGACTTGAGGAAGTGTAGATAGATAAAGTACTCTACTCCTCCCCTGGGGGAAATGTGCTTGTCACAGCAGCAGTAAATGCAGTCCAAGAACTACAAGATGTGTCCTAAAAAGAACAACAACGATGGAAAAAAAGATGAAAAAACACAATTCAATTCAATAAATTGACTATTAAGGATCACAGCATCAACAAATATGATCTGAAGACAAACAACATGACATAATGCAAATCACAAGTTTGATGCAAAAATCCTGAAAGCAGAAAAGGAACATGCTAAAGCTGAGAAAAGACCCTGAGGTAGAAGATGGTTTTTGTTTTTAGATGAGTCAGAAAAATTTGAATATTTCTGTCGTCATGCACCAATGAGGATGTGCGAGGGAACATCTCGTTGTAACGGCTGCACACACTGACACAGTCTTTTCTTTTTTGAGAAGCATAGGTGCCAATCCAGCAGTACTATCTGTAATCTGCAATTCCTCTATTTATTCTTTTCGAGTTGTGTGACGGAAAATTATTCTGCAACTATTTTATATTATCTATTAATAAGTTGTTGTTTTTAGGTAAAAATGCCTGTCTGTCAAGTAAGAAGATTTGATGCTTTTCTTTTTTAAACATAACATTAGGAGAGTGTTTTCCTTCATATGTACATGCATTAAGAGGTGCAGTAAATTGAATCATCTCTTGAAATGCTCTCCACTACTAAACCACCATAAATTATGACCTCTCAACGCTTAAATATGTAATTGAATTAAGATCTTATGTCGACAAAACTGAACATCATACGTATCACAAAAGTCGACTTTTGGGCAGAGCAGTTTAATTGAATTTGCTAAATTGCTCAATTGTGTTCGATAAAATATAGTTTGTTGCGTTGCACAGCATGTTGTCCTGACATTATAGAAGCTTTGATTCCGTCTGTGAATCATTCTGTTTTCTATTGCACTACGAGGCGATAACAAGAGAGAAGCAACAGTGTTTTCCTGAGATAAAGTGGGGATGAACTGGGAATGGAGGGATGATAAATGCCTGGGGCCGGTCTCCGCTGCCTCACAGTAGCACCCTTGGTTACAGACCCATGGCGACACAAGCTCAAAGGCACAACAGCATCCCTCGACGCTTCCTGTTTAGAAACAGGGCTGGCCTCAAGAGTCAGCCTTCCTGACAACACTCTTCCTCTCTCTGTCCCTCGCTCTCTCTCTCTCTCACACAGCCTGAAAGAGGAAGATGGAGATGAAGAGGAGTTGGGAGCGAGCCCAGGCTGTTTTCTGTCCCTGCTGCGTTCTCCGGTTACCATGGAGATTCCAGATTCCTGCAGGTAGAGAGGAAAAAGTAAAACGTGCATTATCACTTTCCAATGAGACATATTTTTACAGACTATATATTAGTTGGTTTCATAGCTTTTTAATACATACATTTAAATGATTTATTGCTTTAGAGATTTTTTATGTTGCAATTTTGTGAAAAATACCTCAGATTTGTGTTTATGTGTTTAAACTAACCAACCAATATTTTCAAAATTAAATAATCTGACATAAATGTTGTATGCACTTGACAAAGGGAACTGTTTGTTTTACTGTTTACATACTCCAACTCAACTGAATGCAAACGTGTGAAGTGTGGAAACATTTGAATTTGCAATATTACTAGTTAAGATAATAACATATTGATACTTGGAATTCCTCAAAGTTTTAGTTTTTCTTAATCATCAATCATTAATATATAGGTTATGGCTTAAAGAAGTAATATGCTTTATTTATCTGTGCAGTGAGCAGTTTATTCTGAGATTTGGCCCCCTCATTTGGTGTAAGCGGTACAGAGGTGGGCCACTAGAGGTGCCTTATGACTCTGGCAGCATCCTGATGATCAGTGAGCAGAGAGCCCCACCCTGTGGCCACAGTGAGAAGTGAAGCTTTGTTCTACTACACTGCCGGGTCCTGCATTATTGTGACATATATCATAAATGTTTTATTTTTCACTTTGCCTCAGGACAAACACAATTAGAGGACTCCATTAGGTATTCTTGTTAAATAACACCTCCTCAACAAGCACTCACACACACGCAGGCTATTTAAATATGATGAGTTGCAATATGATCATGTGTTAGGGCTCTATTAACATTTATTTTCACCATTGATCAATCCAAAGATTATTTAGGCCAATACAAAGTCAAACAATAGTCAAATAATGCTGGTATCCCTTTCTCTGAGCCCATGTGGACAACCATCTTGTCCAACCTTTAGTCCAAAACTCAAATGTTTACTGTCATATTAGACATAGAGAAGCAACGAATCATTACACTGAGAAGCTACAACAAGACACATTGTTCTTTCTTGGATTGTCAATTCTTTTTAATGATCTTGTGATGCCCTCCGAATGGGAACTACCCACATATCCTGTGGTAGATTTAGGCAATATGAAATATGTTTAAGCATCAATTACGTATTTTCTGGTTAAAAATAAATAGTATCTTTAAAATGACACTAAATTAGAATAGAGTTTCAATGTTGAACTTGTGCTGTGACTTCTGTTCTTAGCTCTTTATAATATGATGATAATGGGTGTCTTTAGCATTATGTGTTTATTTGTTTTTTTCTTATTGTTTCATATAAATAAACCTGCCTTGACTTGTCTGCCCAGCTGCTTCCCCTTTTGGATCGAGGCCCCTCCAACACACCGAAGCTCACAGCAGAAAACAGCACACAGCCTGAAGCGTTGTTATAATAAACGGATAATGAAAAGCAGCAGGATATAAAGCCACACATAGAAAAGCCTTTTCATGTCATGCTGCTGAAGTGCACTAACAACTGCCTGGCGTCGCCTGTCCCTCCTGTGTGATGTCATCCAATGGATGAGTGTGGCTGGCGGCTGCGATGCGCATGTATGCAGTCCACTGCCTCATCACACACAACCGCACTTGACAGCTTGCCAGGTTAGAGGGGGGGAAAACACAGGGAGGAAACCAGACCTGCTGAACATCCACCAGCAAGCCGTCATCGACAGGATTCCTCATCGACATCTCATGCATCCTTCTTCTGGATTAATTATGTTTCTGTTGTAACGCACAGATGACAGCGTAACCGGGGCGGTAAGCTGCTCAGATACCCCCAAAAACTCGCTTTGTGTGCATAGGATCTGTTGTTGTGACTGGACATGAATTCTGCGGAACAGACGGTTACATGGCTGATCACGCTCGGGGTGCTGGAGTCTCCGAAGAAGACCATCTCGGATCCTGAGGCTTTTCTGCAGACCTCCCTGAAAGATGGGGTGGTGTTGTGCAGGCTGCTGGAGCGCCTCAGCCCGGGCTCCACGGAGAAAGTAAGGGGCCATAACACACACACACACACACACACACACACACACACACACACACACACACACACACACACACACACACACACACACACACACACACACACACACACACACACACACACACACAGAGATATAACACTCCCCCGTCGGCGTGTCTGCCCGGATCCATGAAACCGACGCGGGTTGTTGTCTGGGCTTCTCTTTCTGCCCACTGGCCCATGAGGCGATTTCTTTTGTAGGTCACGACAGCCCGGGTTATTGTCTGCGAAAAACAGCCTCACTATGTTATATGGCTCCACAAACACGTATGTCAGTGTGTGTAACAGAAACAGGGCCGCTGTTTCCACCATCACAGCAAATATATTGATCAAATTCACCAGATCCTCCAGTGGTTTGGTGTCTATAATGAAGGCCTGGTTTTAATATGTTCTTTATGCAGGTTTTACGCACTCAGCAGATATGCGGTAACGTGTGAAACCCCTGTTTCCAATGCCTTTTTAATCCAGGACGATGTGGCATGTATGTCAATGTATTTTGATGCACACAGAGTGACCGGCCAGGGATGACTAGCCATCTGTACACACAGATCCAGCAATAAGAGTGGGCCGCCATTGACTGCAAAGGCGCACAGACAGAGATGGACCCTCTCCCCATTTAAAGACACAGCGCAGGGTTTGTCTCTGTCAATGTAAAGCCAGTTGCCTAAGGGAGGCAATGTTTCCCGAAAAGAGGCTCTGCACCTCCACATAGGCAAATGAGGAATTTGCCTGATAAATGGCAAACAGGTTCCTCCATTTTCCCCCTCTCACTTTCACGATGGGGTGTTGTTTTATTTTCGAGACATAATCAAATTATGTTCCACACATGTATGAGAGGATTGATGTTAGCTATAAAGACCGCCTCTCTAAAATACTGACAAGAGCAATTATTTTGCAATGAGTGAAAATCAGTAAGGCATGATCAGCCACTTTTACTCTTCTGTTACTTCATGGCATATATTTTGATTTAAATTCTGTCAAATCTGCTGCCATCTCATATGAGGATAGTTTTAAATGTCTTGTTCAAACAGAACTGCTAAGATGTTCCCAGATTGTCATCAACTGAATGCCTCTGTCTTGCCCCACAACAATATATTTATATTTATTAATTACATTACCAATCCAAATCTTTCAGAGAATACTGCTTTCTGTAACTCTTGTGGCCACAGGTCTAATTCTTGTAAGACCTGTGGCCACTTCAAGGCGAAAAATATGTCAAATAGAGTAAGACAGGCTCCTGTATTTGTATTAATTTCGGTAAAGATAGTGATATTTGAAATATTTAAAAATGTTATAGCTTATACTTCAATATTATACTAAAACTCTTAAAATACACATTTTTTTTTGTATAGGATCCGAATAATTTCCCCATTAAACAATTATGAATAATATTGAGAGGGATATTTATAGTGTAGAATTAAAGGTATCAATGCCCTCTGGTGGACAAGATACAGTATGTAATAGTGAGACTTACTAAATTAAACTCAAACATATCTTTGGCATCACTAAACACCCTACTTATGATGTGATTTAAACAGCAACATTATATATGTGGGAAAAGATAACAATGGCTCATCGTTGTGCTCTTAATATTATCAGCAGATATCGGTCATTCTGCCTTTTCTCGAATTTGCTGGGATTATTTGGCACTTTAACTCTTGGTGCTCAAGAACAAAATATCAGAAGTTGATCAACAGACCTTGTTGGCAGTAGTTTGTACAGTATTGCCACGGTGAAGGATGAAAGCTATATTAGTCATCAGACATCAATTGTGTCCTTCGATGATGAACTGTAATGTTAGCTTATTTAGGAAAGCTTTTCTTAGTTTGGTAGAAAGAAAACAGTTCCTACATGAATCTGCTCACAACAAGGTCTTTGGATTATTTTGAGTAAGCAGGTAATGATTTCTGGAAAGAGACATTGCTTTCAAGGTTTCCAAATTGATCTTTATGGCACTTTTAGAGTGCCAGAAATGTATATTATATTAGCTTCTATAATATTATATCATATCATATTATAGAAGCTCAGTATTTACAGGTTGAGCTTTTATAATATTTGTCTTAAATATCTTGGCTAATTATTATTTGGCGGGTCATCTTGTACCAATCTCTGGCCCAGATTCGACACTCATCTAGTTCTGTTTTGGCTGAGCAGCAGTGTATGTGGCCCAGGAGATAGTTGGAGATCCGGGCCACAGCTGGGTCAGATGTCATCTCAGGGTATATATCAATGTTATGTAGACCAGAGATAATGTATAGCCTCATCCAAATACCTTTCTTGCTTTTTAAATTCCTCCCAGTTACCTTTCAAGTGAACAATCAGTCAAATCAGTTTATCCACAGCTGGAATCAAGCAAAGTCATAAGACAGAATGGAGTTATGGGAAAAGGGACATTGCTGAATCCATCTGAATGTTCATGGAGAGATTAAAGGACATAATGCTGGGATAGTGGGTTCAAAGCAACATTGAAGGATGTCCATTTATAACAAGACACTGTTTGATCGCTAAATGTTACATGAACTTTACAGTAGGTAAAGATTGTTAGGAAAAATAAAAAGAGAAATGTCCAGGCTTCAAAATGGATAATGTTGTGATTCCAATGCAGTTAAATATGTGAAAAAAGTTTGGCAAATTTCCAAATAATGAAAAGTGGGAGGACATGCCAATATCAGAAAAATAGAGAGTATCAAGAGCAGAAAAATGCACAGTTGTTAGGGACCTTATTAGAGAAAAGTGGAACAAAAACAAACAGCCCTGCATTTAAAATGTCTAAGGTATATTAATCTATGTTCAGGTTTATTATGACATACACAAAATATCTAACATAGCCTGACACTTTAAGAAAACTGCTCACCAAATAATATCAGGCTACCATCTGAGATAAAGTAATCACAGATAGATTGCTATATGTCAGCACACTAAGTAAGATAAGATTTACCTTTATTAATCCCCATGAGGAAATCCAGGTGTTTATGCAGCAACCGAGAAGAGGAAAAACAGTACAGGTTCACACAGGGATATGAAACACATATTTAAATGAAAAATAAAAACTTCTAGAAAAAATATATAAAATGAGTAACAGAAATGCCAGCGATACCAAAACGGTGTCTCCACGACATAGTTAGCGTCCAAGGGAGAGCACTGACAACTATTTTTTAACCAACAACGTCCAGATCAGATACACATCTCTGTCACAATTATTTGATCATCTTATCAAGACCTTTTATATAATGTTGTTAGGCTTTCAGTTGAACTGTGTGTATAATATAGGCCTACTCAAACATATAAGGTAAAACGAATGCTATTTCTGCTGTAAAACCTACTACCATGCAACTTGTAATTTGTTGTAAATTCAACTGTATGGTAATTTGTTGCATTTTAATTATATGTGCTTATAATGAGAGTTGTTACCGATATTTGTCTCCATTCACCTAATATAAAAAAAGGTATTGTTTACGGCTTCTTTGCCATTTCGTTGATTGTTGTTAAAACCAGTGCACCCATAGGCCACTCCACCATCAGTGGGGATCCCTATTTGTCAACGTCATTTCCCTCTGCACTGCTACACAGCCTCCTCCACTTCCCCGCTGCGGGATCAGCGTCCAGCCTCCCGCAAACACACACACACACACACACACACACACACACACACACACACACACACACACACACACACACACACACACACACACACACACACACACACACACACACACACACACACACACACACTAATGTAGACTAATTCAGAATGCGTGTCGACAGAGGGGAGATACATGTTTACGGTTGATAAGCTCACCTAAGACCGCAGCGTGAAGAGCAAGAAACACTGCAGCGTGATCTGGAAGTTTCCCCCTAACCAGCGTTTCCGTCTTTCCAGATCTACCAAGATCCGAAGAACGACGGCGAGTGTCTGAGCAACATAAAGGAGTTTCTGAAGGGCTGCACATCGTTCCGCGTCGAGGTAAGTACCCTCTCAGATCAGGGTTTATTTTTACGTTTTCACCACACATTTCCTCACGTAACCACACCGAGAGTCGTTGTTTTGAAATTGCACGTTTAACAATAAACAATGGGTTCATGGGGTGGACGGTGCTCCTGACACCGGGAGGAGGAGGGATCTGCAAGCCGAGAACAATCACCCATCGCCCGGTCGGAGAGAGATTTGGTCGTTTGCTCAGTTTGAGGCGATATATTTTCAAAATGAAAACAAATTCAAGGGATTTTAATTGATTTAACTGTTAAATTGAAGCCTACATTCACCACAAATGCAAATTAGATTGAGCAGCGCTAGTGTAATGTTTTCTAATTAATGCAGAGCTTTGTCCTCGGCGTGGCTTTATTGTCACCACCGGTTCACACTAGCCCGCCTTGTATAAACAGTGTTTTCTCAAGAATAGTATCTGACCATGATTATACAAGTGGGTATTTTTCTAACATGGTTATCATAGCCTTATTATTACACAGTGTAAAGTCTAACCAGATTAGGATCCTCCCTTATAGGGCTGTATACATATTAGGGTATGTTGGTGTTATGGTACATTTGAATAACTCTAAAAGCAAATGGAGGACAGTGTGCTGTTTAAGGCAGTGTGTTGGCCAGTGCATAGAGGGGTCATTGAACTATCCTAGTTCACAATACAACTCAGTGTTCCTCAGCAGTGACTCTGCCCACTGAGTCTGCAGTCAAAAAAACAAGAGGTGGAGATGGTGTAAGACAGAGCGCTGTCATATTAAGTGTGTGAATGGGAAACATGCCCTTTAGGAGGTTATAGACAGCGGAAATGTCAGGGTCGATAAGGACATCGGTTATTATTTTATTAGTTAAAGGGCTCTGTTTGTTTTGGCTCACAACAGGGCCAGGTCCTGGTTGAGCAATAATCTGCTGTTTTATTGGTAACAAATACTCAAATATCCCATCATAAACAATCCTTTATGTCATGCTGATTTGTTCTTACACTGGTGGAGATATTCTGCTCAATACCAACACCATTTTCCTGTCTTTTTTTGTACACTATTAGATTAGACTGACTTTGTTGTCCACCTCTGGATATTGGTGTTTTGCTTCTCCAAGTACAGCAAAGGTACTTACAGCACACATAACAAAAGATACCTTTGAAACATACAAATAAACAATATTCCAGATGGACACGTATCAGCAGTAAGAAATAAAAAAACAAAAAATAAAATAGCTAATCTTCCCGGTTTGATGCCCGTGTTGCATAAGGAATTGATGTTGGGTCTTTGCGTGTTAGTGTGTTCAAATACATGTGACTTCTTTTGCTGAGTGAACAGAGCAGGATTACAGTAGTTCAGACATGGCAGTCGTCCCACTCACCATTTGTGGAGCAAAGATGGATCTTCTCCAGAGCCCAGAGCTCTGCTGGCTCTGACCCCAGGTAGCCGCCGCTGCAGATTAGTCCAGCCACTGCTTACAAGCAAAAGACTGACTGATAGATGCTGCTTTCGAAGTCCTGACCTACATGTTTTGGATGGAGTTACGCTGGGTTGCCTTTAACCATTAAATGAACATTTCTGATCTATCAACAAACTCATTGTGGAAATATGTTATGAAAATCAACCCCTCAATATTGTCGCACAATTGACATCAACGTATTTGATTAGAAATCTCATGATATTTTATTTTCTCCACATCGCTCATCCTCTCCCCTCAGTGTGAAATGTTCAATAGGACTGATGTATTTAAGATTTAATTTAGATACCTGCAGTTTTGACTTTCAATGCCATGTCTGAAACCTGGGCAGCTGCTGTTACTGACCCTTAACCCCTAATGGCTTTGACCACAGGAAGTGATCATTAGTTCCCATGACCCACTGCTCCCTCTGGAATAGTAACCTTAACTCGAGTCCGCCCTGAGAATAATCACAGATCCATCTGTCTTGACTAATGGGCGATTTTGAATCCATTGACATCAAAAATTAATTAAGAAAGGCTGTTGAAAGGTTTGGCTTCTTAAGTAGATGTAAAATGCTGTTAAAGGAATTGGACATTTGACACATATACGGTTAAAAAAAGTGATCAAAATCTTTGGAGGCCATGAAATCTTAAACTGTGCTGCTCATGCTTTTTCCTACCATTACTACCAAACGAAGTTGTCATTGATTAACTGATTTGCATCCATGTCAGTCACATTTATATAGTAGACATTTTATTGTATTATGCCCCAACTTAAGCACAACCAAATTTAACTTGAATAAAGGCATGTTCATATTTGTTTGCCATTCATTTGACATCAGCAGAAGGTCTGTATGGGAGCTGTTTTCGTCAGAGCTAAACTCATTAAAAGGTTGACTACATTCAAATTTGATAAATTCCCAAATATCCAGTTGTGCTTTAATCTTCATTTTCTTGCTTGTCTATGGAGTTTTTGTATTTAGAAACTGAAACACATGATCAGTTGGATTGGGGTCAGCTGACTTGCTTAACCACCAAAGAATATCCCTCTGTTCGGCCTTAAATTTGAGTTGCTTGGCTGCCTTGTTTGTGTATTTAGGATCATTTTCCTGTAGCTTTCTCCTAAAATTGTGACAGAGTCCAATGTATTATTCATTTTAGAATTATGATACAGCATTATCAATCCCTCTAATATGTTCAATCATATTACAATATATATCAGTCATTAATCGCAATTAGTTATTTTTCCAAGTCATACAGCCTTACATGTAGCTCTGCCCATTAGCAGCAGAGTACAGGGAGCAAAAGGTTTTAATACCCTGTCCAGGTAAACACTCATTTCCTCACCCTGTCAGTGTGGGAGCAGTTCAGCACGTTGTTGCAGCTTGCTGACTCACCGAGGGGTGTTACACTTATTGTCTCAGCCTGCTCTGAGCAATTATTACCTGACTGGTGATGAAGCATAGTGGACTTGTTATGGCTTGTCATGTTCATTATTAACTCGTATGAATGTTTGATTACATTCGTCATGTTTCACTGTGACGACTAAAAAAATCAAGCAGAGACTCTCCTCATGACTTATGAAAGTGAACCAAACTTTTGCAGATATTGTTTGAAAGAAAGTACAAATACTGAATGCTAATTGTAGTTTCAGTCCCAGTAAAAAGTTGCATGGTGAGGAAGAGTGTGCTTTCACATGGATGCTCCTCAAGGACAGGGACTCTTCCAGAAGCTTGCCTTGTACACACGTACACAAATACTGCTTTTTTGCAATGCGCAAACACGTCATTCACATTGACCCTGAGGACATATCTGCACTTAGAGAGGAAGATGAAAGAGACTCATATCACAGTCATTCAACCTCAGTACAACTGAAGCGAGACTAACTAATCACATGAAGCCGTTACACAGGAAGAGCGAGGACAACACTTATCAACAGAGATACAATCACTGCCATTCATGGTCAGCGAGGGTCACACTGAGCCAGACTGTGCGCGCATTTTTAATGCAGTTAAACGAGAAAGCTGGCTCTTTTTCCTACATTTTCTGTCAACAAATCCCATGAAAAGAGCCATTAGCAAAACATTTGTTCGTTTTCTCTGACTCCATGAAGTCCGTCTGTGAGTCGCAATGACGCGTTTCTGAGCTGCAGTGTTGACGTCAAAGTTGTGGTTATCTCTAACGGTGCTTTCCACTACCTAGGGCTATACTATTCACTACTACAGAAAAGATTGCATGACTCAATAGGTGGTATTTCAAATGCAATATGTTAAAAAATACCAGGATCTGACATTGCATCCAGGCCCATTTTGCCAAGTATTTTTGGCTTTTCCCACCCACAATCCTCTTTGCAGCAGAAAATGTTAATTTAGCCTGATCTGCAGAGAAAGCACATAGAGAGGACAGCCTAATGACAGCTTATTGAAATGTTGGGATTCAAACTGGAACGCATAAGAGCAAGAGGGCCAAATTTGAAGGCGCAATGTTTTGATGAAGTATTATGTCCTAATTACTACATGCAACAGTAGGTAAGGGAAGCTGCAGTATGTACTAAAAATAAAAGGATGCAATTTGGTACGCAGCGTTTAAATTCTCTGACAGCTTCTATGTATCTGACCTGTCACTTAGTAATGCAGAAGTGCCTGAAACCAAGCAAGCAGGCATGTCCAACTGTACGTCAACAAAAGTCCGATATTCGATGTCATTTTAACCCTAGCTCAAATCTTTTCCATCTATACTATACATCCCATATGAATTGAATGCAACATCAGGATTACATTACATGTTATTCAACAGATGTTTTTATTTAAAGTGGCTTGCATGCACTTCAAGACATGATTAAAGAAGCAATTTTTGTGGTTAAGTATCTTGCCCAATGCCTATGAGATGTTGACTGTTGGGATCGAACTTCTGACCCACTGACACTTCTATTGGTATGGGATATAGGACACGTTTCCCTGCTCAAATGGGGGAGAGAAACTTTGGAATCTTAGCCTTTGCAAAGCATTTACATGCACAAAAACCTATATAATACACCGCAGGAAAGGGAAAACTCTGAAAAACAAAAACAGGGCTCCTTAAACACTCAGGTCTTATTCTTTCAAAATACAATGTAAACATATACTATTTATGACTTGTCAGTGGTATAAATTCATTGTTGGTTTTGGTGCTTTTTAGGCTCTTGTATGAATGGAGCTCAGCTTCTCTCAGTATCTTTGTAAAGCACATAACTCAACCAGTATGTTGGGATGCTGTAAATAGGGTCTGACTGTAGCTACTGCAGATTTATCGGTTTGCTGAGCTTGTGTGTTTCGCCCACTACTACTGTCAAAGATAACAAGAGTTATCGATTCACGGCTCAGCGCTGGCACTGTGGCCAAGTGCTGAGACAGACCTACTGCGCTACAGTTAGCGATTAGCATTAAAAAAAGAAATGCTCTTGCTGGTGACTCTCTGGCTCCTGTTCTTTGTATCAGAATCAGATTGCCAAGTAGGTTACACATACAAGGAAGTACAGTACAGTAAAAATATGACAAAATACTTAGAATTGAAAGTGGAAAGCTGTGCAGATGTTAGGTAGCATTGAAAGAAATGTGCTTTATATTTTTAGAGGGTTAAAATCTTTCCTCTTTCTCTCATCCACAGCCGTTTGAGGCCAGCGACCTGCTGCTGGGACTGAACTTCTCAAAGGTGCTGAGCAGTCTGGTTTCCCTGAATAAAGTCACTGCAGGTGAGTCAATATAAGTGCCGTTATATGACGTGTGTGGGTGTTTATTATGAAAGACAGGCAAGAGTAGAGATGATGAGTGTAAGGGCGCTGACTATAATACCAGATGTGGTGTAATTTGTATATCTCCTGCCCTTTCTGTCCAGATATCGGTGTTGGGAGTGACTCTGTGTGCGCCCGGCACTCTTCAGCACATCGCATCAAGTCCTTTGAGTCGCTCTCCTCTCAGGCTTCACTGGCCCGATCCTCTAAGCTACTGCAGAACCAGTTTCGCAGTCTGGTAAGGTCAACACTCACTAACGTCACAGTGAAGGAAACCTCATCAATGGGTCAGAAAGTGTCTATGTTATTTGTAAAACTACCCATAAACAGGAAATGACTAAATTTGTATTTTTAGTTTGGTTTCTGCATCCTTGATAATCGCTGACATCGATGTGCTGGGTCGATTAAAAACTGAAGAAACATCTCACACACTCCAAGAGCAAAATCATGTTGTTATACATGTTATTCAAATAATCCTAAGTCTTATGGGTAATGCAGTTGTATTGAGTAAAGACATAGACTCAGCGTCTCATTCACTTTCAACGTAGCATTCAAGGGGCTGCCGACACTAAAATCCGGCAGAAAATAAGGATTGATTTGATCAGTCACAATAAATGGCAGGTCAAAAACGGAAGTCACAGTGGAATTTTACTTAGAAGGTTTGGTGACACTGTGGGGAAATATTTTGAGAAAGACATGATGAGCAATGAATGATTAATCAAATGAAAACGGATGAATGGAAACTCTTCTTGTTGTCACTTGTCTTTATACTAACTTTACTCATAAACAGTTCTCATCTACTGGATTTTTCGTCTGCTCTTTTTTCATTTCTCTTCCCTCGCTCTTCAGGACATGTCAGAAAACAGCGGGCAACAGCTGCTGGTGAAGGCGCGTTTCAGCTTCCAGCAGAACAACGAGGATGAGCTCTCCTTTAATAAGGGTGACCTCATCGGCGTGATGCGTCAGGAGGACGGCGGCTGGTGGGAGGGGATGCTCAACGGCAGGTCGGGATGGTTTCCTAGCAACTATGTCCGTGAGGTCAAAGGCTCCGGTAGGTTTCTCAACTACCTCTTAGACACTTTTTATCCCATAATATTTTTATTTGAAGTTTATCACAACATACAAATACAGTCTATTAAATTCACAGGTCATAAAAACATCACAACACTGGGTTGCTGTATTCACTAAAGAGGCTTAAATGAAAAAAGATTAAAGAGATATACAACTGTAAAAGCAAGGGACCTGCTCATTTCATCATCAGTTAACATAATTAATAAAGGGCCTCTATATATTCTCATATACCTGCTGTCTATCCTTTAATATGCAATATATCCTCTCTAGTGGAAAGCTTAATAACATCCGTCGTAACAATGAGTAATGCTTGGACTTTGAGCATTTCCTCTTAGACATTATAACATTTACACAGCAGTGTATTGACATTGCATTTGTGTCAATCTTCCCTTCATTATATGATTAAAGTAGAGCTTCCTCCCCTGCATGTGTCTGAGAGCAGTTTGGAAGATTAAACCATTTTAGAGCAGACGTTTTCCCTCAGACAAAAACTGACAAACAGTAAAGCAAAGTTTCCATCTGGCCTCCTGACAATAACACAGCCCCACATCTGTTGCTTCTCCAGGCCTGCTGGGGTCTGTCTGTTTGTTTACGTGTAAAACAAGTTGATGTGCCAAGCATACTGCTCCTCTGTTCGACTGACATTCATTCATTTGCTTCAACTAAAGAGACAGCAATAGGAATATAATAATAAGAATAATAGTTTTTATCATGTTTAGTGCACCTCTTCCTGATATCATTTAAGTTAGAAGTATTCCTAATTCATGTGTTTGCTCTCTAGCTGCGGACAAACAAGACAAAGTGTCCCCGAAGTCTGGCACCATGAAGAGTCCACCAAAAGGCTTCGACACCTCCGCCATCAGCAAGACATACTATAACCTGGTAAGAAAACATCTCAACACTTTTGAACACTTATTTTAGAATCAGTCTTTCCCATTTTTGGGCTTTATTACTTCCATATCCCTCCTCTCCACTGACATCATGTTGAACTTTAAGGATTCTGTTCTCTTGCCTGAGAGTTGCAACATGTAGTACCAGTATAAGATCTAGCTGGCCTCTTCAACTACAGCCCTCTTTAAAAAAAAAATACGGACATACTTTAATCCTCTAAATGTTTAAAAGGCTCTGTGACCACCAGAGGAAGTGGTTCTGCAGCTGAGGGCAGGTGTGGTTTGCAGAACTGTCATCACAGTTGCATAAGCAAAGTGAATTCATTATTTCTCATCTTCTCTCCTTCACTCACACACACACACACACACACACACACACACACACACACACACACACACACACACACACACATACACTGTGCAGTTTGCATGTCGTAGATTTCAGCTCTTGGAGCAAAAACATGTGAGATAACTGTTTTTTGGAAATGTATTTCTGTGCTGAAAGACCCTGAAATGGAGGTCACAAGAAAGCAAACAGTTGACCATTACACATGATAATGAACCTCCATAGTAGCCCTCTCATTTACCAATGGAATAAATAAAATAATGTAGTGAAAACACTGACAGTTACCTTCTAATACGTTTATTGTGAATGACCCTATGATTTTCACTACATAATATATCGACTGTAAAGCACATCATATACATGTTTAGCAAACGCTTCAGGTGTTTAAATTGGATAAAAGAAACCTGTCTGCTACATTATAAAAATGGCGTGTTATAATGTTTTTTTTTTAAATGTAAAACTCAAAATGTGTGGCACTAACTCCGTATCCCTAAAACTGACTTTTTAAAGGATAGCTGTTTCTCCAGTTGTCTTCCAAGTCTTCAGATAGGAATACTTTTAAATTGAAGCTGTTTTCTTTTCTGTTTCCATTGTAGGTGTTGCAGAACATTTTAGAAACAGAGACAGAATATTCCAAGGACCTTCAGAGCCTCCTGACAAATTACCTACGACCTCTTCAGAGCAGTGACAAGTACGTATCATTACTCACAAAGCTCAATGAAACCAGAACCAGGTCTTTTAGCAGGATTGTCACACAGCAGCATCTATATTTTATACGTTAACAAATCCGCCATCCCGTCCTCTTCCTGCAGACTGAGCAGCTCCGAAGTGGCTCTGATTCTGGGAAACCTGGAGGAGATCAGCACCTTCCAGCAGATGCTCGTCCAATCGCTAGAGGAGTGCACCAAGTTAGTCCCTCCCCCTCCTGCACATACAGCACCACTGCAGCAGCATCTGCACTGTTTCATAATAAGCAGAGGGACATCTAGTGTCGGGCCAGCTGTACTGCGCCGATGTTGGATTAAACCATAGACTAGAATTTGTCATATTTCTTTGTCACAGTATTTGCCTGCAGCTCACTAAAAACTGGTGAGTATTATTAATCTTTCCCGCCATCACATTTCTTGCAAATGGGGGGATGTTATGCTTTAGTTTCTGTAAATTATACTTTATTCCTTTCTATAGTCTATGGTCTAGACCTGCTCTACATGTACATGAAGTGTCATGAGACAGTTACTGCTATCATTTGGCTCTAAGCACATTTGCATATTTGGTATATCTATATACTTCGGTTATTTTTCGTGTGTGTGTCAGAGTTTGTATAGAAGTTGTTAATAAGTGTGTGATATTTTCTTCCTTTCAGGCTTCCAGAGAGCCAGCAGAGGGTGGCGGGTTTCTTCCTGAACCTCATGCCGCAGATAAAGGCTCTTTATGTCGGTTACTGCTCCAACCACCCCTGTGCGGTTAATCTGCTCACCCAGCACAGGTACGTTTAAAAAATCAGCCACATTTAGTTTTATTTGACAGTGTTTCAACCTGTTTGCTTGCTGCACAGTAAATTATCATGTTTACGCAGGGAAATAGATGTTTATAACCGCTATTATTTTTGTGGAGTTTATCGTTGTTTTACAGCTGTAGTTTTCTGCAGTTCGTTCTATCATGGCTTGTCACTAAGGGCACAAAAGACATCATCATGATATTACCAACATGATTGAATCCAGCTTAAGCAGAGAGAATGAAAGACACATTTTTCTGTAGGTTAAGAGCAAGTTACAGTGAGTACAGGGTGAGAGAGAACATGAGAAAGAGAAACGTTTAGCTAAAATATATAATAAAATAAAAACACCCAGACCTGACAAGCCTAAGTAGATTCATCACATAAAGAGTCCCAACTTGAAAGGGGGGATCCTGAGACTGTAAGAAGCAGCCTCATCTAAAATATGGTTGGTTAACCCAAACACAACCAAACAAAAATAAATCTCTAGTATGAGTGTGTTACTCCTCTAGTGCAGTGCTGTGTTGAAAAACAGCAGAAAGTCATGTCATATTTCCCCGCTCACCTAAAAAAAACCCACCTTTCTGTTAAACTGATGGGTGTCCATAGATATCCTTTGTGCTGCTGTTACCATGAAGGTAATAAAGGTAACATAAGTTAAATTAACCATTTATTTTGTCCACAGTGACGTGTTGGGGGAGTTCATGGAGGGGCGAGGTGCCTCCACACCCGGGATCCTCACCCTGACCACCGGCCTCAGTAAACCCTTCATGAGACTCGACAAATACCCAAACCTACTCAAAGAGCTGGAGAGGCACATGGAGGTGTGTATCTAAACATCTGAGACTTCTTCTGTTAGTATGTGGGATTATTTTACAACCAACGTGTTCCTTTGTCTTTCCAGGAGAGTCATCCTGACCGGCCAGACATTCAGAAGTGCATGGCATCTTTCAAGAATCTGTCTGTAAGATGATCTCACTTCCTGTAATCAGACCTAATTTGATATTGAATATAATAATAGCAGGTCGTTGAGCAGCTGTTTGTTTCCGTCGTGTCAGGCTCAGTGCCAGGAGGTGAGGAAGCGTAAGGAGCTGGAGCTCCAGATCCTTACCGAGACGATCCGGCTGTGGGAGGGGGACGACATCAAGACCCTGGGCTCTGTGCTCTACATGAGCCAGGTGTTGGTGCAGAGTCCCGGCTCAGAGGTACCACCGCCATCCACAACTGCTTCAAACTTTGCTTCTACACAGGAATCGCACTGCTTTCACAGCACTGACTTTACCAGTAAATGCAATATAACTAGAGTTGCCAGCGATAAGTCAACCAAGATATCTTTAGACAATTAGTGTTTTCTTTCAAGCTGAATTATGTATTTTTAAGTAACTAATGAGCACATCTCTGGTCAAAGACAAAACTAAACTGGTTTTAACTGAGTTTTAGTTATGTAAGAAAGTACTTTTTTTTTTGGTAATGCCTCACATCCCCCAATTGTACATCGAAAATATCTTTAAACATACCTTGCTGGTTTCCTTTCCAAGGGTTTACAGTATTTTTAGTATCTTGTACATCTGAATAAAACAACCTGACACTAAGCAATGAAAATAAACAAGCCGTGTCGTGGATCTGACAACTTAAACACTCAAGACATTATAATATAAAATAAATAGATTTCTTTTAAAGGTGTTTAAAGGTGACTTCTACTTATATTAAAATAAAACTGAATATCATTATCATCCCAATTTGAAATGGGTTAATTCCTTCAGCGAAATAAACCGTTTGAGAGTTTCTTGAAACGATGTATTGGAAGAAAAGTTAGCTATAATATAAAAACAGCTGAGCGGGATGATGCGTAGTAAAACTCCTGTGACTTTACACCAACTGCTGGTATCTTTGAACTTTATGGTGGATCTTTGAACTGCACTAGCTTCTGTAGTAGTAATACAAACTGGACAATGTACCTCATCATTATCTTGCATTCACACTTTCCCTTTCCCCCTCTGTTTCTTTTATTTCAGGAGAAGAGTGAACGTTACCTCATGCTCTTCCCTCACGTCCTCCTCATGTTGTCTGCCAGTCCCAGGATGAGCGGCTTCATTTTCCAGGTCAGTAATAAACCTTTGCTCAGTGTTTAGTCTTTTAAGTTTTGAATGTAACTTTAGTGTTTGAAAATGTCATTTCTCTGTCTTTAATTCTGATGTGTTGATTTCTCCGTGCAGGGAAAACTGCCCCTGGCCAGCATGACGGTGACCAAACTAGAAGACTGTGAAGCCCATAGAAACGCTTTTGAGCTCAACGGTAAGGCTACATGAGAATAATAATAATTATAACCTTTATCTCAAAAACAATTTTCACATCCCTTGCTACAAAGGGTTTCACAAAAGCAGCAAGTTAAAGTCATAATTGATCATAATACGATGAAACACAACAGAAAATAGTAACAGACTTTTCCTATTGAGTTAAGTTAGTGGGGCATCATAAAAAAACATGCACAAGCTTTCTACTGTGTGCCACTACAAAAAAATCTGTCAAACCCTACTGCAAAATGCCTGATCTTAAAGATAACTATTACATGGCTTAATTTGTTTTCCAATGACAAAGATCTCTGTTTAGTTTGAGTTCAGCTGAAGACATTTTCTTGACAGGATGCTGAGTGTAATGCATTTATCCTTAATGCCTTTATAATTTGTTGTCCCTCCCTCTCTGCAGGCCCAATGTTTGAGCGTCTGCAGGTGGTGTGCACCAACCAGCAGGACCTGCAGGACTGGGTGGAGCACCTGAGAGGACAGATCAAACACACCGCGGCCACCGGACCCAGCCACAAACCCCTCAATGTTCCCTGCCACACGGTCAGGAGATAATCCTTTTAACCCTCACACTGATGGTTTTCTTTATGTTTTTATACCAAATGTGCATATACAGTATATGTTGACCTACCATCAATGCTTGGGTCATATAATCATCTAAAATTACTGCACAGCCCTGTGTGAAGTGGCTCATTTTCCCACTAGAATGGCTGAAATGCACAATTACATTTCATGAATTGAATACAAATGCGTCATTGTCAGCGTTCAGCCTTATCCCTTGACAAAACAAAACAATGAACAATAATCATCATTTTAAATTACAATAGGCCACTTGTTTGTTGGTGGTTGCCCATAAGACTAATGTAAGTAATAAAAAATGTATCTGCAGTGTTCAATGCCGTCGATGCCGTCTCATTATCTTTTCATAATGATCATGGATAAAAAGTTGTCGTCGAACACATTTAGGCATATCTTCAGTTACGAAATGAACCCTTCAGTAGAATAAGAGGCAGAGGGGACACACATACCACATCTGTCCGGGGTTTATTTTGTGTTCCCCCAGGAGATGCTGCAGCATTTAACTGGGGAATATGACATCTGGGCGACTGAGGGCTGCGTTTCCCAAAAGAACCGCAATGTTCATGTCAATTTTAAGGAACAGTGGGCTTGTCAACGTCTACCACGACGTCGCTATATGTGAAATGCACCTCTGCGTAGTTTCCTGCCACTTTGAAACAGATTTTCGTTATGAAAAGTACATACTAGACATTTTTTTAACACTTTTTTGCCATGGGTTGAATAAGAGAATAAAAAGTATAACAAGTAATTAAAGGTGCAATTGAGCAGAAGTATGAAAAACCACATTTGTCTTTTTGTTTCCGTTCCTCAGCTCCCATCTCACCCTCTCACCCCATCCCGGCATGCTGAAGGGAGGGGCATGACAGTGGCTCCCACCTACCACACCCTGCCTCACCCCTCCTCCCATGGCACATCTCACAGCACCATGATGTGGGGCCCGCTGGAGCCCCCCAACACCCCCAAACCCTGGAGTCTGAGCTGTCTGCGACCCGCACCCCCTCTACGACCCTCTGCAGCCCTCTGCTACAAGGAGGTGAGAGACTGTTTTTCTGCCACGACTTCTTTATATGTTTTTAAGTTTGCTGATTTTATTATTGATTTTATACAAATTTTATACAATTATTCATTCTTTTTTCAGGATCTTAGTAAAAGTCCTAAGAGTGTGAAGAAACTCCTTCCCAAGCGAAAGCCGGAGAGGAAACAGTCTGAGGAGGAATTTGCCTTGAGGAAGAGTACGTTTAAAATCTTTCCTATTTCTGTTAAATCCAAGATACAGTATGGGATTTTCTCTTGCTTTTCTTTTAATATTGAAGCACTAGTTTGACATTTTGTGAAATGGAGTGTTCTCTTTCTTTCTGAGAGTAAATTGAGATTAAATAACACATTTTTATCTGTCCGTTAAGTAGAAAAAACGACAGCCTGGAGACATTTTAGCTTAGTCTTTTGCATTAGTTTAGGAAATAGCTATCAAGCTACTGGAAAACCTCATACTGTCACTTATACATTTCTGTTTTTGTAACAAACAAGATATAATGTGTTTATTGGGGGGCTTAAGAGATGCTTAGAGGTGCATCCATATTCTCATATCACTCTGGATAAAGTAAATAAGTGTACTTTCAAACTATTCTTTAACGGTTCTCATATGCATTTAATTGTGTTTTAAGTAGGGGTGAAACTGTTACCATATATCGGAAAGACACGAGAATTGAAACTAATTATTTCCTCTTCACCTTTTTGCTTCTCAGGTACCGCTGCTCTGGAAGAAGATGCCCAGATCCTGAAAGTGATTGAGGCATACTGCACCAGCGCCAAAACCAGGCAGACTCTGAACTCCAGTAAGCCAACACAAAACGTTACATATAGAAACTGGAGCTTGCTCTCTTACCTGTATTCTGTAACTCAAAGGCTTTCTTTAACACTGGTGTTCTGAACTGATCTTTCTAACAGTATCTTCTCTTTCTGTCTGTCTCTCCTCACGTTTTTGCCATTGCTCTGCTTTACCTTGATTTCCTTCTTTTTTTCCATCAATTTTTCCCATCCTGCATCTCTCCTTCTATTTTATGATTTACCATTTGTTGCGTGCTACATATGCTACCTCCTCCTTCTACACCGCCCCTCGTTTTTTTCCTTCCACACACCCATTTCCTCCCTCGTCATCCATAACGTCACCGCCAAACTTTGCCCTGCCCCTACCAGCCTGGCAGGGCACTGATCTGATGCACAACCACGTGCTGGCCGACGTGGACCGGTCCTGTATGGACTCACCGGGCCGCCGTAGCAGCGTGTCACGGCCAGAGTTGTCCTCTGACCTCTCGGAGGACTCTGACTATGACTCCATCTGGACCACCCACAGTTACAGGATGGGTTCAGTGCCACGTAAAAGTTGCATCTCTCACCAGAACTAAAGAACGTACAGTACTGCCACGCTGTACCCGATATAAAGTACAGCGCGCTTACCTCTTTTACCTTCAATGTATGAAAAGAAACTAGATTTTTTTTATTTATCTATTTATTTTCTATTATATATTTGTTATTTTTTGTTAACTTATTTGGTTTATTTATTTTATGTTTGTTTTAAGATGTTTAAAGCATCTCCCTGTTGCCTTTGCCACTTTCCCTTTTATGTGCCTCCTCTCTTTGTGTATTTGTCATGCAGTAAGTGTTTAGTAATTCTTCTTAATTTATCTTGAATGTGACCACTCCCTTTGTTTGACCATAAATGTGGCAGACTCTCAGCAGGGAGTAGAGGGGTGTTGGAGGGGAAAATAGGGGAGGAAAAACCAGGGGAGGGAGAGATGGGGACTGAGCTTTTCCTGTCTGATATTCAGATGTAATTCAGGAACGAGTGTATTCTATTTACCATGTACTACTTCCCTCCAGTATGTGTTTCTAGAGTATGTATGCTCAAACATAGCACAGATGTCATAAACACATGCACAGGTTTAGGCACACATGCCCCTGCTGCCGGATAATATAGCAGCATGCAAATGAAATATCCAAATTCTTTATGTTGTTTTCATAATTTCATTTATTTATTTAATTTTGCTAAGCAGAATAGCATTTTAAAGTACAACATGACCAAAAGCTAAAGCATACTATAAATCCTTGCTAAATGTAAACGTTTGTGAAACACAGTTCATTATTTTAGGTAGCTGCTACAGAATGAGGAGAATATCACATACACTGTCTAGTCCATCTAGTTAAAGAATAGTAAATTTAAAGGCTCAGTTCATCCAAATTAACAAAAAATAAACTGATTTTATCAAATAATAATATCACATTACTCTATTGTAATGCTGTAGAAGCAGAAATCTAAGTCAGTCCTCGACACCTTATTTAACACCAGAAACAGGAAGGTGTTTTCGGTGAGCTGAGCCTTTTACTCAATATTTTTGAGAAAGTTTCTGTCTTGTGTCTCCTAAGCATCATCCTTTAAAGCCTGATCTTCTATCCAGTAATGTTGCTGTCTGTCAGTGGTTCTACAGGGTTGCATTTATATTGTAGTTTCAAACCTCAAGTTAGTATCTTAAGAAAAATTAAAAGATTCATTTAAACCACAAATAAGCTGTAAAATACACAGTGACATTCCTATTAGAAAAATCAAATGCCTTTGTTTAATGTCTCCTGCAAATGAATAGTTCAACATTTTGGGAATAACCCGTATTTGCTTCTTTTTTCTGAGTCGCGTTAAAAAAGAAACTGGAGCCAGGAGCAGGTTAGTTCGTTCAGATTTATAGCAGCAGGATTAAGCTAGCATGGCAGAGGTTGGAAAATCCAGCTACCAACACCTTCAAACCTTACTCTATAAACTAAACATATAGTATGTTAAGAAGTAAGCTTTAGCTGATCAAACAGGATTTTTTCAAAAACATTGTGATAGAGCCAGGCTAGCTGCTTCCCCATCTAAATACTATTTTAGCAAATTAGCAATACATGCTAGTTCCACATACCAACACACAAACATGAGACTTTATTTTGTTATGTTTCGATCTTCTCGTAATGTTACAAGATAAGTGAAAACAGCTCATTACTAAAACTACCTAGTCTCCTCAATGATACTTCCTGTTTTCATGCCCCGCTAACCAATTACTAACTTTAGCTTGATATTTACAGTAGACATGGTATGAACAGACATGACTCTGGTATTATTTATTTTTTTAACCCAAAACTGTTGAGCTATTGCTTTGAAGGTGACAATTTGAGCAGGTTCGCTTAATGCATACAGTCTATAGCCTAACGTTAAACATCCCTTGTGTCACAATAAACTAGCACCTATGCTACGGCCTCATAAGCCAGACATGTCTTTGTGTCGTCTGGCTTGCGAGGTTCCCCATGTTATCCCTTGCATTAATGACTATTTTTATGAAGAAGTATTTTTCCAGTGTTGGTATTTAAAGTACAGGTTGGCATCCATTTACAGTAGAGTCTATCTCCTCGTACAGCAAGCAATGTCGGTGACATATGGAATATATTTGTCCGTGTTACAGAACTATTTAATGTTTCCGGAATGATTCATTTATTGTATTCGTTATTTTTGTATACAGGCGGTTTTTTTATTTGTATTTATTTATATTTCATTCTGTATGTCAATGTTTACAAAATGATCCCTGGAAGAATCGTTTGTTATCTTTTTTTTAAACAATTTTATTGCTCCGTATCAAAGTTTACACTTAAAATTATAACATGAAGTGTTTTAATTATTTTGCACAATCATGTAACGGGCCAGTGGGAGTGGGGGATAGAATCTGTTAAATTATGTACTTTTTGTCGTCTACCTAGAGTGTGTATGATATAGTCCTAAAGGTAGACATGAGTATTCAGTGTTACTGTAAAGTAAATGCTCATTCGTAGTGTAAATGCTCACCTTTGGTGTTTTGCATTGAGGGGTAAAAGAAAAAAGAAAAAGAAACAAGAGGCGGTGATTATAATACAGGAACTCATTCAACCTCAGTCAGAGTGGACTTGGAAAAATAAGAGCACATAGTCTCCCTTTCTGTAAATACTAGATGTCATGGAGCAAGAAAAAAAAAATCCATTCTACCTTCTATGAGTATTTGAGCTAAGAATATCACTGTCCTTATATCATGTGCTATACTTTGTGACAGTTGTATTCTGTGGTTTAAGAAGTCAAATTGTGGGACAGGCAGTGTAAAAAGAGACCGGCTGCCTTTGACCAACTTTGTCCTCTGTGTGCTCTAATGCTGTATTCAGTTCACTCTTGTGACCATGTCTTATCTGCAAACAGCGCCTTCAGTGTATTTGTTCTACTCTGCTGAAGTGTTCAAGTCCCAAAACGCTGTATCATGAGTTTTGAATAAAAAATCTGTCATTTGGTAGACACTGTCATTCTGCTGATTTGTGAGAATAGCAAATCTGTTTAGTGTGTCTTGTCTTTTGGCAACGAGTTCTCAATCCCAACTTGCCAGATATGGACGCTTGGTCTGTACCCCTTTACAGCTCCCTTTAATGCATGTGCAGGTTATTATAACCAAATTTCTCAGCAGCTTCTCACTTCCCGTCACTTTGCTCCGTCTCTTTTCTGGTATTTGTTCTGTGCATGACTAACATTCTACCGGTTTTGGTCTGTGCTGGATTTTCTTCGATGCTCTCCCTGAACCAATATTGAAGTTCTATAATGACTCACCTTACTACAAGGTGAGACGAGAAAAAGTACCAATTGTTAAGTGCTTTTCTGTTTTGAAACAGGGCCGCAAAAAGAAAAAGGGCTGCATATGATCATCCCTGGTGATAAGAGAGTCCTGCTGGACGGTCATAGTCGCAATGGACAAAGTACAGCAGAAGAAAAGTAAGATAATATACAGATCTCTTTCTCCCGCTTCACCTTTGCCCTGAATGAAGCAATGGACATGAGATGGGGGGGAAAGAAATTCACAGCCCTGTGTTGTTTTAAGATTGACTCAAGTTAAAATGTGAACCTATCCTTTAGCAAGCAGCCATGTATTCATCAATGATGCGTAACTGTAAATGTTTATCATCACAAAGGGGCCTGGTGGATGTGGTGTACGCCCTGAGGGATGAGGTTCGAGAACTGAAACAGGTAAATGTTTATGAATGAGATGTTTTATAAAATAGCATGATGTTGTGATTTATCTGATATATGACTCTCAGAAGTTCAAATTACCTGGCTGAACTCCAGGTCGGAAGTTGTTAGCTAACATAATGGTAAGTCTATACGCAGTATAGTGGAAAAGATACAATTATATTTCAGTTTTATTGTGAAATAGGTGTTTTTCATTCTTTTACAACATAGAAACTTCCCTCATATTATTTGA
The DNA here is from genome assembly GCF_036324505.1 of Eleginops maclovinus. NCBI lineage: Eukaryota > Metazoa > Chordata > Actinopteri > Perciformes > Eleginopidae > Eleginops > Eleginops maclovinus. The sequence goes on from NC_086355.1 coordinate 6,510,796, forward strand.
GCTAACGACAACAATGATATGCTTCCTTTACCTCCCAGGATAACAAGAAGGTGAAGAGGTCGCTGGAGGAGGAGCAAAGAGCACGGAAGGATTTGGAAAAAGTTGTGAGGAGGTTGTTGAAGAGCATGAACGACCCGACATGGGATGAGACAAACCTCTGAGGATTGTTTGCACCATCTGCAGCTGAAGCTTCGTAAAACAGGATAAAAGAAAGAGCATTAATGTGTGTGGGCTTGCTTGCACTGTGTGTAAAATGCACACAATCGGACACCTAATGTATGGTTGGTTGTGTGACTGAGAAGACAAGGAGTGAATCTGTAAGCAGGTTATTACAAGCAAAGTGTGGTTACTGCCACTCTGGTTAAGACACAGGAACCACAATGCTGAACAGGCTCTATTCCACTAAAACATTTCTCAATGACCAAGCAATATGGTGAGACGATTATACACTTCGTTCATAACTTAATCATCCATTATCGACTGTTGGGGTATAGTCCTCCTCTTCTGTTTACAATCATATAACGGTCTGCTGTCCAATGGTACATAAATGGTACTTGGTTTTAATGGTCATAAAGGCCTTGGACAAGTCTGGACTTGAACCATGCCATTTGATAACCTCTATTATGTTATTTAATTTTTTATGAATTGACTTTTGTTCTGTCTTATCCTGACACAGGCTTACTCTTGTGTTTTAGCCCAAAGTTAAGCATGTGCCAGGAAACTTAGCTTTTTTGTCTGTTTGAATTTTTTCTTGCCTCGTTTTTCTACCTTTTTATTGTTTTGACCACTTTGCTGTTTGACCTTCTTTCTAGGGATCCTAAGGAATTGTACAGATGTTGAACTTGTACTGTATAATGTAAATACTGCTAAAAGATGAGCCTTTGTACTTTGGGAGAAATAAAAGATTTTTTTTTAAAAGACTCAATTCAAAGAAATGGCCTTAAACCAATTAACACACGGAAAACCTAGGCCTGGTACTCAATTATAGGAGTACAACTTGGGTTCTTGATGGCTACAATTTTCTATTATATTTTAAAGCAATGGCCAGTAGTACAAACAAAAGTTATTTTTGCTTTGCTGTGGGACCATTTGACTGAGAAGGCTTGTGTTAAAAACATAATTTCAGATGTATTAATCCCACCCAAGATTTGGTGTAAAATAAATAGGAAACAATTCTGGAGCTCCTAATGTAGGGTGACCAGACGTCCTCTTTTGCCCGGACATGTCCTCTTTTTGAAACCTAAAAATGTGTCCGGGCGGAAATTTCAAAATCGTCCGGGATTTTGTTATTCTAGCCTCAAACGTGTTTACAGCGTTTTGAGGCAGTGTTTTTCTGTTAGCGTTGGGCCGGCCAATAAAGTTCATTATCATACAAGTCACCATGTCTGTTGACACATTTATATGAATTCACATGTTCATAGGTGCATATGTGACCCAACCCCCACCCCCGCTGAAGTGTCCTCTTTTTCACAAACTCAAATCTGGTCACCCTACCTAATGTAACAGATATTTCATTCTGTTTATCGAAATTCAATAAAATACTGTTTTTAAAAAAGTAGACTTAATTGATCCCGCTTTTTAGGCTACCTATTCAGCATACTGCCAAATTGAAAACATTGATTTCAAAATTATTCAAAATAAAAACATAGTGGAATCACGTTGCCATGACATTACTTACTATACCAACAGTTTAGAATTCACATTAAACTGTTGCTAGGGAAACCAGACAAGTCCAGTAAATCATTTTAATCTGGCTACGTTCAGATAAGGAGTGTTTCACTTCGCAATGTTAAAGTATTTGAACAAACTGGTTCGCTATGTACGCCTATGTGAACTGCTTTAGACCGAACAACTCATATAGTGTCACTCCGCCAGTGCGTAACTCGCTGCTAGATGTATTCTACGTACCCTATGCAAAAATGCGGTTTGTTTGAACGTCTTCCGTCTGACATCTTGCTGCTACACTTTTTAAAACTAGCTAACTAGCTACTTCTGCTACTCATTTAGCATTTCACTACAAGTTACACTGTTAAGAGGTATGTTTATTTCTTGCTAATGCTACTATTTCGGGACTTATAAAGGATGCATTATGCGCAGTTAGTGTTAGTCCCAACTCTAAACTGGAACAAGAGTTTCACATGTCTTTTGGGCCTTCACCACCATCTCGAACCAACTTCACTGAGAGTTCAACTGCTTCCCTTCTGTAAGTAAGGTAAGTGCTTGTTCAAACACATGCTGTTTATCTTGAGATGTGTTGTGTCTGCAGTTTTTGTACTTTGCAATGTCAGTAAAATATGAAACTCGGGCTGCTGCTGTAGTTTGAACTGCTGTAGGCTTACTGCTTGTGACTTGCTGCTTAGTAACACTGCTAAAATGCTTAAGTTTAAGCAATTATTCGTTTTTTAGGGATGAAACTGAACAAGCTTTTAGTAAACATTGACATTATCAATTTATAAGTGTTTGAATAACATGGAAACCAGGTGGTAGGACTTGGCTTTCTCCAAATACCTGTGCTATGCTGTACCGAAATGAATGTCTTGTCATTTATTGTAATTGCCTGGTGGTCTGCAGGGCAGCTGACTTAACTTCTATGGATAATGTGTGTGATGTGGTTGATCTGGACCTGAGCAGGTTGTTTCTGATGTATCATGGCTCGGGGAATGTTGTGTTATACCTGCTTGTACTATGATTTATTAGTGTGCTTGGATTTGCTGTCATATTGGCAATTCTCATGATCAGCTGGATTAGTGCTCACTACTCAGTTTACCTCCTGAACACACATGCAGTTTACCATCCTCTGAATTTGTGTTAGTAGCTTAATATTTGATGTCAGAGGCAGTGATTACTGAATAATCCCATTGCTCATATACCATGTTGAGGCTCTGAGAAAGTTTGTCAGCACCCTATCTCTACTATGTTGAAAATGGTTTATGTAGAGACAAGATCAGCGGACGTAGAGGAGTAGGCTGATCGAACTGAAGTTGAAATATTCTAAATGACACAGGGTGGTATTTTGATATGAAAGCCTGTCGAACGTGCGTCAAAAAGGGTTTGCATTGCAATGATATTGATTGCATCTGATCGTTGACCCAACAAAAACATTTATTGTGTGTGTTTATGCATGCGATGCCTTTTTGAAAGGATCGGTCTATTGAAATCTTTTGTGTACCCTGACAATCGCGACTTGCTTTGTGGGGGAGATGTTCCCTTTCTGCTGCTGCAGGATGAATAAGCACAGATGTCAACCTTTTCACTGTGACTCTCACCTTGTCCACTCATTAGTAATGAAAACAGTTGCCTTTTGTTTTACGTTGAATATTACGCCAGGGCAACAAAAGGCACAATTCACATTCAGAGTGTGAAGCAGATCCAGGCCGATAAAGGCAGGCCAGCGCTGTCTGCTCTGACCTTGGTGGCCTGACTCTCTCACTGTGTTTAGCTGGCCGACTGCCACTCAGGTCCCAACGACGAACAGAGCCACTGCCTTGGTTTACCTGTAGCTTCGAGGTGGAGGCACATTAGCACATATCGCTGTTACATTTGGACTTTCTCCAACTTTATTTCTACCCTCACTTTTCCGAGATAAACTGAAGAGCCTTTCGTCTTCCTGTCAAGTGTCTGGTTGGTGAGAAACTTGTGAATTGAAGAGGCAGACGTATTATCAGGCTTCTGACCTGCCCCAGCCCCTCTTCACTCTCCCTGCTTCTTTCTTCCTGGCGGGATGGAGTGACAGCTTGTCACTGTGGGTGCTCCACAATACGGCTCAGACTCCCCGACTATTGTGGAGTTCAGAAAAAGCATCAAGGTCTTCCTCTCTCTTCCCTTCACTCTTTTCTCTCTCTTTTCAAAGCAAGGAATCAATCAGCTGTACACACACACACATGCATACACACACACACACGACTCACTTCTTTTCCCTTCCATCTGTCTATTCAGCAGCCAGTGATCATTTAGACTTGACATGTATTGTGAAAAACTGAGCAGCTCTGCCTCTTTCTTCTTCTTTTTCTTTCACTCCCTTTCTCTTTCAACTGTCTGTCATTAATGTCCAGGTCTTACAATATACGAACAGAGGAGAAGAAGAAAGCGAAGAGTGAGGGATGAATTGATGGATAGGAGGATAAGCACTCAGTGTCCTTTCTTTAAAGATTTGTTATTGTACAGTACTGTCTCCCAGTCATTTTTGGTTGGTGTTTCAGTCTGAAAGCCCATCCACGTGCTCTTTTGTATGGGAAAGCAATAAGGCCCCATTGAATGAAGCTGAATGGACCTGCCATCCTTAGGGGCTGAGGCCTGAGGACTCCTATTCTTTAGCCCCCAATCTAATTGGAGCTGAAATGAAATGGAGGTTTCTTATGAAAATAGGCTTTGTTTGGCCGCAAGGCTGGTAATTCATAAACAATAAGCAGGGCCCCATTGTGTAGATAATAATATATTCATGCTGCTGGAGATGGGGAGAAGGCAAAGCAAAGGCTGAGGATATATAAGGAGGATAGGCAGAGACAGGGATGGAGAGTGGAGGGATAAGGGGAAGGGGAGGAGGAACAGTAGTGGCTAATAGCAAATAGGGGGTCAGAGAAAATTGGTAATGGTTGGGTAGTGGCAGAGGACTTATTAGAGGAAGTGGAGGGACTAAAAGTGGCTGGGAGGGAAAACTGAGTGGGAGTTGGGGGTGAAAATGACGAGAATAGAGGAGATATACCAGATAAGAACGAGGCGGGAGATTGGGAAATGGCTGTGAGTACTTCTAAGCCTACAGGTGACTGGTTTGGCAGCGGTGGGGGGAGATGGCAAGTGAGTGAGAGCATAACAAAAATGGAATAGGTTGCACAGTGCAAATCTGTGTGAGGTTGAGAGCGGTGGAGCTGATGGAGTGGATTGGTCAAGTGCAGGGATGGAGCAGAGCAAAGCAGTCAGTGTCTAACAGGCGAGGAGGGAAGATGAGAGAGCAGAGCAGTGTGTGTGCAGCGGTAAAAAACTGACAGGAGGGCTTTCAATGCCTGAAAACATGATGGCTGGCTGAGGAAAAATAGGTGAGCTTACATGCCACTTTGATGCATCGGTTTTCTGGATTATCCCTCACTGTTTTCGTCTGTAATCGTACAGGTCAGCGCTGCTTCTGTGGGATCATCAGCAGCGTTCCTCTGTCGGACATTCTCTAACGGGAAAAAAAAGTGCTGGACTTAAGTGCTGTGTGGAGTGACAGACTGACTGAGGGGGACCCTGCTTCCTGTATCAGCTCTGAGCAGCTGCTCCCTCCCCATGTCATATGCTTTATTGGGAAGTGAATACAAACTGTAGGACTGGAGACACACGTTCCTCTGGATTCTTTGGGGAAACTCTTCCTCTGTGCAACCTTGACTTCTTCAGCCTTTTTGTCTCGTTTTTCCCTCTAACAATATATCCTGGACAGAGTTTGGTGACAGTGGAGGGAAAGGATGTTGAGGACATGAATGCAAAACTGATAATGTAAACACGTCTGAGTTGATTTTACTGCCTTAAGAGATAGCTGTCATAACTAATGGTGAGTAAACCTGATATGGCACTTTGTTTGGTGGACTTGAGCTGAGTTTATGTGAGTCTCTGTGAGTGTGTCAGGAGAGTTTGCATGCTGCTGCACAAACAGGAACTGCATTTGCACAAGTTAAAGAACAATGTCATGGTTGTCCCTGTAGTTCATCACCACCAATTCTTACATGAACATGTCTCAACAGTGAAGGAGTCTCTAAAGTATCCAAATTAACGAAAGTGGCAGGGTTTATATAGAAAAGTGAAAAAAATGTAGCACTTCAGTTGTGTTGATGCATTATTCAATACAAGTCTAACATATTTTGTGTGCGCCCGTACGCTTGTAGCCTTGAACTGAGTGATACATTTTCATTGCCAACATATACGCTGTATCTGCTGTGCATATGACAAATAAAACCTTGAAACCTTGAAACCTTGAAATGCTCGACTGAAATGTAAAATTAAGTTCAGTCGAGAATTACTTTTACTTTACTTTTTTAAAATTATGTATAACTTGTATATATGATTAGTCATGGTGCTTCAGGAGAGTTAACGCCTCTTCAGAATGCCTTACCAATCAGTTATTTCAAAGGTGGTGATTTATATCGGAATATTTAAATGTTCTTCATGGAAATAATTTGCATATTTTATGTACTGAACTAAGGCAAAATCAAGAAATGGTTATTAGCCCAAAATAATTGCGTAAAACTTGCATTAGCCTTGTGTTTCCTGTTGTAACGTGGCTGCACTGGCCAAGAGGTGGTGGTATTTACTTAGATCCAAACATGTGTTATCCCTGCTCACCTGGCACTGAGGGATTTCCGGTTGAGCCACTAGATGTCAGTATTTATCAACATATGAACCAGAATGGCAGCACCACTGCTGAACCTATGCGTCTGTTCTCTCTAGACTTGACTGGATGCATACATTTTAGCAGAATGTGCAAAATGATGACTGATTATTACAATGTGAGGATAAAAATGTAACTACTCCTTAACATACAACAGTGAATGAGTTCTCGTGCTCTGTTTTAAATGCTTTAGCAGTGTGGTTAATATTTAAAATGGTACTTTTATTAGCTTAATCCCAGGAACGGCCCTTGAAAGAGACTCTGAGAAGCTCCTTTTATGTTCTGGCTAAGTCTGTGTTGTCCTAGTAAAGGGAATGCATTATTCTTAATCATATGGCTACTCCTACCACGAGATGGCAATCACACATAATGAAAATCCCCTCAACTGTGTGTGTGTGTGTGTGTGTGTGTGTGTGTGTGTGTGTGTGTGTGTGGTGGTGGGGGGGCATAGAAGCGCCTGATGTATACACTCCTCATGCATACTTTTGCATACCACAAGATGTGTATGCATTAGTGTTTGAGATGTGTTTGCCTCCGTCCTCGGTGTGTATGTCTTTTCATTAACCTGCGGTATCTCGTAAGTGTCTGTGGGAGCTGCATGTCTTCCTGCTGGAGGTCCTTGTTTTTTTTTTGTTTTGTTTATTTACATGCAGCAAAGTGGTTGCTGGCGGTGCTGGTCACTACAAGTGGCTGGCATCCATTGCCTGGTAATCAGGCGGCGGGCAAACTGGGTGGCAGCGCTCCGAATGGTTTGCTGGAGATTATCCCAAAATCATCCATGAATTATCCCCAAGAATTACGCCATTCCAGTCAGGCCTTGTCCATTGATGGGACCGGGAAGAGGGAGAGTGTTGGACCAAGAAGTGTGCGTGTTGTTGTCGGGGGGGAGATTTGGATGGAGCAGTGTATTTCCGTGTGTGTGCTGTAATGACTCTGGCAGTGTTGGTACATTGGGGTAATGGAGCATGTTAATCCACATCAAACAGCTATTAGCAGCAGATTTTACTCATAAAAATCACTAGTTACATTAAGAGGAAGGACAACATTAACAAACAACCTGTTTTACTTTTAGATTTTTTAATCTGCCAGCCAGCGTTTTATTTCTCCAATAGGCATTTTTTATTGCCAACAAGAAACAATTGCGCTCGAATCTAATGCAACAGAAGTTTGGCGTCCAGCCCTCAATCTAAACTATCATCAAATCCCTGAAATCTGCTGCTGTGTAAATGTTGTGTATGTCAACATTTTTACAAGAGGTATTTTCTCCCACAGCTACAGGTTTTTTCTGCCATTTGGAGCATTGTATTAAATTCATTTGTGTGTGTCTGCTGTCACTGCACATCGCGCTGTCATTACAGTGGAGGTAGATAGGAGGGACTGCGTGTGTGTGGGGCTGCTGGAGCCCCAGGAGGATGAATAGTGCTGCTGAACCTCTCTGCGATAAGTGTTCGGTAAACGGGTCAGTGGATTGTCCTCCGAGGCTCAATCTGAGCTATTTTCCCTGACTGAGAACACAAATTATCCTTCGTATTCATCCCATAAACAGACCACCAGTGGCGCAGACTGCACATAGTTTGCTGTGTTTGTGTTTGTGTGCTCAATCGCCCTGTGTGCCTGCGTCTCGGCTCAACACAGGGCCGCGGACCCACGTGAATCACAGTATGGGATAACACATGCACGCCTTCACCCACTCAACAACAAAGTCCAAACGCAGCGCTGGCAAACACATGAAAGCACAACTATTGAAGATGAGAAGACAATTAGATGTAAAGCGGGAGAAGGTGGAGGATCACCGTGAACCACACACTGGCAAGGAAAGGGAAGCACGATGAGAGGCAAGGGGACAGGCCAAGGTTGGGAAAGGTTAAGTACTCCTTTTTATTTTTTGGGATGCTGTACTTCCTGCAGGGCCTTTTTCCTTGACCCGCTGCTTAGAAAGGGGGGGAGAGAGGAAAGTGGGGAGAAAAGGCTAAAGCTGCATGCAAGGTTGCAAGGTGAGAGGTGGAAGAGCTAAAATGGGAGGAGTATTTGCCTCTGGCTGATGGGGAACAATTGGACACACACACACACACACACACACACACACACACACACACACACACACACACACACACACACACACCGTTAAACCAGAAATAAAAATGGACATTCTCACACACACACACACACACACACACACACACACACACACACACACACATACACCGTTAAACCAGAAATAAAAATGGACATTCTCACACACACACACACACACACACACACACTTAGAACTACAGTCCCAGCAGGCTATGAACTTCAGTGCAGTTGTTGCCATGGTGATACGCTGAGTTGCTGACCCCCCGACTCCATTTTTCCTGCCGCTTGGCTATTGAAAGAGATGATTGACAAGTGTCCAAATGTCAGCCGGCCACACAGACGGGAAAGGAGGGGGGGGTGGGGGGTGGGGGGTATGAGGTGGCAGCTATTTAATGTTACTTTCACTCACAGGGTGGAAGGTGTGTGTGTGTGTATGTGTGTGTGTTGATGCATGGATGCATATATGAGTGTCTGTTAAGCCTGAACAACCACTTAAATGGCAATCACAGCAAATTGTATCTCCCCCCCGATGCGGAGAATACATAGAACGGCAGAGATAAACACACGTACTGTAGATGGTGTATTTACACTGACCCGCACAAAGGAAAGCCTCCAAATAAAGCCCCTTTCACTGCGAGACAGGGTCGTATATTTGGTTTGTCTTTTGAGCCGCTGCACTGATAACCCATCGAGGGAAGGCGCCGGATTGGTCGGGGGTGGCTATTGAGTTTTTAGCGTGCTGGGTGCATATTTATGTGTGCCACCCTGATGGATTGAATCTGCATAAATCCACTTGTTCCTACATCTAATTTGATAAACATGTGGCCAACACAAACAGTTCCGTGTTAGCCACAGGGATTCTTTTGCTTATTTTTCTATATTTCTCTTCCCACCTTTTACCTCTGTTTTTTGTTGTATCCTCTCTCCCTTTCTCACCGTCTCATTGTCCGCGGGCTTAAAGGGATCGGTGTTATCTTGATCACCCACAGCAACACATTAACCTCTCCGCTCTTATCTCTACACTGGTCATTAGTGCCAGAACCCTTCACGTCCTATTGACAAGGGGCACCGAAGTGTGTGTGTGTATGTGTGTGTGTGTGTGCTTTGAGTTATCGTAGGTGACATGTGGTGGAGATCTGCTGAGTTGGTGATCTAAGCCGATAACATTATTAGCCTGCAGTGAGTTTGTGTGAGTGTGTGTCCAACAGAGAAGGCGATGGAAACATGCTGTAATATTTCTTTAAATTGTTTGAGGAAATAACATTTGACAGGTGACACTAGATATGTTTCTTAAGTTTGGTTAAGAGTTGTCTGATCCGTACATTAAAAACTGCTCATCATGTTTATGCTATGAGGTCATTTAGAAACTATTAAAGGAAGATGAAATGTACTTCCTATCTCTTCTGTGACAGTATGGCTGTCGAATGGGTTAGTCTGTGTGTTGCTCATGGAGCATGACACTTCAGCAGCTGTCAACAGAGTGTGTATCGCAAATCAAGTAAATTCAATGATATCGCATCTCATATGGAAGAAATATTAGCACCTGTTTTAAACACTCCTTGTATACTGAGGGGTTTTTAAATACAAGCAACAACAACAACAACAGAACACATCCTTGCATAAATCAAGTCATTCATCATTTTCTAATTCAGGGTCACAGGTGCTGCGTTTATTGTCATTTGAATTAAAGCATCGAGACACATTGAATTGCATATCTGTGTTTTTGCAGACTTATAATCATTAAAACTCATTCATAACTGATAAACAAAATCACAATTTCCTGATAATATGTCATAGAGAGAGGCATTTAGTTCTGAGTTAAATGTGTGCCACTGTTTGTCTGTAAGCGCAGTAGGCCTACTTATCCGTCTGTTTCCTGTCTCCTCTTGGCCCTGTGTGTTAGTGGGGCTGACAATCTAACAGGTTAAAAGAATAATTGCAACTCTATTTACCCCAAACAGCCTCTCCTCTGCACATAATTACATCCACACACACACACACACACGTACACAGACACACTATTACATACGGAAGCACACTCACACACACAGAGAGAGAGAGCGAGGGGGAGAGAGAGAGAAAGGGAGAGTCCCTGCACTAATATTTAGGTAGTAACAGTCATGTGTTTGAGTGAACCCTCCTCTTGTCCTCCTCTTCAACGCAAAGCACTGTTAACCACCGGCACTCACCCAGAGAGGAATACACCCCGCATTGACCGCTCTCATCGTGCTGTGGGTGTGCTGCATGTGGGCGTGCGTGTGTGTGTATATTGTAGGAGAAAGAATGAGGGATGTGTGTATGTGAAAATATTCTAACGATACCACACTCCAAGGTTAGGCGCTCTGTAGCGAGTCAAATATGAAATTCTTTAAGTAATAGGACCACAACTAGCAATTGATTTTATTTCATTATCAATTAAAATATTTTTTTCTGTTAAATAATCTATAACAGTTAAACAGAATATCAGTTTCGCTCAAGGCGACATCTTTTAAATTGCTCGTTTTGTAAAAAAGTGTGTTCAAACCACCAACATAATGCAGTTTTCTGTAAAATAAAACTGAAAGAAATTATCAATTATCTTAAGAATTGATTTATCATCAAAATGATTATTCTGAATAATTGATGCACTTTTAAAATAATACTTAATATGTTCATAATATTTAATGACTGGTTATAATAAGGTGCATACTGCATTAACAATTGCTATTACATAAAACGGGGTCAGCCTGATCTCCTATAAATTCCACAAATTCACATTTTATGATGCTTACTGAACCAAAATCAGCTTTATTGGACAAATATGTTTACACAAACTTCACACAAAATCGTACTGGTTTTTTTTTTGTGGCTGTCAATGCACTTATACATCTTTATAATGCAGCCAAAATGAGCACAAAAAGATGAGGGACGATAAATCATATATAATAAATCGCAAACAACTATTTGACGAACTATATACAATGAAATGTCATTTTACAGGTCAAACTGTAACAAAGCCACTATTAATTGAATTTAATAGTTGGTTTATAGTAGATGCATGTACACTTATATGGATAATATACTTAGATTTTATATTTGACATATATGCAAATGATTGACCTGTTATTGCACAATCTGTATATTAAATTGTGATTATAAATAAATACAATATTATTATAAACCCCTAAACCTATTTAGAACTTATTGGTCCAGCACAGCTCCAGGTACACTGTCAGTCTGCAGGTGCTTGAGTTCAGCCTGCAGCCGCTGCAGCGCCCCCCCTCAGACAGTGGGGGCGCTGCTGCTGCATTGCTATTAACAGCCGCTGCCGCCACACTGTGGATCCACTCTCAGCCCCGGCATTGCATTAGCAGACATTATCTAAATACTCAACAAAGTGAAATTGAATTTAGGGCTCCGTCTCTAGCCTCCCCCCCTTACACCCCCACCCCCCCCTACAACTGGCCCGCTCTAGGATCCATTCTCTCCTTATTGTTAGAGCGAGTCGAGCAGGATCCTCTGCTCCTCATCCACTCTCAAATTGAATCAGTCTCAATTTGACCTTTTTATGTACCAGAATCGGCTACAGATGTACAGTATGTGCATGCAAGTAACGTTGTGTGTGTGTGTGTGTGTGTGTGTGTGTGTGTGTGTGTGTGTGTGTGTATGTGTGTGTGTCCACATGTGCCCTGGTGTCAACTCGCATTGCTCACAGTGAAGTGGGAAACAGCATCTCCCTATTTGCCGCAGAATAGACCAATTAGTGTTTAGCAACAGAGCAGGAACCCATGTGAATGTGTCATTGATTAGCAGGATTTGGCTAATCATCACATCTCATAAACTCGCGCGCTAATGTCAGCTGGATCTCCTACAGTACGCCTCCTTCTCCTCGCTCAATCTATCCTCCTATCTCCTCTCCTTCTCCTTTCAGCTCCCTCTTCCCGTCTGTCTTTCCGCACTTGTCTTTTTGCCCATCTGTCTCCGTCTGTCTTCTCTCCCTTCCTTCCTCTGTTTCTCTCCCCTCTTCTCAATTTCTTCCTTCCTCTCTTCTGCTTTCTTCAACTCTTGAGGGTTTACAGTAGAAGGAGCTAAGCGGATGCTGACTTTCCTCCTCGTACATCACGAAAAGTGAAAAAAAAACAAGTCAGTATTGCTGCTGATGTATAAAGGCAATATGTAGTTTTCAATTGTCCACTTTGCGGTTATATTTGACTGCTTTTACTGTACAGTTTTTTGACATCTCCTAACATACTTCCTTAAAGAGAGAAACATAAATGCCTTACACTATCATAACTGTGTTTAATAATCTTGATTAATCGAAAACTCCCTTTTTTAAATTTGTCATTTCCCGTCAAAACTGGGAGATGAGTTATCAAAACAAAAATGGATGACTGTGAAGTGCCTTATCTTAACTCTAAGCTAATTTTAAGTCCTTGGCTTCAGGTGGAAGGGCAAAATCACAAAACAACATTCTTTTCATGAGCAAAAAATGCAATTTCTATTAAAAAAAGAAGCTTTTACTGAATTGTTATCATTAGTTTAAAGTCAGGTTGCAACTAACATAATCGTTCTCATTATTAATAAACCTGCAGATCATCTTCTTGATTAAACTAGCTTTTTCTGTATTAAATGACAAAACAAAGGGACAAAATACCCTTTACAATGTCTCAAAGCCCAGGATGACATTGTGGCATTGCACTTCAACATCCAGAAATGTGTTATGGAAGAGTTCGTTATTTGAAGATTCAGCCAATTATCCATAATCAAAGCTTTAAATAGTTGCAGATCGTTTTCCTTTTCATCAACATATCATTTAAGTTTGATTATTTACTGTTTTTATTTATTAAAGTAAAGGAGTCAGAGACCTTTACTGACGTAGGAATGTGACAGTAGTGACCCCAGGACTGCGATATGTTTGGATTCTTTTAGTATTATTTCATTTCCCAAAAGTTTTAACTGATCTTGTTTTGAACAATTCTTCAGGTACACTTTCATTTCACCACCTCTTTATTTGCCGTTAGCTGTGACACTAAATGATTTCATCTTTCTGCTTTTGAAGGAAAAGAAAATGAAATTAGTGGTTCTGTAGCTTTGTGTGTTGTGTAATAGGCATTAGTTATCATATTAATTAGCATCTGTATGACACAGTGTGGTGGCCAGGTGTGTGTGTGTGTGTGTGTGTGTGTGTGTGTGGTGTGTGTGTGTGTGTGTGTGTGTGTGTGTGTGTGTGTGTGTGTGTGTGTGTGTGTGTGTGTGTGTGTGTGTGTGTGTGTGTGTGTGTGTGTGTGTGTGTGTGTGTGTGTGTGTGTGTGTGTGTGTGTGTGTGTGTGTGTGTGTGTGTGTGTGTGTGTGTGTGTGTGTGTGTGTGTGTGTGTGTGTGTGTGTGTGTGTGTGTGTGGGGTTGCAGGGGGGAAACTCACAGCGTTTGATTTGTTGTGTTGCTAATGTGACACTGATTATACAGGTCAGAGTAAAACAAAGCGGTGAGACGCTGCAATGCTAATACAGACGCTGTGATAACAGGGTTGTCATCTCACACACACACACACACACACACACACTCAGACATGCAGATGGACAGATCTGGGAACATGTACATATACACACATCTATGCATTCTCGTGTCCTTGTGAATTACATGATAGACACATCTACACATACATTCGCAGGTCATGGAAAAACGTCTCGCAGTGACTTCAACAAACCACAGTGAGCATTTTTTTTGTAAGAGGTAGACTGTTGCCATGGAGAGAAGAGGTTACTGATGTTGACCTATGCTATCATGCTAGCTTTGGTCCCGCAGCTGTAATTTCAAATGAGAGAAAAAAAATGTGTTTCTCACTGAATTGATTTATCCCTATGTTTATGAGTAGATAAGTGCAGTGATGCTTAGATGGAGGGTTATTTTCATGGGGTGACTCTTTTGTGTGTATTGTGTTTATCTAGGCCACTGTTGATGTAGGGAGTGCTGTAGCTCTTTTTCTTTCTTTGTGTTTGTGTGTGTGGGTTTTTCTGTATGTGCGCCTGCGATTTTGTTTTTTTTCTGTCGTTGTGTGTGTGCCAATCTCCACCGCAGGTACGGAAAAGGCATGGGAGACATTGTGGTTTTATGAAGAGCGGTGCGTGATCAGACTGCCCTGCAGCAGCAACGCAAAAAAAATCACTCACAATAGGAATTCTTTAGAAAAAGTGACCAAACAATATGCACGGATTGGTTCTGAGTTAGTCACCATGTAACCTGCTTTTCCGTTTAAACTGAGCCTGTCTTGTGGCCTTGGTTCAGGAGTAGAAAACAAAAAACTCACATTACCTGCAGCATCAGCAAGCTTTACATTATGTGACACGATCCATTGTGTGAGACAGAATGGAGTGTGTGTGTCTGTGTGTGTGTAACATATGGAAGACGACAAAAGCAAATAGGCAGCAGCGATATATTGTCGTCTGTCTGGGTTTTGGGGTAATTTGGTCGTGATGGGCGGCGACGTGTCAATCATGTGTTTGACAGGGTCTTGTATAGGTTGTCATGTTGCCTGGCAGCCGAGGCAGAGGAGCCACGGACCCGGAGGCCAGGCAGGGGGTCACCGTCTGCCCTAAACGGTCCCCTCGACAGCACGGGGTGTAGATAGGCGAGGCGTTGCTCCGGGGAGGTCAGCGCAAGGGGTGATTCAATTCTCTGTGTTTGGGAGTCGGGAGATTGTGTGCTCACCTCTGTCAACCCCCCCCCACACACAGGTCAGCAACAATAAGATGGGAGACTCACCACAGCGGAGACGAGGGGTCGACATGACAGAGAGGGTAACCTGTGTATGTATAATTCAAACAAGCTTGTGTCTCCTCCGTGCTTTCTCCAGTCGTCCGCACAAGCAATGTACTGGACACCAATGTGCCTCTTAAGTTCTCAGGTGACCCTTAAAGGCCCCAATGGGGATATGAGGGGGTGACTTTACTCCTGCAGCCTTGGATACTTCCATATTCATTGTTTGCCTTCCCTCTCTTCATATACCTGTTATCTCTGTCATTGTCTGCCTATATTTTTTTTACCATGCCGTCTTAATTTGTCTTTCATCTTTCCTCCTCAGGGACCCTCTTCACCTTGCTCCTAAATGCTGACGGTGTTTCCCCAGGTCAGTGTGAGGTGTTCCTGTGTGGCCCTGTCCTTATTGGTTTTATAATACAAATCAATCAAGTGCTAATCCTCTCAATAATGTTTGAAAAGTGTCTTTGGAGGTGAAGGTTTCTGCAGTTGTGATCGATTTATGTTGAAAGGCTTTAGAAACATGTTTCACCTGCCAAAGGACTTAGGGGTGTGTGTGTGTGTGTGTGTGTGTGTGTCAGTCAACCACTGGGAACTACCATCTGGTGGTGAAGGCCAGTAGACCGTTGGAGGCGGCTGCTCTACCCTTGTCAGTGGCAGCTGTGTGTGTGTCTGTTGCACATGTATGTGAATGTGTGCACACCAAACTACGTATATGTATGTGTGTGTGTGTGTGTGTGTGCTCACTAATTACGACTGTCGTGGGTGTCACAGTGCGATCGGACCTGTACCGGTCATCATGTGTTGACACATGGAGTTTCTAACCATCCGATCGCTCCTGCCTCCCGCGGCTCTGACTGACTCCAGCAGTGATGGCTGTTCAGCGGCCATTACTTTGAGGTTTCATATGTGTAAAGTTCTCAGTTCTCTAATTGAAGTGCTTTAATCACTGGCGGAAAATAACAATTATTTTCGTAATGATAGTTTCTTGATTAATTAATGAATAGTTTGGTCAATTAAATGTAAGACAGTAGTGAAATGGACCTACCCAAGGTGATGTCAGATTACTTTTGTGCAGCCAAACCCTAAAAAAAAGCAACACAATTTAAAAAAAAGAAGAAGAAGCTGAAAGTACAATTTTTTTTCATTCTCGCTCAATGATCATAGATTTTTGTTTGAGGGGAATAAGATGAGGATTAGAGCTGAAATGTTGATTAATCGATTAAATAATGTTATGGCTGTAATGGCTCATTTGAGCAGTTTTGAAGCAAAACATGCTTTATATCACTAGATCTTTGAGGTTTGAATTTTTGGGTGCATATGTGACATTGAGCTTTATGAAATTGTCACGTGTTTTTCTATGTTTGTCAACTACGCATCTAATTCAACAAGAAATAATGAGTTTGTTAGATGCAGTCCTATGAGTTAACTTTTTCCATGAAGTACTCATTACTACTCATTGTTTGAGCGCAAACTGGATGTTTCCCTGACACCGATTCTCTTGAAGAAGTTAGCCAACAATGTTAAAGGTTGAATTGAGCGTCTGCCCCACATCCGAATGATCTCCTTTCATTTCAGTATGCAGTGCATCAGTTTTATAATGGCAATGCCACTGGACAGCTGACTCTCAATGTCAAAGCTCCCAAGAACACACCACTAGGATGTCCCCGCTGCCAGTAACATAACCACTGTGTGCTCGAAGAGAATTAAACAGATATAATGTTTTATTTACTGGCTTACCTCAACAAGGTTAACACATTCAATGGGCTTAAACACAGCCAATGAGTGGTCTTTTAAGATGATTTTCGAGCAATAAGAACTAAAGCAAATGACAGATATTATTATTGGAATAGGAACCTGGACTGTTGGATTTTTATGTAAATACTCTTTACTAAACCCAGTCACCCCTTACTCTTGAATTTCTAAATCAGTGAAGCATCGTTCACATAAACATTGGATTTCAACAAAAGGCTTGAAAATGTTCCTCTTCACTGCTTGCAAAATATTTGGAAATTAATATAAAATGAGTTCATATTAATGCTGGTTTTTCACATCTCTTGTTCCCAGTTTAAGACGTCTATCAACTTTTCAAATTCAACTGAACCCACCGACTGTCTCCTCCTCTCCCCCCTTCATCGCTCCTCGTTCATCCCCCTGCTCCCCCCTCACTCCAATCCCAAGGGCAAGCCAAAAGCTGACAGCTTTGTTTGTGTTCGCCACTAAGTGATTTTTAATCAACTGGTCTGCATGAGTCCTCCCAAGGGCCGGAGCGGCAGAGGCTGTGAGAGATTGAGCGGAGGGCTGCTGGATGCCTGGCGGGAGATAGCGGAGGTGAGAAGAGCAGCAGACCGCCACAGTGAGCGGCTGATTTTTGAAAACCAGCTTATGTCTAAAAATCTAAACGCGTGTGGAGCGGCGTTTTGGCCTGAAATAAAACTAAGGCTTTAGCAACCTCTCTGCCCTTAATGAAGAACCAGACTGTGTGCATTTCCCAGTTCCAATCTTTCCTACAGCTGTCTACCAATACATATAGATTCACCCAGTGCATGAAGTTGCCCCAAAAAAACAACTAAAACAACTAGCTCTCCATTTAAAGAAAAATAATCACATTTATGTCATGATCAAATATTGTATAAATGTTTATAAAATTAGTCAATAATAACAATTATTTAGCCATTAAATATTAAAAAACAATGAGTATTTTCTGGTTGTCTTCTTCTCTATCCATTCTAAAATTCCTGAAAAAATAAGAAATGTTCATCAATAATTTTTGAAGGACTGTTAGACGCTGGCCTCCAGTTTTCCAGGCAGCGTCTAACAGTCCTTCAGTATGGCAGCCCAGGCACCGGGCGTACAGCGAAGTAGTGTTGCTATTTCGTCTCTCCACAATCTAAAAGTAATTTTCAATATTAAATGTTTTATTATTTCCCATTCCAATATATCATCTGAATTAAGAAAATGTCGCCATGAATGCTTGATGTACAATCTGGTTATCCCTGTGTAAACGTTCGGACTGCTTTAAACCACAGAACGGATTTGGGTTCTTTATATATTCTAAATGTCTTCCCATTCACTTAATGTAATCTGGATAATATTCAATCGTTTTCTGTCTAAAAAAGCTGCGTAAGCACAACATTTTCCTACAGCTACCTGCTGCTCTGGGATCAATTTTACATCTGCAATTCCTTGTACATAATTAGCATATCTACAGTGTACTGACAACACCTGTATTGTGAGATCAGCTGTATTAACTTTCAATAAAAAAAGAGTTAGAGAACACACACAGTTGCTAAGAAAGTCTTTCTGGTGCTACACAGTCTCCTACCATATGCTGGCTTATGTCATTCTTTCAAAAAGTCTTTCAGATTTAGTTTATATTTCAGCTTTTATCCACTCGGGCTTTGTGAAAAGCGGAGATTTTGTAGAAAACTGCAGCTTTGTGTTAATGCGAGGTAGAAAAAGTGTTTTTAAATGTGTGCGGTGTTGGTGAAGGCCTTGAACAAACAGGTAGTCCTTTAGAAATCCAGGAACGTTGAATTAGAATCATTTGTTTCCAGTGTTTAGATTGTTTTCACCATCATTCTTTTCTATGGACAGGGTTGGCAACTTTTCAATTTAGTTCTGAGTGAGATGATAAAATGATTTCCGATTCTACATGGTCATAGCCAGGATCACACTGAGCAGGACTCCATGGAAAATTACAGTAAACTTCTTAAATAATTTGAGCCAGCTTTTCCTTTCGTGTTATTCCAAACTGTCCTGTAAAATATCTTAAAATGTTTCATAGTCAGGGTTATCGTGGACAGGACTGCATCGGAAATGTCAGCAAACTTCTGAAAGACAATCATTATTAGCACTTCTTTCATGGTTTTATTTAGATGATAAAATGTGAGAATTTGAGGGTTTTTTTTATCCTTTGTGGTCGCTTAAAGTCTCAACACTAATAGATGTGCGTCCAAACAGTGTTTCTCTTCACCGTATTGTTTATACTGCTGCTCTCGCTCTGTGCTCGCACGTCTTGTCTGTCCGTTTTTCATTACATGAGAATATTGACCTGTGAAAGGTGTCTTTGCATGACGTTGCAGCACTGCTTTAAAGAGACAACAGATCAGGTTGCCTCTTTAGTCGTCACTAAGAAATCACTTTTCTAACTTATAGCAAAATTCTCAATTCGAGTTTGAGCATGGCATTACATACCCTTTTCCAAAGGTTTTTGTTCTACTGTTTTCATACAGCTAAATATCCCTGTAATATCACTATTTGTGTGAAGTCAGGGCAGCACACCTGACAAATCCATGATTGCGTTTGCTAGGTATTAACTGGATTCAGTCATTCCCGTCTGAAAATGGAGTTAGTCATAATATATATGACTAATAGTGATATAAAATGATAGATGATTTTATCCACATTACCATGCCCTTGTCACAATCGTGAAAATGTCACTTTAAAGTGTGTTATTCAGAGATTTCCCTGCCGCTCTGCTGACATTTGAAACCACGTGGTGCAGTATAATGTTGAAGGGAGTGTGCACTGATGGATTGTCGTCTGGCGGCTGTCAAAGTGGAGGCGTCGAGTCTATGATGCTACTTATTACGAGATGGGATTAGTCCACAGATTATTTATTAATGTTTTAATTCACAGCGACAAAGATCCAAAACATAAATGCTTCTACTCTACGCAACACAATGCAAACCCTCTCTCTCACACAGCTCTGTATCCTGAATGGCTTCAAGAGATGTGAACGAAATACAATGGGAGAATAATAAAGGTGAAGGATGTATAGCCCTCATTTAATACTGGAATTTCTCTACTTGCTACATTACTACCGAAGTGTCATTTAAAGCACTTAAAGTTCAGGTGTATAAATGTAACATTGCTTGCCCTATTGCAGGACAGAGAGTGGGGAGGATGACAACACTCAGCGTCTCTTTAGTGGATAAATCAGTTAGCCCACACACAGCCAGAGAGAAAAGAGGCCATGGGCTGACGTCTGTATTCAGTGTTTTAACGCTTCTTATTTCATCAAATCTACCCCGAGCGAGTCAAGGTCTCAGGCCTACAGAGAGAAAGCGATTTGAGTGTTATACTATTAGAGAGGGGGGGAAGGGGGCTACTTATAAGAGCTGTACTTGTGTTTTCCCATTGTTAAACAACCTTCAGGAAGAATGGCAGCTACTACCAATATAACCAATCAGGCCTTCAGCATTGGGAGAGACGATGGGGAGGCTGCATCTGTTGAACAGGAAATAAAAAAGGGATGCTGAGGAAATGAGAGGCCAAATGGATTATATCAAATATTGCTCTATTTTTGACCAGATATTGATACTGCAACAATATTGTAGGGTTGACTATCGGGTGCTTTTATTCATACAATGAGATTTCTGATAAATAATTAACAGTAATGTGTACAGGAAGACTTAACGGGTAGATAGATTTGAGAATT
The DNA here is from genome assembly GCF_036324505.1 of Eleginops maclovinus. Taxonomy (NCBI): domain Eukaryota; kingdom Metazoa; phylum Chordata; class Actinopteri; order Perciformes; family Eleginopidae; genus Eleginops; species Eleginops maclovinus. The sequence continues at coordinate 6,531,406 of NC_086355.1, forward strand.
TTGACAATGACATCATGACTATGCAGCCTAATACACATGCCATATTACAATATATATTAACAATATGACAATAGTCGAAATCTAACCAGACATCTCGCCTCGTATCACAATACTGATATATTCCCCAGCCCTACTTTATAGTAAGTCAAACTTTTTCCTCTTTCTCACCAGTTGCTCACAATTGGACAGGTAGAAATGAGATTAGACTTCCTCAGTGGCCCAACTTTAGCTCGAGCAGATCATGGTGTAGGATGCTCTGAATGCATCCACTCACGCACACTCTCCCTCAGCTGTTTTGCCATCCCGGGCGTCTGGTCTCGTTCCCTCCTGCTCTGCAGAGGCAGCTGCAGAGGAGCAGAGATAACTCTTAACTTTGTTTTGACACTTTTGATTAAGGACCATTGAAGGAACACCTGTATGGCGGGGGGGAACAATGCGCCGAGCCCGTAGAGAGATTGATTTTGTGCATTAGAGAAGCAGCCTTTGTCTAAAGCCACGAGGCCCTTTGTTATGCTAACCAGCCGTGGAAGATTTCCAATTCAATTTCACCTGAACGCTGGTCAGCAGCACGCTCCATTGTATGGCGTCCCTCGGGCCCCGGCAGCCCCCCCACCACCGCTGCCACCGCTGCCTCTCCCCTGTCGTCTCTCAAACTGCAATTTAGCCGCTGAGGAGTGTGTGAGTTGGGATGTGTGTGTGTGTGTGGGGAGATGGAGGGGGGGGGACTGTGGCCTAGATTGACAGCCGACTGGATACTCTTGCCACAATATTCAGTGCAGCCCGTCCTGGTGTGTGCAGCGGGCCGCGCAGAGGATCACAGGGAAATGAGATGATATTAATTATCCTAATCCTGATAGCTCTCTCTGGAACTCGGCTTCCACTCGCCGGTCTCAGGAGAGGACTTGGATGGTCAGACAGAGAGAATGTCAGAGAAATGAAATGAAAGCCGACAAATTCAGCAGAGAATACTCCCAACAAAAACGCTGCTCAGTGAATCAGGTAGATTTGCTGCTCGGCCTGTCTTCTGCTTTTCTTTTCATGATTTCATGGTCGCTTAATTGCCCCTTCAATTTCCAATATTTCACTCTCATCTTGTAATTGAGGGTCCCTTTTTGCATAATTGAATATCTTGATTTGAGAAGTATACCTAAAACGTATGAAAATACTAAAAAATCCATATTCTTTTTGAACCAAAGTTGCCTTTCTCTTCAAATAAAATTCAACTTTATTCTACTTTAACCAAGATTCCCTCTCTCGCGCACAACCCTGCATGCACGCAGCATTTCGCATAACTATTTATATATTGCCAAATGTATTTTCTGATAAAACTAAAAAGAGGAGCCTTTTTTAATTGAATGTCTCTTGAAAAGAGCCCATGATAATTGAACCAGAGGGGAAGGCAGGCTGCCTGAATAGGCCTGTATTACACAGAGATTTGTATTAAGATGGGGTCCCTACAGAGAGGAAGGAACACAATGCTCAGCTGCAACCATTTACTCCCATCATGCACTAAGAGAAACTTCTTAACTCACTCATTATGCTTGATGATTGTATTATTTTAGTGGGGTCACACTCCAGTAGGCTGGATTTGATAACATGACTCTCACAGCTCAGTCATTAATTAGTTTTTTCTTCTTCTGTGGTGGTTGTAATGCAACTTATAGACCCTTTGAAGTTTCAGTAAATGCAGCTTTGAGAGCATGTAGATACCTTCTGCATTTGAGTGTATTGTACACAGCATGGAGTCTTCGTTTTATAAAAACCATTCACACTCCAGCGATCCAGCACAGTTTTTATTTCGGCACGTTTTTAAATTAATTGATTTATCTGTGTGTTTGCATGGTTGTTTTCGATTCTGATAGCTCTTTGTGTCGTAATGCAGCACATCAGCACGAATGTGCACACAGAAAGGCCTAATCCTGGCCTGAAGTGGAGGTACAGTATATTTAGAGCGTTTGTGATTGTGAAGGTTGTTATTATTGAATTTGAGTGACGATCACGCTCGTTTGATCACGAATCAATGCCTCGCTGCTCCTCGCCGTATGCTCCGGGGGACGCGGGGAGTGTACAAATTGTTTCATGGGGCATTTTGTGTTTCTTGATCTTTGAGGGGCTCTTGTCTTCTCTCTTGAGCTTCGCCCTGTAGCCTGATGAGACCCTGCAGGCACCCCCCACACGCACACACACACCACCTCACACTTACTCACTCACACCCTGAAACCACTGCAGCAGTGAAGTGAGGAGAATAGCTGTTTACCCCTTGTGCCTGAGGTATCAGTGCCAGCATAGAGTGGCACATCCCCACCCCCCCACTCCCCACCCCCACCCTTCAATAGGCTTGTGAAGTGTGAAGTATATTTTTGTTCTCGTGTTTTTACACCAATTTTAATTCCACAGCTGCATATCTGAGAAGCAGGATTTCCTTGGTTGGCTTCCCAGATTTCTCTTTCTCTCCATCTTGCTATTTCCCTCCCTTGTATCCTCCCTTCTCCCTCACCCCCTCCGTCTCCTATACTCCTAGCCCTACAATCCTTAACCTCTCTGTGTCTCCCCCCCTCCACCCCCTTCCGTTGCCTGGAGGCTGATTATTTTAGTGGAAATACCGCCACCGTGCATCGCTGCCAGATCCTGCCAGCCCAAGCCTCTGCCACCCCCCCCCCCCCCGCCCCCATACCCACATCCCTCCACTTAGAATAACCAATCTGATGATGTGACAGTTTCTTTCTCCCCATAGAAAATCTGCCTCTAACCCTTTTTCCTCTCCCTCTTGCGTTTTGGATTCCAGCGTTGTTTGACATGTTATGGAAGGGTTTCAGCTCCCCACCTCCGCAATCCTCATTCTATCCCAGGGAAGCGCTTGGCATGGGAATCTAATACTTGGCAAAGAGGGCAAGCAAGGAGGTGGTGATGGAGGGGAGAGGGTGATATTTAAAAAAAGAAAAAGCATATTTTTAAACACCCTCTATCTCTGTGTAGTTCTCTTCGTTTCCAAATTATTTAAACTTTGATTTCACTGTAGTGTTTCTCTCTGCACAACTTCACTCAAAGTTCCAAAGTAAATATTGTGAGTGATTATCTCTTGGTGCATGCATCTATTTGTGTGTGTTTCAGGTAACTATGCCAATGGTCTTTGGTCCTCAGGTCGATGGTCATTGGTTGCCATGGCTCTGGCAGGAGGAGAAATCGGGTCCGGTTACAAGCTTTGATGAGAGGGACATGAAAGCCTTTTTGTTTATAACACACACACACACACACACACACACACACACACACACACACACACACACACCACCAGAGCTGTCACTACGCTTTATGTGTCACTTTGCAGACATGTAGCTGAGGCTGAATCTCGTCTGAAGACTGTGATGCCAATCACACACTTGACACAAGATTCAAAACATACCTTTTTTAAATTTCCCCTCTGCCAACCGGCGTGATGTTGGTCATGAACTAATTTTTTGCCATCATCCGTCATCAGCTTCATTGTCACGCAATCATATAGTTAGAATTTGCCAATTATGATTCACTTATGTTGGTTTAAGGTATTTTAGGCACAGGGTAAACCGGGAAGAGGTTAATCAACGCTCTCTTGTTACATTGTCTCAGTTAATGTATTGCCCAAAAGTGCTCCCTCTCTCCCTCTCTCCCCCTCTCCCTCTCTGTCTGTTTCTCACAATGGCTCAGCCTTGGTGGGATCTGGCCGCCTACAGATAACTGCAGGCTTTGTGCAAGCCATTCTAAGCAGATACATACTGTACCATTCAGACAGGGTTAGGTTATTTATTTGTCCATTCTGATCATTTACATGCATTTCCATCATACGTCCGTGAACTGATACGTTTATTCAGTCGTAAATCCGTATGGTTTTTCAGCCCACATAATGCACATAAAACCACAATACAGAGGCTTCAAATGTAAAATAGTGGTAATGTAATCTGGTATCAATCAACTTGTCCAATCTGCAAATGCAAATGGGCCACATATGTGTTGCAACAAGCCCGTATTAACATGTACGGGAGAGGAGATGGGTGTAGATAGCCCCGTCTACGCCGAGTTGTTTATCAACGTGCGGCTCCTCTCGGCATGCTGAGCAGCCCAGCGGCCCCCAGCAGCCAGGGCTGTCATTGTTTAACGCCTCCCCTGATTAGTTTACTCTCGCCTGATTAGAAATTAATTAAAATGATGACACAGATCCCAGCAGAGGAGAAGGAGGAGGTGAAGGAAAATGAGGGATATGGGGAGGAAAGGGGGCGGGGGGGGGACGAGGTGAAGACGAGGGGTTAGTGGTTTGTTGGTGACGTCCATCGGGATGGGGTGATGTTAAGTCAGGGAGCTTTTAGCAGGAGAGTGTGCAGCAGGGAGGGATTTTGGTGTGGAGTGTGTGTGGCAGGCATGAGGGGGTAAGTGTTTGGGGGCAGCGGGGGGGGGGGGGGGGGGAGTGGTGCTCTGGCGGGGGACAAACATGGCTTAATGAGTGACTCTTGTCGCAATCAGAACATCGTTTCCTCATGCATTCTAATGAGCTGGATGTTGCAGAGGAGATCGGTGCACGCTGTAATTTATTCAATATATTTTGTGTATTCACCCTGTTTATTTAATAACAGGGAGCGTGCACATTAATCAACATCTCAGCCATCATCACATTAGCACAAATATTCCAGAGTGAGTTTTCTCTGCTCGGTCACGCAGCTTCTGCAGGACAACAGAGTCTGCTATCTGCTTCTTGCTTATTGCATCTGCAGACGTGTTGCCGTGCAAAGTCAGAACAAAAGCTCTGAGTATTACATCCCGGCCGGATACCATCGCGGTTGAGCAAATATCACTGCTGTAAACATTTGAGTGTGTGGCTGAGGCTTACATGTCACCCCTGGATGAGCCTGTAATTCTCTCCGCTAATAATTCTCCCTGGAGTCCCGCCCCCTGCTCTCCCACCGCAGCCTGTTTGTTGCTTCTCTCCCCTCTCTTGTTTACACTTACAATATCATCGTCTCAGTGACACTTTTAATCCACCGGGAGATTTTCAAAGTTCGTCCCTATAGCAACCAACTTTTGATCTCTAGCATCAACATTCCTGTTTCTTGCACAATCATTTTGTCTCTTTTCTACATCCTTTTTTCCCTTTACCCATGTCATAATGTAATCAAAGGGTTGGAAAAAGGTAGTGCATGAGGCTATGGGTGCATGTGTGTGTGAGGGGGGCTGCGACTAGTGGGTTTCCTATAGCGATGAGGGCCCATGGTTCTCCTGGTAACCTAATTGGCATGTGTTTCCTGGCAGGTCTCATTGTGGCCTCTCCTAATCACTGTCCCCAGCCCTAACAAGAGCGACCTACAGTATAGCTGCAGCGCTGAAGGAGCATGTCTTTGTTGTTTTATTTCGTTCTCCTTCTCCTTCTTGTCTGTCCTCATCCCCCTCGTCCTAACAGAGGGACTCGTTGAGACGGCCTGATTACCACAGTCAGATCTAGAGATGTGTGTGTGTGTGTGTGTGTGTGTGTGTGTGTGCATGTGCATGTGTATATGAATGAGCTTGCTGTTTCCCCCCCCTCCCCAAATAAAACCAGTTGGTTTATGGAGGCAGACTCCTGCCCAACTGAGCATGTAAACCCTAATTGGGAAATGCTTTAAATAATTTCTAATTAGTACAAGTGTGGTAATAATTGGCTGGGTAATCTGAGGATTAATTAGCGGTGTTGCGCATGTGTGTGTGTGTGTGTGTGTGTGTGTGAGTGTGAGTGACTGTGAATGAGAGCATGCATGTGTGTGTTGATGAGCACGTGTTTGGGTCAGTGTGTGTGTATGTGTGTGTGGTTGAATAGACCCCAGGTTCTGCAGCTTGCTAATGGAATCCTGCCCACTCAAGGAGGTCTGTGGAGGAGGGAGGCCAAGACAGAAGCAGCTTTGTTGGCCAAGTTGTACCGTGGGTGGCCCCCCCCGCCTGCAGACCCTCATTTGTATCACGGTGGGCATCCACCCCCTCTCTTATGACCCCCATCTTATTTAACAGCTAACCTCGCCTCCACCTCCCCTTCACCTCGTTCCTTCTCCAGCCCCCCCTCGTCGTGCTCTCATCTTCTTTCTTTGGCTAAATGACACTTTTTATTTTTCTTTGACCCAATATGCTCCCAAGCCTGGCTGCTTCTACACCCCCCCCCCCTCCCTGTTTTTACCTAGACGTATTCTGCTCCCACTTTCTCCTCTCCAGCCTCCTCCACCCACCTCCACATTTCCCTCTTCCCATCTTCCTGTGGAGGAGAGGGCGAGGCGGCGAGCTAACGCTGGGCTCTTGAGTTGTGTACTTCCACCTGGTCTACCCTCTAATTACTGCATCCTTTCTTTACAGAAGAGAAATGGAGGAAAAAAAGAAGGAAATGAAGAGCAAGAAGAGTACAACCACTTGTTGCTCCAAGTATTGCTTTTATAACACTCCCCATTGAATTGCCGTCATTGAGCAACAAGAATATAAGCTTCTATGGATTCATTGGATTAGGAATTTATATTTCCAGAAAAACATTTAAAGCTCTGTATTCCAAAGGGTCTCATTGTCATCCTTATTTCCCCCTATAATATACTAAGGCTCCACTCTTAACCTATTTTTTTTCATCCAGCTTTATCTCATCACCTCCTGCCTCCCTTCTCTCACCCTCTCTCTCTCTGTGACAGATGGCTGTCAAGGCCGCACAAATGAAAAGCTGTAAGCAAGTAAACAAACAAGCCGCGATCAATATGGCAGAGTAATTGAACAATGACACAGACGATTTTGCTGATGCCTGCTCTTAGTCATTCGTTGGTGTCGGGCAAGGCTTGGAAAGTGCGACGGGCAGGCAAGGCTGGCGTGAATCGTGTTTGTAGCTAGAAAGTAGCGTCGCTCACAAATATTTGTATTGCAATTATATAACACAAATTAAATGAATGCTTTTTTGAATATGCATTAAAAGAGGAATATATATATGTTTCATCCTCCGATTCTATCTATCTATATATATATACAAATAAGGCAAGCATTCGTTTTCACAGCCGTTAATAATATATTTTTGGAGAATTAAATAACAGATTTGATAAACTCAACAAACTGAAACATTGACTTGAATGTATTATGTCAACAGATTTCACATCACTGTGTAAGGTGAGTTGAAAGCAATGATATTATAATTGAATGACTTCAACTAAAGGGGTAATTTACTGCATGATTGACAATATGAAAATACATTGCTGAGTACTCATTTTCACTGTTTTATTGATCTAAAATGGGCATCTACTGCTTGTAATGGGTTTTAAGTAGGGGTGGGGTTTCTGACAATAACTCAGAATTATTGGTGCCTAAAGGTGCTTATCACTCCCTTACTAATCTGGATAGTGACTTATGGCAGTCCCTCCCTGTAAGCACACACACACACACACACACACACACAAGGGGAGGATGTGAATCTGACTGTGGGTTTAAAGCTGTCTCCGTTTTTCTCGGTGCTGTGTACTCAGACCACGAGGCTAGTCCGGGTGCTTGGCCCATTCTGTGACATTTACTGGGCTGGTACAAGGACGCACCCTCTCCCTTCCCCTCCTCTTCCTCCCATTCCTCCCAGTTAATCAGACTGGTGTGAAAAGGAGGCTGATAAGCCCATTGTCTGGCTGACAATGTCTTGGTGATAGGCCCGTAGTGGCCAACTGGATGGTGCTCTGTCCGCTCTCCTCCCACATCAACCCATCCCATATTTCCCTGCCCTGAACCTCTCCCCCCTCCTCCTCACCCCTCTATCAACCCTTCTTCACCCTTTTTCTACAAAACTCTCTCACCCCCTTTCGCCTCTGCCATTCCTGCACCTCTCCCCACCCGTTGCTATCCCTCTCTGACCCCTCTCTCCTCACCCCGCTCTTTCCTCTCCTCCATTGAGCACCGCAGAGCCACCAGAGGGAACTCATTAGTGCACTGCTCCCAGGTTAATTGGCTAGCTCAAAGAAAAGCACTGAGAAAGAAGAAATGAATGTGAAGAACACCCACTCTGTCCAGGGAGAAAAGGGAATCGACCTGTGTGTTTCTCACGCTGGCAGCTCCTCTAAACAGTGATGCAGCTGCTGTCAGGCCAGATGTGATCCTCTCCCACTGATTAGCGCCGCAGTCCCATTAACCGGGCATGCAGAGAGAGCAAGGCCTTGGCCCCCTATTGTTGGATTTATCTACCGTGGAACTATGCAACAAATCTGTAAGGCGCCCCATGTGACAGGTTCATATTTCTCTCAGAAAAGGAAAAGCGATAACATCAAGCTGAATTGAAAGTGTTATCCGCCGGCTATCTGGATGAGTCTATGCAGAGATGGCGGCTGTGGAGTTGTGCGCGTCCAGGCCTATCCGCAAGAGGCTGTGTGCTTCAGGGCTCCGGAGGGCAAAGCACGGCCCTCTATGTCCTAAGAAACAGAGGGAAATGACTCTTGAGGAAGTGTGTGGTAGGAGTGGTGCTTATGACAATACCAGAAGTGTGTGAGTGGAGACTGGAGTGCTGTCCACTCTTTAATTAATCACACCGCTTCCTGTCACCTCGGGCAACCAGCACATGGCGGCCAGAAAAGCGACTGGCTTCCCTATGTCAAAAACAATAGCAATACCCAAGCTGGGTCTGGGGAAGTTCCTTTAAGTATCCTCATAATATTTACATCTCCAACACAGAAGACAACAGAGGTTCGAGGTATTAAGCTTCGCAAACAGCCGCAAGCGGGTCTGTCGTGTTTTTGAATTTACAATTGTTGCAAATGTGGGAAAAGAAACTTGAACCTGTTGCACCTAATGTTGGGAAACCTGAATATCTGACACGACTGGACGCTGTCAGATTCCACATTTATATAATGAATTAGCTTTCAGTCACTTTTTTAAAACCGTCTAAGAGAGCTGCTGCTTACCAGCGTTTTTTCTCGCCACATTAATAATAATACATTTTATTTATACCTTAACAGCATTGCGTTCTGTGTTCTTGTTTTGCACAACCGTACCAACAGATCAGTGAGAAGCTGAAGAATGACTCTTTAATGCATCTATAAATAAGAAGGCGAGCAACTAACATCAGTTACTGGTCTGATAAATGGCCAAAACTGGTGAAAAATACCCATCTCGAAGTTGAATATGACATATTTAGATGTCTTGTTGTGTCAGTACCAAACACTAAGATATTCAGTTTGCAGTTCCTGCACTTTTACTGAATAGTTGATTTAGTTTGACTCGAACAATTCCTTGATTTTCTAAATAGTTCACTGTTGCAGCTCTAGAAGTAAGAACATAAAGAATCTGTTGACATTAAAAACTTGAACAGAAAGTGTAGTATTGTGCATCTTGGCTCAGACACTTTTAAAGAGGGGTTTGAACCACCAACCTTACAATTTGTCACTGTTCGCACTTTCTCACCTGAGCTACAGAACTGCTAATACAAACAACATATTATTAGAAGAGGTCCCTTGAGGTTGGAAATAATGTAAGATCTCAGTTCTAAGTGTCATTGGAGGAAGCGGTAGGCCTGATTAAAGAATAAACAACGTACATCCCTTCATCCCTCTCTCTTTCTCCCTCGTCTCCTCTTGTTCTCTCCGGTGAGATGATAACAGGATCAGTGGCTCACTGGGCTTCAGCCAGCGCAGGGATCATATTCATATGAGAGGGGCTGAGGCTCTCCAGATTGGCTGCTGCACCTGACAGTGCGTGCGTGTGTTGGGGGGGATTAGGAGTCGGGAACAGCGTTATAGTAACAAGCTCATCTTCTGCTGTCTTCACTTCTCCTCTGGCTCTGCTTCGGTTTGTTGGACATTTCTTCTTGTAAACCCCCCCCATCTCCATCTCCACCACCTCCCCTCACTTTTCCACACACACACACACACACACACACACACACACACACACTCCACTACACACTAAGCTCCCTCTTGTCTTTTCAGCTGAGAGAGAGAAAGCAAAAAGCAAGACAGGGGGGCACTGCATAGATTCGCTGCCATTGTGTGTCAATCATCCTGTGTCTGTGCGTATATAAGTGTGTGTGTGTGTGTGTGTGTGTGTGTGTGTGTGTGTGTGTGTGTGTGTGTGTGTGTCTGTGTGTGCGTGTGTGAAATAGAGAGAGAGCCCTTGCCTTCAGTGATTAGCTCTGTCCATGCTGTGCTCTTGCTGCTTACAGAATAATACAGTAAGGCCTAGAGGGGCACGAGGGAGAGGAGAGGAAGGTGGTCTGCCTATAGGCTGGCTGGCTCAGCGGTCAATGGTTTGTGTCAGTGTGTGTGTGTCTGTGTGTGTTGTGTGAGGAACTGTGTTTGCTCTTCTGTTTGTGTGGTGGTGTATTTTTGGAAGGGAATTCAAGCTGAGTTGCTCAGTTTTGTTAGACGGCCCAAGAAATAAGAGTTGGATATCTGAGATTCGGAAGTTGGTACGCTTAAAGTCTAACAATTACTACGGTCACACACACGTGTTCCTACGTCTACAGTCAGTATGCACACTCCCTGTCTCACTTTAACTATGTAGTCTTTTGCTCTCCATTGCTTTCATACACACACATATACACACAACAATTATTCCTACGTCTCAGGTCAGTATGCAACCTTTCTCTCTCTTCCTCTCCCCTATTATTCTGTAGTCTCTTGCTCTCCATCTCTCACAGACATGCACACACACACTCACACACACACACACACACACACACACACACACACACACACACACACACACACACACACACACACACACACACACGTCTATTTGCTCGTGTCATAAGTGGGTGTGCAGAGTATTGCCTTGAGCTGCAGATGAACATGAAATAAACACAAACTAGGGTAGTGACAGTTTTAAATCGGCTTTAGATCACTATGAAAGGTAAAGGATTAGGATGCTTTTTCCCGTCCTGAGGAGATAGGATGCAGTGTTGGAGGAGAGCCCACTCCTCTCTCTGTGGGCCGCCCGTCTATCTTCTAATCTTCTAAAGCACTCTTCACCATTTGCATGTAGTATGGCCTACATAGTTAGCATATGCCTGTCTTTATAGGCTATGATTTTAAAAATGGATCTAGTAAACAATGATGGAAGGGTATTTTTCTTGTGTGATGTGGTCCTCAATTTCCCCGTTTTATGTTTTGTTTGTTTTATTTCTACCTCAGTCTAGATTACAAATTGTCCACTGGAAGCTGTTTTTGACTTGTCTGCTCTTAGGACAATTAAAAAAATTAAGGGTGTTGTTTCAAGTGGGTGCAAATATTTAGATTTAATTATGTATATTGTGTTTTTGTTTGGCCTTTAGATCATTAAACAGTCAAATGTAATATGTATCACTCATTTATATTTTGACAAATGAATGCAAAATAATCACAAACGACTGGTTCAGGCAATCTTTGACTTTTCTGAGTTTAAAACGTAATACTTATAATTTCGGATCAATTAAAGATGCTAATTATTTTCTGTAATTTCTCCACTTTTTTTTTTTTTTAACAAATGTTCTATTCTTTCCTAAACGACGAAAACGAGAACCAAACTTCAAGTCATTTCTTTTATAATAAACAGCTAATTTAATGCATGTTTAGTCGGTGTGTTTATCTAATCGCAGTTTTATTGTGAACATATACGTGTAGGCCGTCTTTTGATTACCTCGTGTTTTGTCAGCTTTTTTCTAACTAAATCAGCCATGAAGGTGTTTTTTTTTTTCTTCTTATATGCTTTTCTTTCAGTTTCTCTTTCGAGTGCACGGAGGGAACACGCAACAAAATCAAATTAAATTTCCCATTGAAAATGTTGCTCTTGTTATTCAGATGCTGGTTTAGGGTCTTTTGTGTGGATCTAATTATTCTCCACTATCAGGACGGTCCACAGGGTAATTAGTCACTTCTCACCAAAGTCCTCCTGCATCCTCAGATTCTTATCACCATAACTCTGACATTTTAAAAGAGACATTTTTTCTCTGATAGCCTGGAGTTTCTTTTTTTTTTCTTCTCATTCCTTCGCGTCCGCTTATTTTTTTTTTATATAAAGCAATTTGGTGATACAGTACGCGCGTAAATAGTCACCGCTATCAGAAAATGCGTGTTGGAGGGAAGGCAAAATAAAGGATTGTGCTGCCTGTGTGGGGGATCCTGTTTTTGCAGACAAGCACAAAATGTTGCACCGTGCCAATCAGAGCAGAAATAATGCCGTGCAGAGTTGGGAGGTGAGGAACAAGTGAAGGAGGAACAGGAGCCTTGAAATGAAAAGGTGCTTTCAGATCCGTCCGCGGAAAGAGGTCCGGGCAGGAGCACAATTTCGCGACACACACTTTGGATACGTTGCTAAAATGTCGCTTACAGTAAAATCAAAAAGCATAAGTAAATCATTTTTGAATAACCTCAAATATCATAAACATGTTATATGAATCCCCATAACACCTCCTATATTTCATATATTCGGTGGTGATTTGATTTAATCAGGCCTATCTTCTCGATAAAAGTTCCAGTCATGTTTTTTTTTTTTTTTTGCGTCAGCTCCAAAGCCATTTCTTCCATTTAATTGCTGAAAATCGACTGTGCTCCTGATTGTTGCACAGCATGATATCTTTTTGTCTCCAAGCATTTATTTTATTTTTCATTCCCTATGTTTCCCTCTGTTGTATTTAAAAAAAAGAAATCTTAAATAGTGAAGGCTGTGGAGTGTGGACTAATAATGGCCATGTGTAGTCGGTGATTAGGCATACTCAGCCCCCTGGTTGTAATTTTAAAGAAAACTTTTTTTTAAAAGAATGAAATCAGTTTGATACCTTGTGATGCAGCCGTCTGTGAAACACCAAGCAGGGTTTCAGTACTTCTTGCTTCCATATTTTTACAAGTATAAATATTTTCACTCTTTAATGTAATTAGACATTTACTCCTGACTGCATTTGCTGCTAAACGTCTTTTAATCCACAATGCTCATTTCTGCCACCTGTAGGCTGTGACCTTTAGGCAACAGGGAAGTGTGCTGTTCATAAAAAATCTTATTTTTGTGCATCAAATATAATATCCAGCCAAACGTGAAAAGCCCAGTATGAGTTGGCTTTAAGGAAGCAGCTAAATATCAGTCATGTCCATTAAATAATTTAAAGTAAAGTGACACAGACGGATAGTCAGGGGAAAGGGAGGACAGCAGCGGTCAGATCAGACTGTCAGCTGGAGCAGTGAAAACTAACCTGTAATTAAGATGGGACGATAACAGGAGCAACATAAGTGTGTGTCTGTGATGCAGCAAGTTTTACATGTGTGTATGTGTGCCTGCAAACATCCATTCAGTTGTGTTTCGCCCTGGCAAATGTTGATGTGTTATATTTGTGGTTTTAGAAAGAGAGAATGGTTTGGGGGGGGGGGGTGTTTTCTAATCAGAGTCACTGTCATTTTGTTGTCACCTGCTCCCAGACAGACAAAGTGGCATTTCCTGACTGTTCCCATCCCCGTCTGAGTTATCTGACACCCAAAAATACGGCTACGGGGAAGCAGGGAGACGAGGCACCACAGCCTTATCCCGGTGAGGAGATGGCTTCTTATCAGATCAGGCTAGGAAGTTTATTTTATGGAGTAAATCTGTATAGAGGGGATAAAGAAATGACACATCCCTTGCGGACACAAAGGGAGAAGGAGATTAGTCCTCCAGCAGCATATATGGCTTTAGTTCAACCTGACAGGCAGCGGATTGAAAGGTCATGAAATAATAATCCCCCTATTCTTCTGCTCTAATCCTACGAGGGTGTGTTTCACTATGGGAACGTATGGGCTCAGGCTATGTGCTGCAGGGTGGATGTTCATTTAGTGTTGTCACTGTATTTAGATAGGCATCCAACCCTGATTTAAATTAATTAGACTAATTATGATTGAAGAGGGATTTTTTTTATGATGAATGTCAGCGCCAGTGCGTCTGTGTCTGATGTTTTTTCTGCGTTTGTAATTCATGTTTGTACACAAGCTGCAGGTTATTTTCTGTGTGCCTGCCTCTTTTTTTTATCAGACAGGTTGTAGGTTAAAGGGACATTACAGCAACCTCCTATCACCAGGAGACTTTTCCAACACCACACCTCACACACACACACACACACACACACACACACACACACACACACACACACATTAAGCATCAGGTGTGATACAACACACACTTCAACCCATTGTGTAAGTGTGAGTTTGTGTGTCCATGCATGCAGACAAAAAAGAGGGGGGATTACGCCATTAAGGTAGGTGTGTGTGTGTGTGTGTTATGAGTTTGGATTGTGGTGGGTAGAGAGGTGAGGGGGGGGTGGGGGGCACAGTCTGCCCAACAGCCTGATAATCAAGCATCGAAAATGAGAGAGAAATTCAATGCAAACTAATGTGTTCCACACAATTACTCGATTAATAATTCTTATTCCATTACAGTGCCACAGAGACTCGGAGAAAGAAAGAGAGACACGGTGGGAGAGGGAGATTTTCCGAAACAGGGAAGGAGACAAGGGGGGGGGGGGGGAGAGGGAGAGCGCATCAGGCTAAGAGATCTGCAGTGGCTGTATATTTCCCAATGCCTAGTTAAGGCTGCAAGGCAGGGGTCAGGAAACTTAATTATAGCGTAAGTGGATAGAAACTGCAGAATGATAGAGAGAAACATGCAGGCGGATTGGAATGGCAAGGACAGGTTTAATACTATTTTCTCCCGTCTGCCTCCCTCCCACAATACAAGCCAGACCTGCAATCACACGGGGAAACAGCCCATACACCCCATCTGACAATAACACTAATGCATATCAAAATTACATACTCGACAACTGCACCGCATTTTACATGGCCACTATTACTTTCCAATTTCGTGAGTTCAAGAAAATACATATCCCATGTAATGGTGATATCAGAGGAACTTATTTCCATGCAGTGTGTGTCAGGGCTTCAGATAAGCGTTCACCTGTGGTCCAACAAGAGTTATTAAACCGTATCTGCCCGGATGGACCAGCTGAATAAATAATGTTTTTTAATTTGTAGGTCTGACATTAATTCTTCCTCTTCTCCTTTTTTTTATTTATTTCCCCTTAATATCTCATGGTCCAGATTTTTTTTTCTTTTCGG
Organism: Eleginops maclovinus; assembly: GCF_036324505.1. Taxonomy (NCBI): domain Eukaryota; kingdom Metazoa; phylum Chordata; class Actinopteri; order Perciformes; family Eleginopidae; genus Eleginops; species Eleginops maclovinus. The sequence goes on from NC_086355.1 coordinate 6,546,444, forward strand.
AAGCCACATGTGTGTCTTGTAATTCTTGATTTGGATTTCAAATCAGCGGGCCTCAATGGGGCGGCCCAATACACCATCCACTGAGCGAGCTCCGCAATCTATTTGCACTGTATACGATTTGCATATCTGCAGCTCATGAAGCAAGGCTTTAATTTCCTCCTGCTGGAGATAAACATCACCTTGTTGGAGCAGATGGGCGGAGGCAGGATGGGGTCAATGAAGAAGAAGCAGGACAATGGCATTGGTTCAGGCGCTGAATGGCCAGAAGTAATAAAATTGCACAATTTCCATACGGTGGCCAATTCTTATTTTGATAAATTAGGATCAAATGTGATATAAGGCAATGCTGCAGAATTCAGGGGAGGAAAGATTGGAATTATATTCAGAGTTTGGTGCACGTTTTGAGGCATTCATAGATGACCAAATGTGTGACTTGCGGTATATTCCTCATTTGTAAACTGTGCTTTATTCTTTTGGACTTGGCTATGGCTTCTTACTGGACTATGGTCTTTAATGTTAAGCTAGCCTTACAAACCATCATTGTCATATATTTTGTCTTGGGTCAATGTCTATATTGAATATAATTAATACTCTCCATTGAGCGATATTCTATTCTCGCTACTGTTGGCATATTGTACTGATCACACCAGACGAGAAGTGCCACATTATATGAATTAGAGTGTCAACTAAGCACCTTTCTTATGACAATATTAGACACAATGGAAATGATTAATTAGCTTAACATAGATGGAATTTAATCAGTGAATTCAGCGGGAATTCAGTGCACATGTACCGAGGAGAATTGAACTTAAGGTTACACAAAGTGAACTTTTCTTCATTTTCACTTTAACTTATAGGAAGTGCATTGTGGGAGCTCACACACATTGTTGAACGCCATTTATATTACAGGGGGGAGAAAGGGATAGCAAGAATAGTTTCTGAATACTGAGCAGCTCATGTGGGAGTTGTGTAAACCTCTAGTTATTTGGATGTAGGAACCTCATAATTAAAGCACTTCTTAAGGGGATGGATCCGCTTTCCGCCTCGCGGAGAGCCGGGCGAGGGTTGGAGGTTACAGAGGGCTGGAGGATAGGGGGGGGGAACACTCTGGTCTTTTGTTAGCTCCCATTATCTTATTTTTATATATTTATTTATCAGAGACACCTATGCAAATCAGGATCCCAAGTCATGGATCCCACTAATGACACCGACAAGAGTAATTAATTAAAAAGCAGATGCACATATACACACACACACCCACAAGCGCTCGCACCGTACATGTGCAAAACCCCTCGTGTAACAAGTTCATCTGATTTTCAAAGACGCTACAGAGTCGGATAAGGCGAGAAGAGAGAGGAAAAGGCAAGAAATCTGCATCACAGTGTTAATTGAATCAGACTTCAGTAATACCTCTTCTTCTGCTCTCTCCCCAGGCAGCTCGCAGTTTCTCGGCTAGCTTGAGGAGAAGATGAAGGGAGCTTTCAGCCTCTTAGAAGATGAGGGTTAAAGAACGGAGAGATTAAGGAAGTGAGAGTGCGACTGAAAGGAGGGCTGGGGATTATGTCATCCACAATTGATGTGCTCTCTTAATGTACCTTTAAACATGTGCCACCGGGGCCTGCTTTTATAATGTCTATCCACTCATGGGAGGGGGAGGGTTAAAGTATTAACCCAGGGATACTTTGCAACTTATGCGTGGCTCATGTATTGAGTGTAGTTATCAGGGTTTGTGTCACTTTGATATGTATACGGCATGTGGAGAGATCGGCGTCTTTGTCAAAGGAAGTCCATTTCTGCTCGGCTTCCCGTACACTGCCATGCATTGTGCTGATCTCCATATCAAATAGGAGATCCTTTATCGAACGATCATAGGGACAAAATATGTCTTTATTCCACGTCTTCGGCTCCAATGAAAATGTTCTCGCAATCTAGTCCAACTTGGACTACAAGCAAAGGATTTATTAAATTGACTGATTCTCCTCTAACGGCTGAATGAATTGTCTCCTAAATTGCTGCTTGTCTCAACAAAATGACAGCGCGGAGAGTGTGAGGAAGATCTGCAGATCTTATCCATAAGAATGTTATGGGGTTAAGTGTACTTGGAGATGTGTGTGTGTCTGAGTGTCTGTAGTGTGTGAGCTTCCATTCGATTAAATCCACAGCTATCACTAACAGGATTAGCTGAGTGGACAGCAGAAGTCTATCATTGCTTATTGATTCCCTCTGATTCCCATCAGCCCATAAGGGCAGGACATTCTCTGAGTGGCCCCGGTGGGAATCGCTGCCAAGGGCCGGGTTAACGTATTGTGGCTAACGTATCTGAGAGGCTTCAAACCGACGGTCATCGTTCTGTGTCAGGAAAAGTCAAATAAGTCAAAGCTATCAGGGGCAACAGATGCTCCCGTCCCTCTGTCCTGTGTGAAAATGACAGTTGGACTGCATCTCCAGTGAAACACTCGGAGGTCAATGTAATCAATGGATCACTAAGACGGCAGTGTTGAGCAACAGCAAGTCAGTCTCTCCTGACACTGCGTGGGATGGGACAGTCCTTTTCCTCTGGTAGTCAATTTTATTTGTCAAATGAAACAATGTAATCGTTGATGTTTGGTCTATCCCTTGCCCAAGTCTGTTGCATGACAGTTTGTGTAACCAACAAATGGTTTGGTTGGATTTATACTCATGGTTGCCATCCATGAAATTATTGAAAGGGCATTAGGAGGGGAAATCAGGCCTCCAGAGTTTTTGTAATTAGAAGTTATTGAATTAGTTTAAGTTGAACAATGAAGTTTGTTTTGATTTATTTATTTTTTTACTTACTGATAGATATGCTTTGTTCCACTGTCTGCATGCAGTTTTTCACACGGCACGTTTTGCTACACATATGCTGTATTCAACATAATTTTTCATTAAGTCTACTTTTATGTTGCTTATATTGTTCACCTTTGATTGAATCTGTTTGAAGATGTGGATTATACAAAGTTGTAAAGGAAGTCATACTTATAGGTGGCCTTGTACTGGAATGCATTATACTGAACAATGTTATTAATCTTCAGCCCCCCTAATGTAGGGAGGACAAAAAAATTACAAACACCTCAATACAATGCAATCAACTACCTTTAACTATGACCTCAATAATGAAATATTTGATATACACTTTTCAGACAGAATGAAATGAAACACATTATGAGCTTGGTAAAGATACCTTTTGTATTGTCTGTTTCATAAGGATTGTCAGCACTGTAGAATGTGTTAATGGAAAAAACATATTGTGTTTTGATATAATAAGCCTACAGGAATCTGTTATTATGTATACACTACAGAAAAACACTAAGCAGTTCTTTTAATTCAGACAAATAAGCAACTCTTCTGATGTTCGAACAGCACAGGTAGATTAAATGAAACTGAGATGTTCTAAAATCAGTGAAGGTTGCTGATCCAGAAGAATTGTGTGCAAAAGAATAAATCAAAAGTCATTCATTGATGGCAACCATTTTCCTCCATCACACCATCTGCACCGTTGTCTCGTTCCTTCAAGGATAAGAGAGGCGGTGATGGAGCACAGAGTGATGGAGGGCGAAGTGCGAGAGAAACGCAGAGAGATACTAACGGGAGATAATAATCTAGAGGAAGCTGACAGCAGTTCACCCTCGATGGCTCGGGTGTCAAAGGCTAAAAGAGGTCGACGGAGATTTGCGAAATTAATAATAGCGTTTGTGAAAGGGTGAGAAAGACATGTACGAGGAGGTTTAAAAGTGTTCCTCTGGATGCAGCTGTGACAGGACCAGAAGAATTAGTCCAATTAAAAGTGGTAATTGCTTTGCTAATTTCTCCTATTCATTTCTCAGAGTGTAAGGAAGGAGTGGGAGCATAATAGGCGAAATGTTTTAACCCTTCATTGCTGTTAATTCCTTCTCCTCACTGATGCCTGCTTGCTCTTCTTGTATCTTAATAGCCCCCCCCACCCATCCCCCCCCCCCCCCCCCCTTACACTCACCTGTGAGTCTCTTTGTCTTTTGCTTTTCTCCACAACCCGAAGATTCCCAAATGATTTTCTCACGTTGGCAGTTTAAGAAAAGATAATTGAAACATGGAGTTTATTAAGATCCTGGTTACACATTTTTTTGTTCAATATATTGACAAAATAAAAGCATGGAAATAATATCACTAACATTTTTTATTTATCCATGTTTTTAAAAGAAAATATACAAACTATAATTGTTTCGCGTCGCCAGACCAACAGTTTATCCACAGCGCTAGGAAAAAAGTCTGGCTCTACACATTATCTTTATAGGGGGAAAATGCTCTGGCTTGTTGGTATTTATTTAAACCAATCAGCATTGTCTTTAAGCCCAGGATACAGCGACGGTGCCTTTTGTAAAATAGACATGACATATACTGGAAATGACATGCATATACCTACAGTCGAGATCGATGTTGGACCAAAACTGCAATTGTTTTAATTATTTTCAAATTTTCGTTTTGGATATCTTTGTGGAAACGGCATCTTAACATCAGACCCCTGGGTGGGACGGCTCCCAACAGGCGTCTGATCCAATGAGGCTAGGATATGCCCCTTCCACATGTAGCCTGTTGATGCTAAAACAAGGCCATTCTTCCTTTTTTTTTATCCAGCTCATGTAGTACTGGTTATGTATGAACAACAATGTCTTCACAACATTTGGGCGGACTCATTGTGAGTATAGTCCAGTCAGAAAGTAGAAGCTAGTGTAGCCGGTCTGGTCTGACACGTCAATCTGTTAGAACTCTGCGTTGTGTTGTGGGTGATGTGGAATGAGATGAGGAGATCTTCTGCCTTGCCAACCAAGATTTATTTTTCTTCAAACTGTGTGAAACACAATAACATCAAAACAGCAACTTCACTCGACAGGGTTGCAACATGCACACCTCTCCTCAGCGGATCCTGAAGCCCACTGAGGAAAGTAGCGCGAATCTACCGGAACTGACGATGTCTAGTGTCACAAAATAAAAGCATACTTATCCAAATAAAAGCTCCCCAAAATAAATATACAGTAACAAGTATTTAAGAAGAAAAATATGAAGTGGATTATTGGTGAAATATAAATACGTTAAATGAATACATCGGTTACACTAGCAAACTGGCTAAATATCAAGTTGATTACATTAGTTTTTCCTGTTATTTCAGCACGTGAAGAATCCTCATATAAAATGGCTTGTTCACGTCATGTCAGAGTTATCCTAATTGTATTTTCTAACTTGTACGTACATCAACTTGCAAGTTATAATTAAGGCTGGTATACTCAGACACTCTGAATGCTTGGCTATATCCGACATTGTCACTTAATCATACAAAAGTGCTCATAAATCGAACATATATGGATGTGTCATGGGTGATTTATTGAGTTTAAGCCCAAATGTAATGAATGTGGTGTTATATAAACAAAGCACAGTATTTCAAATCCTCTTCCGATCAACTCTGTTATCATTTGACCATCATTTTGATAATTAAAAGTTCACAATCGAAACAAGCAGTTGGTTACTGATTCCTTAGCAGAAATCCATTTTAATCTCACCAGCTTTGGAGCTCAGCTCATCCGAGGGAAACTGCTTCATCATTCTCACATATTTTGAATTCATGAAGAGCAGCAAAGCATTTATTTTCTCACTAATTATTGTACCATTGTGACTGGGCATCACTACTGCAGGATCAGGGATGAGGATTTCCCTCAGAATACATGTCAAAAAAAATATCCCGGGGACAATTGATTCTTCTCCTCTGTTGTAGCCGACAAGGTGGTCAGCCATGTAATTTGTTCCTGTCGAGCTCAGAGTGTGTAGTGTAGGCAGTCCATTGAATTCCCATCCGTCATGGTTAGTTACACGCTTGTCAGCTGCTCTCCCTCTGCCCAGCGGTGTAGCCATCACCCCTGACCTGGAAGCATTATATACAAATCACATTACATGGCCTTGTGTTCTTTATTTCTCTTTTGAAGTCACCAGAGTGAGACATCTGTCCGGCCCTGTTTGAGTTTACTTCCCACTCAGCCGCCACATCTTAATTAGCTGATCTGATTTTCTGTGTTGTGCACTGTGTATGTGCCTTTTGTGCACTTTTTGGTGTGTTTGACAGTGTGCATCTATGTTTGTGTCGGCAGATAGGGGTTTGTTTGTTGGCTGAGGGTGATTGACAGGCTGATGGGAAGATAATACGCTGAGAACGACAACCAAAAGGACCTGGAATTCATTCATTGTGACGATAATGAATCTGAGAGAAAATCCTTGTGTTTGTTCATTAGCCATTGAGACTGGGTGACACGGCCTTCTCGGCACTGTCAGCCGCAGATGTCCCTCACTGAAGGATTCTGCTGCACCTGAGTCCTTTTCCTGGCTAATAAGGTTGTAATTAGCACTGCCGTGAGAGCGGCGCGGCCCTGAAATGAGATGAGAAAAAAAGTAAACATTTCTACTTGTTTTTAAATCAAGGCAATTCCAGCTCCACTCAGAACCAGTGTACAGTTTTTCCTGCCATGTAGTCTGGAGTGTGTGTGTGTGTGTGTAAGTGTGAATGTGTGGTGCATGCTCTCAACATGAGACCAAATGCTTCAGCGCACCCCCATCTATCCGTGCCCTTTGCAATCTCTACATGGAATTTAATGCGACTGAATGCTTGCTTATAACATTTGTGCCCGTACCTGAAGGAAATTGGTTTCACTTCTCTTGTGTCCTTGTCAGCACCGTTATGTGATTATGGCTTAGTGTACATACTACAGTGTCCTTTTATTATTATCCTTTTGTATATAGTTTTGACCAAACAGCATAAGGACCAAGTTAAGAAAAGTCAATATATATTATTTTTGCAATGTAAAAGATGGATGAATGAGAGACGGAGGTGGAAGGAAAAGACTCCACATTAAGGTCATGGTTCTGAACCCCTAGCTAGAACCATTGTGTAGAAAAATAGTCTCGTTTATACTCTGCTAGAAAACTAATTAGCCTAGCAACACATGACCCCAAACTCTGCCATCTCTCCACGTATACAGTATATAAGCTGTACGCTGTGCATGTAGTGCTCAAGGTGTACTATTACTGCATCACAATCATCCTACACGGCAACACGTGTAGACATTGTGTGATCACGGCAATTACCCTCAAAATTAGACAGCTTTGTTGCGTTGGATTTGATTAAAAGTCAATAATGATCACTTCACAAAAGATAGTTATTATCAGAGCGTAGTTGCAATGATTAACAGTTTCAGCAGTAACCAGGGTATTCGGCATAAATGAAGTAAAAATACTGAGCCACTCATTTCCTCGTTGCAGAGTCTTTGAAGGCGACTCGTACTGTATACAGTGTTTAGAGCTTCCTCCACGCTCTACATAACATCCATTTTTATAAACACAGCAAAGTGAACACACCCCATTTATCATGCACTCACATTCACTGCCCCTGATATCCCATGAAGAAGTGAAGGATAGAAAAATATCCCTCTTTGAGTCTGAGGGAGTAGCTGAAGATAGGATCAGGCGCTTGTTAAGGGCAGGTGAAAGTTAAGTGAATCCAAGGGTAAGCAAATCTTTAGAATAAGAATTGACTATTGAAGGTGTAATGCTCAGACGTCTAAATTTGCACTTTCATATTTTCTGCTGGTTCTTACTGTGCATGTAACATTTGGTTGGGTAAACACCTCGTGCATTGAAGCTCCACAAGTAATATAACACTTTCTGTGTGCCTCGGTGAAAAGAACACAGTTGGGTAGCTTACTGTGCAGCGCGCTGAATGAAAGCATTCCCTTTTTTAACCCTGAGAGAACCATGTCTTGTTGGATTACATTAACACCTGGGGTTAAATGTTTCTCCGTGTTTACATTTAAAATAAATGCTTTAAATCTTTCTCTTAATGTACATCTTGAACAAAAGTTGTTGAAGCCACGGGCATACAGGGGATTCGTTGACTTCAATACAGAAGTAAACAAAGTGTCCTTGTGCAAGACTAGTGCTGTACAATAATCAGAATGTTTTCAAATCCAATGTGAACTTGTGCAATATCAAAATCACAGGACACAAGATAGCATACAGCCATAGAATTGTAATAACTTGATCACCTTACATGTCGCTGATTCCTATGGCGCTTCATTGTGACATTACTGCAAAACAGCTCAAACGTTACCCATTTACTTAATAAAACAAGTCGTAGAAAAGTCGTATCTTAAACTCTCATACGTTAGCCGGTCAGTGTTGATGCCATGTAAATGCCTTCTCTGATTTCCTGCTGTATCATAATTTCTCTGTAACCTTGTATCTACTTGTGTTCTAAGGGTGTATGCAATTAGACCCTGCTTTAGTGTACAGTCAAATGGATTTCTAACACTGATCAGGTGTATTGAATGAACACTGGGCCCCTGACCAATCAATAACATCCAGCTCAACCCAGAGAAGTCTGGTTTCAAAGGTAAGAGGCGCTGACGATCACAAAATCTGTTGGTTTATTTACCTTTTTATTGAGACTAGGGTTCAAGAAAACTTTTACCAATACACCTTCCCATTGTCTTACATGTAATGTGTTCAACTTAATGCAAACCCTTAAATTGTTTTACTGCTAAGAACTCCTTCAATGCTACGAGATCACTTAAAGCAAAAGGAACGAGACTGTAAGTGTATCCATGGAGTCTTATTTCTTGACGCCTTTCAAATTCAAGTGCGCTTTGCTTATATTTAATCACTGTTTTGTTTCAGCAACTCTTTGGATGAATATCTCAGCTTCCTATGCTGTTTTCTAAACTCTCTAAACTAGCCACTCAATGCAAAGGGGATGAAAGAGTGTGAAAGCTTCAAAGTGCGAAATCCTTAATGATTTCAGTGGCACTGGTTTTTATAATATTAATACGTATAGTAATACAAAGTCAATCAGACACACCTCTGAGATTCAGCAAACTTATGACAATGTGAGGGAATGTTTGTCCCCTCCTCTAGCTTTTTACACAACATTTAAAGGGTTTTAAAAGTAATAATAATACATAATAAAATGTAATAAAATACATCCGTTAAGATTTTTTGTTGAGTCAAACTTTAGGGTGAAAAGTACCTTATCTGGGTATACGAGTTCAATAAATTCAACATTTTAATTAATGTCTCTATCCCGCTCTAATGCAATCTATGAAATATGTATTATATTTACTTCTATTTATTTCACTAATAGGCATGGGACTGAATACAAAATGTTCAAATGATGATTATCCTGGCTCTTATCATTGCAATTTACAATATTATACCAATAATCACCAATAAATGCTCTTAAAATGCCTCTAACAGAGATTGTAATCACTTTAGCTTACATTTTGTGAAGACCCAATTTTGAATATATAGAACACCAAACTTTTTCATCCCTTTTTTTTAATGAAAAACAAACAATCTTAAATAAGTTATTCGTAAATTATAAGGCTCCCTTTCAAAGTAGAAGATGATCAAATAAAATGATGCTTGCTCTATTTGTTAAACCAGGCGCAATTCTTTCACTTATCTCCCATTATACCAAAAATAACTGTCTAGCTTTATCCAGATAAATTCGGAAATTCACTACGATCAGTTCGTTGTGGGTTGTTTATATCGTCCTTTCCCCTATTATTACCACACTGATTGATATTGATAGTTTCTATGTGTTGAATGTACACAAACGGACCCTGTCTCTTGTTCTCTGTTGACAGAAAAAGAGTGTCCATATAATCATAATAGTATGCAAGGACAAATGGCGCTTTAGCTCCTTCATTTCTGGTGTTCTCATTCCAAGGCCGTGCGCCATTCAGGCCCGGCTCTCAGAACTCGCATCCAAACCTCGGCTGCCTTCAATTAGCATTTAACTCATGAGTGTCAGTCAGTGGCTTCACAAAAGTAGCCGGGAATTACATTTCTGCCTGTCCTTACAATCATCTGCTCCCCCCACCCCCACTGTCTCCCTTCCTGTCCTCCCCCTCTGTCTTTCTCGCTCTTACCTGTGAAGACTTTTTCATGTTCACAGTTTAACTCGTTGAGCTGTTAAAGAAAATGTAACCATTTATAATGTGTGATAAATAAACACGGCTGTTCATTTTCTGTCATCTTGAGTGAATATGTAATGTAAAATATATAAATGGGCAGCAATAACAAAAAGAACGCCTATTGATTTGTCGGAAACTGATTAGTCAGCCTGCAGAAGAACAAACAGCAACTTGTTAGACCATTTAGATTTATAATATTGGTTGTTTGTTAAGAAAATACGCAAAAAAAGTCATGTATTTGATTCATTAAAATGAGTGAATAGGGAATTTGTTGAAATAGACCATTAAATGAATAGACTGAAGAATCAATAGCCAAATGATTTTAGCTTTCCTCACATCCTTACCTGCAGTTCATTCATTGACGTATTCCTACTTTCACTTACGCTGATAACAACTTGGGTTTTATTTTTACTACTTGTTTTGATGATTTATCAGGAAGCATGCGTAAGATATCAATCAATCAATCAGCTTTGTTGAGGAGACTCAAGGTCCATTTTTTTGAAAAGACCTACAACACTCAAAAGTAATATGATTGATCAGTCTTTGAGCTGAATCAGATCCTGCCATCCAATAATTCATTTACTTGATGATAGCCCTTGACGGGGTTTGAATTTAGCTTCTTTTGCTCTTTTTCTTTATCCTGTTATCAAACCTCTTCCACATGACTTATTTTGAGGAAACTCCTCTCAATTCAAGCTTCTGGATGCATATAACTACTGAAGTGTCCATAAACCCTACCACAATTATATACACGGCTCTAGTACTTCCTGTTGTTGTTCTATCTTTCCGAGGCCGTGAGCCACTCAGGCTGCATTTCCATCCCATCTGCAATATGCATCTACATATAGGCTCAGTGGTATAATGCTGTTATGGCCACTGTCTGATCAGTTATTCCCATCAGCTGTCTGAAAGTGTCATGATCACTTTCTCTGTTTAATTAACACATGCTTATTTTTTTCCCACTCTGACTCATTTAGCATCTAAAACCATAAAAGCATGATGAGAGGTCCAAACTTTCACAGCATCTGCACACAAGGACACACATTTAGTGCATTACACACACACACACACACACACACACACACACACACACACACACACACACACACACACACACCATGGTCCATCAAGCTGCTCTCCATCTGTATATCCAAGGGTCTCCTGCGACCTTCCTCCCAACAAGGCCAAGGGACATTCATACTGATTTATTCAAAGGGACGGTTCTCATTCAATTTTCTCCATATTCATAAGCGTGTTTCGCACCCCCGCTCTCGTTTTCCTTTTCAGCTTTAAATTAAAGGTACAGGAACGAGCCAGGCCTTTCATCTCGGGCTTGGGGTGGAGGGCTGTGGGAGGAAGGCAAAAGCGTGTGTGTGTGTGTGTGTTGGATGGTTGGGGGGGTAGCATTGAGTGAGGGATGGAGGGAGGGATTGGTAGTGGTGAGACTCTCTCCACTCTGTATTTATTAGCCCCCCTCTCCCGCCCCTTTAGCCCCCCTTACCCAACCTCTTCTCCCCCCCTCCTCCCCCAGCGACACCTGGCGAAAAATGATTCATTAATTCAAAAAGCAGCATTTTTGAAAGCCGTATTTCAAAGGCTTTCGACAGGAAAGAGAGAGGAGCTGAGTGGGGCAGGGAGAGCCGAGCGAACGGGAAGGGGGAGGAAGAGGTGGGGGAGAGGGCAGGGGAGGGCAGAGCCAAGGTGTTTGAAGGGGCAGAGTACACTTCAAGTTTCTGTCACGCCAAAGATCAAGCTGGCGTTGGGGAGGGTGCAGGGGGGGGGAAGTGGGGAAAGGTAAAAAAAGATACAGGGGGGGTTTACCTAAAAAATGTAGTCATACTTACTGATCTCCATGCAGGTGGCTTTCATTTAGCCATAGCATCACAGACAATAGTGTGGGAAAGTAAATCGAATATGCATGTGGTGATCTGGATCATAGTCATAGTTTTGGGGTTAAATGTAAACGTTAAAATTGTGATGGTTGCATATGAACAGATGGATAGAATAACGTTTATCTTATTACAAAAAAGTAATTTAGGCTACTCCGCAAAGTCCCAGTTTGTATCTGGGCGTAACGAGTAACCTGAACAAAATCCACACTAACCAGTTATATTTAATATTACAATACTGTGATGATCTCCTATTTTCTAAAGTCTGGAAAAGTGTTTTTTTCATGACTTTCTTTTGTTTGAGTGTAAAGAGAAGGATTTTAATAATCACATCGCATTCAAGAGATTAATTAAATATGTTTTGAGTCAATTATTTTATAATATTTAGCATGATGACACCATTGATTTACAGTGATGTGACAGCAGAAGAATGATTTTAAAGCTTACATACAAAGAGGAAATTAACACAAGTTAAATGGAAGAATTCAATTGATAAGTAAAAAGAGAGATAGATACTGATATAACGCTTATTATCAAACACTTGTTGCCTAAACGAGAAGGTCTTCAACGCATTAACCAACACACACACACATTTATACACACGCGCTGTAAACACTAACAGCGGGATCATGTGTCGGCCACTCCCCGTCCAGCTGAATCTTTCATACGGCTGCAGATGATGTGGTTAATTATAGATGGCAGGACAAGCCGGGATCCTTAGCCTCAATTAGACAGGGCCACCGGGTTACTGACCTGAGCAACGACTGTCAGTGCCTATTACACACTACACATGGCCAGTGACAGTATGGGGGGGACGGGGTGGAGGGCAGGGCTGGGTTACAATGACTACTGCTGTATTCTTTTTTCTTTCCCGGTTAAAAAAACACACACATATACACACAATCAGAAACCCACAAGTGAAAAAAAAAAAACAGTCTTCTCTTCAGGATGATTTTGTAATCAGTGGAATTAATCAAAGTGTGTGTGTGTGTGTGTGTGTGTGTGTGTGTCCTCAGCTGTATTCTTTCTGTAGACTGACTAAATGGTGTGCTAGAGTCCAAAAAGTGAACATATTTTATTAATGTTATTAAATTAAGAGGTGAAATGATACGAGTGTACCAAGTTCCTTTTATCTGACATTATACATTTGTACGTCCTCATTAGCTACATCTTGCAGGACAAGCCCTACTTTGGATAGCACTGATCTAAACGTAGTGAGGTTTTTGTAATTATTCGTTTCTGTCTAACAATCCTGGCCAAAACGGTCATCACAAACACACTCACACACTCGAAGAAGCTCTGTTAATCCCCCGATGAGCAATGAATTATGTGCAGCAATAACGTACAATAAATCACAAACAAATCATAACGGAACTATAAAATATAGAATTTTAGTGTGGGAAATAATTTGGGCTTTTTTGATCTGATGAGTGAGTGAAGGGCCTTTAAAAAAACTACTACTACTCTTGTATTCAGTGTTAATGCTCCTTTTGATCATGATAAAATATACTTTAATTGTTAAAACCTGGGATCACCGCCTAAAAGAAGTCAGTCAGGGAGAGGAATACTAGTAGGTAGACAAAAAAACAGGCTTCTTAACAAACCCAATCAAATGTATCTCAAAAAGGTTGAGCTGTAAAACTACAACCCAAAATGTTAATATTGTAAATGCAGGGTGAAATATTTATTCTGTTTGCTCCAAAACTGACCAGTCCAAAACTGACCTGACACATTATGGTTGTTTTGTCGAGTTTAGGACCAAAAGCTACTCGGTATAGTACTGTAAGTCAGTGAAGGACAGAAGTGGGGGTTCTTTTCCTGCTTCCAGTGACGTTTTGTTGACTCATCTGTCCCCTCGGATCACCTCCCTATGCAGACTTGTGGCTCTATAATAACACAACTTTCTCTTTCTCCTGACAGTCATAATTACTACAGCTTCTAATGGCTCTGACACTTGAGCGCAAACATAACTATTTTTTTGCCTTCAACAACAGTTCAATAATGCCGGTGTTTTTATAGAAAAGAAAGTCTTGTATGCAATGAGGGTTTAGTACCTACATAACAGGAACACAATTTTACTTTTAAACTTCAAATGAAGAGGTTTAGATCATCTCTATCAACTGTTCTCTTGTTAAAACCTGATAGAAAGTCTTAGCATTGTCTCTTTCTTCCCTGATTGGATGTCTTTGCCTTGGTGTTTCTCAGCAGTGTACCTTTCTGAGCTCAGTTATTGTATCTGAAACAAAAGAAAAGCTTCAAGTATACTCGCGTTTATGAACATGAGACTGTTCCTTTTTTAAGTGTGTGAAATAAAGCTCTGATGGAGTTAAAAGGAACAGGCTCAAAAGAGAAAACTTTTGTGTAATTTCCTAAACTTGCAGTTTCTATCTTGTGCTGTGTCATCCTGAGTTGTGATTTCTAACAATCCGGTGCGATAACAAGCGAGTAAAACATCAGTGTCACCCACAGCTCGGCTCAGAGCGTTGATATTTCCCGTGTTTTTCTCACGGAGGTAACTATTGGTGTAGTATGTCCCATTCCCAGGGTGTCTGTCGTAATACTGTCTCTGGGAACAAAACCAGGCAAATGGCCCTGAAATCTATCATATAATGATCCAGGCCTAATGACTATGGCTTCAGGAATAGGACAGTCCTCGAGTTAATCACTGCTGCCTACCTTACACTGTGTATCTTATTATTACAGTGTCCTCCTCCTTCCAAAATTGAATTGGTTTTTCCTTGAATCATGCTACCTCCTTTGGCCAAGTTTCATAAAAATCAATCCAGCTGTTTTTTTTGTTTTTTTGAATCCTGCTGTCAAACAAAACAGAAAACATAACCTCCTTGGTAGAAGTTCTAAATACTGTTTGTCCCAAAGATCAAAAGAGCTTACACCCAATATTTCACTTTCTTTGGTTATTAGCAATACAGCAGCCAAGTGACAAATCTAAATTGAACATTTTAGGAGGACAGACAGACCTTCATTTAGTTTTGTATATTTCCCTAAAACCGCGGTTGTGTGTGAATAACTTTTTTCAGACAATGCCAATCATTTTAGCCAGAAGATTTGCACCATGAGCTAAGTTTGTATCTGTTGATCAAAACCCCAGTTAAAGCCACCGCCTCTCTCATCAAACCTGCTTCATCCAACCTCTCCTCTCTCCCCCCTCTCCCCTGCTGCCTTACCTGTACTCACCTGTGTCTGTCTGTGCGGGTGAGTGAGAGCCAAGCCCCCGTTGGGACCTGCTGATTAGGGTATTAAAAATAAATGGGCTCAGTTTAGGGGGGGTTTGGTGGCACGATGGTATATATTTCTGTTAATTTTTCTCCCCCCACCTCCTCCTCCTTTCTACTATGTAGTGACTGATCTGGCAGAATATGATAGCATGGGCTGTCACGGCAATAATTAGGCCTATTTTCCGTGAGGTCATCTTACAGGGACGCTGGGCGGCTGTGGTTCACACACAGGGTGCTCTGTGCTGCTGCTGCCCCAGAGCCCCCAGGATATGATCGTCCACACAGGGCAACAAAGAATCACTCCGCAGCAAATGAACGAAACATAAAACACCTACAATCTGATATGGACCGCGGTTCCCAACGCTTTATACGCTGGGAGAGTTCGCCTCGCTGGGCTTTCACAGCTCAAAAACAGCCCCTTGTTATTCTTGAATTGCGTCCATTCTAAAATATTAAACGAGATCTGAAGGAGGATTAAGTTGTTGAGGGAATTACCTGTGATGCATTTCAAAGGGAGAGCATGGTGTTTGTTTGTTTGTGCAGGGAAGTTAATTAAATGTGAAAAAGTTTCAAAATAAAACCTGAGGTAGTCTTGGGGTGTATTTGGTAACGGTTCTGCTAGCAGAAAGCCAACAGTGCCAAGTCAGAGCGCAACATATTTCAGATCCATTGAAAACGTTCCCTGGTTGGGTCAACAGCTGCAGGCTAGAATTAGAAATCAATTATTCAGCTTCGACAAGCTCATTAAGTCTCTGAATAGGATTTTCTGTTCTGAGTCTGCCTCCTCATTTCTCCTAGCTTGCAGTTTCTAATTAGTATTTCTTTTTCTCTTTAAAGTTTGATGGGAGTTTGAGTAAAAAACGTGGGCACTGACTTAACACTCACAGGGCTGCTGGCTCCTCTGAACAGTATCATTATCGGTACAAGAGGCTGTATCGGTACATTGGAGGCACACTGAGGTTGTTTGCTTTCAGTTTGGGCACCATCTAATGATTGGAGTCATCAGGCTAAATTAGGCATTAATAATCAAAGGAGTGTAATCTGGGTAAATTAAGCATTAATAATCAAAGGATGACTGGAAATTATCACACACACACAGCAAATGAAGCAGCACTAATCAGCAGGAGGAAAGAGGGCACGAGGCCGACAAAGTATTTTCAGAAGGAAAATGGAAGGATGTGTACGGGAAGAAAAACGCATTTATAATCAGTTCCCGCTGAAGGACTTTCTCTCTGCAGAAATGATTGATGTTGTCATAGAAACTTCCATCCGCCCCACTCGATGGCATCCTTCGCCAGACGTAAGCTTTCATAATGTTCATAATGTCACCTACTGTTGCCTACATCACCTACAGTGCAAGACGACTTATTAGCAAACCTGTTCCATCCCTCTCTCCTCGCTCTGCCTCCTCCCATCCCTCCCTCTCTCCCTCTCTTCCTCTCTCCCTCTCTTCCTCTCCTCTCCACATTGTGTTGTCTATCTGATCCCGTGGCCTTTTGTTGCGCTATGAAAGGCCTGATGCCACACTCATTATTTTCTCCTTTATCTCTCTCCCCACTGCTCTGATTAGAACAGTCGCCCCTGACAGACGCCCTCAGCCAGCTCCTATCCATTACAGTGTGTGTGTGTGTGTGTGTGTGTGTGTGTGTGTGTGTGTGTGTGTGTGTGTGTGTGTGTGTGTGTGTGTGTGTGTGTGTGTGTGTGTGTGTGTGTGTGTGTGTGTGTGTGTGTGTACATATAAATCGTAAGTGTTTTCCAGCACAGTAAATGTCTGTGTTACAAAGAAATATATGAAAACATAGATATTGCATAAAAGGGTAAAATACGAGAGGAGGGAAATTAGATGCATTTTGATCATTTTGAGGGTTTTGTGAAGTAAAAATACACTCTGTGCCACACATGCACACACTCTTGCACTCACTCACATTTGCACACCATGGAAAAAACTGGCTAGCCCAAGCCAAGTTTTCTGTTTGGGCTTTTGTGTTTTGGACGGCTCTGAATTCTGATTGTCGCTGAACTCTTCCCGGGGAAAAGTGCACAGACGTCCGTGCACTGCTTTATGTGTGCATGCAATTGCCTGCACATGCATTTATGATAATTATTGAACTATAACATCCCCTTTTCCTCTCTTTCTTATGTAGGGAAAACACTAAAACACAGGTACGTCACCCTGCAAACGTTAAAGGTTGTCTCAGTAGATATATCCCCCTTCTTTCAAATGAAGAAATTCACATTCTGTGTTACTGCGTCATTTTGTAATATTAGGTGTCATGTGTACAAAGTGTGCTGAAACCCAGCAGGGAGCATTCAATACATCAGTCGCTAATCTCTAATAAGCTGTTTACAGTCACATTTATGCATAAATCAGTCAGGCTGAATTATGGGAAACACTTTTAAATATTTACCGATACATGTAAAATGGAACAAAAAGCTTTCTTTCTACACATATATTATTTTCTCATATGTGCTCTCCCTCTCTGAGTAGGCTGAATATGTCATTTGCTTTTAAATTGCATTATCATGCAAAATGAAGCAGAAATTTGATGAAACTCAGATGGATTCACCTGAGTTAATGGAATATGGGTTTAAGAGGGAACTAATTATCCCAGTTTAGCAGGGAGTAAATGTATTTCTTTGGAAGGCCTGATTTTGAATGTAAACATTAATGGCCTCCTTGATTAGCATAAGAATTGCGTGTTATTGTGCTGCTCACTCTGAGTCCTATTGGATATGCATCTGTGCTGACACACACACACACACACACACACACACACACACACACACACACACACACCACAGGCTTTAATACACTTATTACCTGCCTTATCTACTAATGATGCCATTGCTGGTTTTATTGTTTTGCTAATCCCTAAAATTCATTTCTGCAATCAAATTACTGTTTTAAGGCCCACTAGCATTAAGGGAAGCTTCTTTTTTTTTGTAGAAGCCAAGACAAAAACAAAAACACAAACAAAAAACGAGTTACAACTGACTGTTCAGGTCAAGGACAATATTTAATAGAAGCAACGCTGAAGAGGCTGGCTGAGTCATTGTGATTCTACTTTGGTCTCCATGTGTCCTCTTTTATTGTGTATGCTGTGAGACAAACCAGAGGAAAATGCATTGATGGTTAAAACTAAGAAGTAAATCAAGTTCTAAAAGGAAAGGGAATCATGGCACCCAGGTGAGGAGTTAAATTAAGAAAAGGAGGCGATGAGGAGAGTTAAAGGGCAGGTGAAGAAGGGACGCTTTGACTTGGGGCCTCCCGGGGACGATGACCTTATTTCAAATTCTGGGTGAGGGACTATAGTTAGGCAACTAAGGAGCCCCCCTTCAGTTTCAAATACACACACACACACTCACTCATACATACTTTCAAGGCTGAGTTTAGGAGTCCTGCAGCTCCCTCAAAGGCCAAGCTGCGGCCATTGTGGTTACTAAAGCTACACAATGGGTAACAGCTTACAGTGTTCCGCCAAGGTCCAAATCTTTCGCCAAGTGGAATAGTAACAAACTACTTAATCCTTCTGAACTATTATATTTGCAGAATAAATATGTATGTGTAGGCTAGGAGTGTTAACTAGATATTCCTCATGAGACCTTTACCCATAATTGTGTAAATTAAATGTCTGTTAATAAGGAAACTGAGGTTATGGGGTGGACAGGGGCATGGTTCACATAAACTAACAACCCCAGTGAGTTTACAGGATATGTTAATGTGCGGTAACATGCAGGAAACATCTTATTAGGTGATAAAGTTTAACTTTCTGTGGTCATGTCTTCAGTGGGTTTAATAATCCAGCACACAGCATTTGTGATATAAAGAACCAAACTATAAAAATACAAAAATCAATTGAGACAACCAAGTGGTGCAGTAGTGACGTGTTTTTGTACACAGACTAAGAAGTTAGCATCGCAAGGGGTCCCTCGACAATGATTACCCATTGGATTTCAATATACAGCAGAAAATGTGACACGTTTTGTTCAGTAGGATAATCTCCACATATTAACACCACTTTGAGAATCCTTTATTCTAAAAAATCTACTCCAACTTCATCCCCTAAAACCAAGGCAGTGAGGAGTTGTCAAAGTTAATATTGGTGTACCGTTGAGGTAGCGACTCTCCAGTCAAACTATACCGGTAATCCTTTTTGTATCTTTAAAAAAGCTGTTGTTTGAAGTCAATCACCGTATCTTCGATTTAATGCAAAGTGTAATTGTTCCACCATGCAGCGGCTCAAACCTTTTATCCGTGCCGTGGCTGAACAGAGTTTTGTTTGAGGTAGCATTCAGAGAATTGCTCCCGAAATGTTGAAGTATAGCTTGTACAGTTATTTAATACAAATAATATTCATTTTGATCACTTTCAAAATGTATTCTTCAACAAATCCTCTGAATAGGGAGAGATGTTGTTGGCTATCTACTCAACTGAATGCTTCTGTTCACATGATGAGTGTCAGATGGAGTACTTTATAGGTGTCGCTATAACTTTAAGGATGATGGCGTTGTTATGTAGTGAACATATTTCTTTACCTAGCCCCTACAAGTAGCTCTCTTTACTCACTTTTCATTTCTCCCAACATGGGCTTCCTGTCATCCTCCCTCCTTATCTCTACCTGTGGCGTTCTGTTTTGGTACACAAAACAATTTGGTGTCGAAAAGTGTAAAAACATGCATCAGCCTCTGAATGGGCTGCAGAGTGCATCGCTGCTAACAAGGTCTGAAGGGCCAGAGTGGTTAACTAAGCGTCTGTCTCGCTGCCTTCCTCCCTTACACTCTCTCCGGCTCTCGTTCTGCCTCCCGCTGCTTAATTCTTATCGTTGTTTTTTGTCTTGTCAGTCTATATCTCGTCAATGTCCGACATGATGCATTTCGCCGTCATCAAAGAAAGATTTTTCTATTAATGGGCGCTGACCTTGTCTGTCTATACTGTACTTAAAACCTTCTCTGCAGCCAGGTGCACTTTCCCCTGATCCCTCTCCTCACTCCTTGACCCTTCCTCCCTGCACACCCCCAACTTTCCATTTAGTCTCCTCACCATAATCTCTTTTTTTTCTCCCTCCTCCTCCTCCATAAATGTTCTGCTCCTCTCACCTTACAAGAACCCCCCCTGTTGTTTGTGGGGGCTCGCCTGATAGCCATTAGTGTTACACCCTATTACATCAGTAATGACTGACTGTGAGCTCTAATTAGAGATGTGTTAGGGAGAGCTGACTTGCCTCCACCCTCCTCCTCCTTACCGCTTTTCCGCAGAGCTGTTACCGTGACTCGATCGCCGTGGCGACACCATTAGCACAGCACCTCTTAGAGTTGCAACTCCCGACTGTTAAAACCATTACGTTCATTACAGACCAATCAGAGGGGAAGGTGTTATGGCTAATTGATAAGCTGAACAGTGCATAAAATCTTGTCTCTAATTGCCCTGCGGGAAAAGGAGAAATCTCCCTGGGAGGAAGAGACAGTGAGGGAATGAAAGAAAGAGAGAAAGTGGGAAAGCGACTGGCGTGCTAATTTCAAAATCTGATATTTTTCCACTCGAATAATTTAGGTTTACAATATGTCTTCATCCAAACAAGCCGTGGAGCCGTTTTCTACTTCTTGAATAATGGGATGTTTCTTCCGGGTTTGTCATCTGTGATAAGATGATTATCTGAAAGGTCTGGGGCACATTGTGAAGAGAGTCTCGCCTTCTCTGCTGGAGTAGGTAATCCTGGGTAATAGCATTATGGACACAGTGTTTTCCTAAAGCCCATGATTATCCACTGCTGTTTGCCGTGGGATTGACATTGGCCTCCCTGGTGTCTCTCTCCTCTCCCTCTCTCCCTCCTCTCTTTTTCTTTCTCACTTGTTCATGTCATCCTGTCTCTGACTCACCACTCCATCAAGTCCTTCTCTTACATTTCTACCAAGAGAAGAAGATGATATAAATAGAGCACATACAGCATCAAAAGAACAAATTGCTTGTAGACAAGAGTGCCCCAGATTTGAAAGGCATGTTATGCCTGTGTCTGTCAAAAAAAATGGCACTTTTTAGTTTTTCTGTTTGCTGGTACCACCCTGCTCCGATCGATTATAATGTTAGTGAATCCTACGTATAACAAGTACAAACTCTGAATATTCTCAAAACTAGATCTCATTTATTTGAACGTTTTGCATTCTTATTTTATCCACAGCTTTAATGTGTTTCGCATTCAATTGGTGCCAGGGTTATTTAACATAATGTTCTTATGCTGCTTTCATGTAGTGAACTAAGAAAGATGTTCCACTTTTGTGGGAAATAATATTTATTTCATACTTAGTTCTAGTTATGAAAGACCTTTTTTCCTTCTTTCCATTCAAACATTTACCTTTATAGTTTCAGCCCTGATTCGTCTCAGCAAACTATTTGAATAACCGTTAAAGACAGACTTTTAAAGCAGTACATAAAACCTTTGACTTCTATGATGTGTGTGTTGTTGCCTCTCACTTTTTTTGACGTCTTTTAGGATTTTGAGTATCCTCTTATGGGGATTTTTGTGTTGGAAAGAGACCGTATGAACAGAGCTAAGACCTCTGCTTTTAGCCGATTGGCTCACTCTTCCCTCAGAGCTTTTAGGCCTGAACCTGACCTCGTCTCTCCCTCTCGCTGTCTTCCCTTTTTCCTCCCCCTTTCGACGTTGCCTTTTACTAAGCTTTACCACTTTGTGTCACTCTCCTGCTTGCGTGGTCTGTGTGTGCTACTTATTTGATGCAGGACATCTGCGCAAAGTGACAAAGCTATCTCTGGTGAATAAGTATAAATGACAGGATGTAGACGTGGTTTTACTGATCAGCCAGGGGATCTTTTTCCTGGGTAGAAAGTGTATGAAAAGGTTGGTTAACCATCCGCATCTTTAAGAGTAAAGTCAAGAAAAAAAGCAGAAGGTTTATTCTGAAATTTTAAACTGGAGAAATGGTGGTTGCGAAATCGCTCTGTGTTTATATAATTGTAGAAAAATAAATAAGATTCTCCATGTTAAATTATATCATTTGGAGGGCAGGCCCACTGTTTGTCCAGTTTAACTCATCAAGTGATTATACAGCACTGAGTGTTCTGTAGAAAAGCATCACCAAGATTTGTTTCCACCCCTTGTTACCAAACAATAGAAGGCCTTACTTTTATAGCACGCACAATGTTTTCACCTTGGCTCCGGCAGTAAGCAGATGGGTGTGTGAAGCAGCTCCGACACCTGCCAGCTACATCAGCCTCGTCAGGGCGTCTGGAGCCAGGACGCTGCAACAGGCGGTGTTGCAGTGTGATTCATTAACAGTGAAGAGCCGCCGTGCCAGGCTCTGCTCCTGTGTTTGCAAAACAAACGGGACGTGTTAGGGTAAGATTGAGAGGAAATTAATCTTTGAGGTGGGAAAGAGTACGTTGAACAGACCTGTGCTTGTGTGTAGAGAGAGTTGCAAGGATCAGTCAACTAATGGATTAGCACCGACAGAGAAATAATGGCCAACTGTTTATGATCGGAAAATTGTCATAGTAATTCTTCATGGCAGAAAAAGTTGTTTTTAGTCTCTCAAATATGAAGATTTCCTTATTTTCTCTGCTGTATATAAAAATAATCATCATGTCTTTGGGTTATTGAGTGGCAAAACCGACATTTAAAGGCATCACCTTGGACTTGAATGAACTAGAATAGACATGTTTCACTATTTTATGACATTTTATAAATCAGAAAAGGAAACAACAGTTGCAACGAGACCTGGGCGATAAGGATAAAATCAAATATCACAATATTCTTATAAAATATCTTGAAATTGACATCGAGACAATACTGTAGGGTTGACTATTGGTGCTTTCACATAATATTAACACAATGAGATTTTTGATAAATAATCATCAGTAATGGACATGACAATAATTTCATCACTTTACTGTAATGCTAGTAAAGAATATCCAAAATATAAGATGATATCTGTGGATAAGAAATCTTTAATGATCCCAGCTGTTTCTTATACAGTGTAGTGTGTGTGTGTGTGTGTGTGTGTGTGTGTGTGTGTGTGTGTGTGTGTGTGTGTGTGTGTGTGTGTGTGTGTGTGTGTGTGTGTGTGTGTGTGTGTGTGTGTGTGTGTGTGTGTGTGTGTGTGTGTGTGTGTGCGCCTTCGTGTGTGCGCGTATGTGTGCGCGCGTGCCCGTGTTTCCCCACCTAGAAGCTGTCAGAGCCACATGCTTGCAAGCTGTGCGGGTTCATATGAACTGAATCTAATTGGATGCTGGGGACTTCACAGTATGAGGCAATATTTGAGGGTTTGAGGATCACATTGTTGGACACAGTGTATGTCCTGAGTAAAAAACAGCCTGCTAAGTCAATACCCCCCCCCCCCCACACTCTCTCCCTAAATCCTTTTCTGATCCAGGATCAGTAATGGGAGTCAGTATCCAGGAGGTAAGGAAGGGGGGTGCTGGGCTCCTCCCCAACTCCTCGCCCCTCCTCCCCCAATGCGGCACAGCTGCCTTTCAGAACCCCGCCGCTCCAGCCCCATTCATCCTGGAGAGCCAAAAAAAAAAAGTGGCTATTTATTAGAATACTTGTTTTGTATTGTTCTGTGGCACACAAAAGACGCTCCATTATGTTAGAAGCAAGCCCCTTTCGCAGAGAGAAACAATAACTTGGAATTGTCTTTTTTAGAGTGTATAATAAATGTCATTTCTTCTTGTCTCTGCCCCTCAGTGTGTGTGGTGTCTTTGGGCACCGGGCACGCATGGCCTTGGCACTCGAGCGGCCAGATTGTAGTGGGAGTAGCGGTCTTACATGAGGCTTTGGAAGGTTTAGGACGGCTTTAGGAGTATGGAGTAGGAAATCTGCCCACATGGTCTGGAGTAGAGGGAACGAGGGGAACATGCGTAAGTTTGCATATAATTCCCTTCAGACAAAAGGCATTTAAAAAAAATATTTAACCTGTAGATGCTTTATTAGTCAACCTTCCTGTTGTGCGTAAAATCTTTATTCACGTAAAGTGGATTTAATGCTGAAAACGGGAGGGGTAAAGCGAACTAAATATCTGTATTTATGGCATCCTTTTATTTCGAAACGTCTACGCTCTGTGTTTAATTCAAAGCAGATAATATGTGTTACTCGCTGCAGGCTGTCGTTTTATTTTGGGACAAGGGAGACGCACCGGCGTTTGGCTGCACATTGCGCACTGCTCTGGGCTCGCGATGCTACCAGTTGCTCAGTTTGATTATCCGAGCAGCTCCTGATGTGTTCGGGAGTAAGAGGTTATCTGTGCCACCTTTTTATTTGCCTGATTAACGAGAAAGATCAGCTGCATGCTGTAAATTCTGGGAGTGTTTTATCACAAGTTGTTTTACACGGCTCGGCTACGTGATTATCTCGGTGTTTTTACTTTTCAGGAGGCGGGGGGGAGCAGGTGGGGGCTGATCACCACATCTTGTAGATAGAAGCTGTAAAACATGTATTTTCTCTTGCTTTATCCACGCAAACTGCAGTTTTTGTCCAGGTCAGGTGATCATTGCTCTTTTATTATTTTTCTTTCTCAAAACCAACACCACCCAGTTTAACGTGCGCCGCTGGCTTGTGCACACACGCACAGACACACGTGGACATTGTTGTTCTGGCTTAACAGCTTTAGGAGGAAAGATGACAGATTAAAGGGGGGAACCCAGATACAATCTCTTTTACTGTCTTAAAAAAGGCAAAATAAAACGCTGTGCATATTTTCTAGATCTCATTATTTATGCATAATGTTTCTCTTATTTATTTTTATATTTAAATTCGTTTGGGGGGTTGGGGTATGGATAACTGCTTTGACCCCTGGCCCCAGTTGTGCACCATCATCGCAGTGCGCACATCCTGTTGCAGAGGCCCTGCACAAAGGAACGAGCAGGTTTTGAAAAGAGGTTTGTTAAGAGGAGTGACTGATGGGGGATGACAGGGAGAGTAAACAGGGGCCACCGGGGTCCCAGTGTCACTGTGAAGGCTAATCCTCTACAAGCCTAAATCCACTCCACAATGAGAGGAACACATAATAACAATAATAATTCATCATTCTCGATCGATCCTAAAAATATATACCCCTTTTTAAACCATATTTCTGGATTCTAACATGGTGCCTTGTCATTTGTCAAGTCTCTTTAATATAATTTAGGCAGACTATATTAATAGATTTATCAAAAAATATCTGAGGCTTTATTTTTTAATTGCAAAAAACACAATTCATTTTAGTTAAATTACTGTAATTATCTAATTTGGTAAATAAATAGTACTCCTTACTTTTTTTAATTTAGAAATGTTTAAAATACTTTCTTTAAAGAATTGACTGATTGTGATGTGAGGCAGTTTAAACTTAATCAGCGTTAATTCAATTTCATTATTATAAGTTTATCGTCCTTTTTTTTTTTTTGGCTCACAAATCTGTTGCTCTACGTGTGTCACCATCATCATATCACCATTTTCTCGGGCCTTGAGACACATGGACCAGTTGAGACGTTTATTGACCATCAGTGTGATATCCCGTTAACCCCATTACCAGGGAGGCATGGATCTGTCCGAGTGATCCCGCTCCCTCAGGCCCTGAACACGCCGACATATCAAGCTAAGCTCCAATTAAAATAAAAAACAGCAAAGGACGATGGGATGATTAAATCGTTAGTCTCGCTGCGGGAAGTGGTATTCCGTTTTCCCTTTCAATTAAGGGTTGATTGGGCTTTTCAGGGGAGGTCAGCTGTGAAATCTGGATTATAAATGCGCGGAGTCCAAGACTTCCCTGTCAGGTTTTACGCACGGGTAACCTGTTAAATAAGGACCTTAAGAAAAAGTCCAGGTAGAAAAAAAAAGGTGAAGAAGGTGACAGAGTAGTTTACTTGCGGCCTTTCTTTTTATCTTCAACTTTACACACACACACACACACACACACACACACACACACACACACACACACACACACACACACACACACACACACACACACACACACACACACACACACACACACACACACACACACACACACACACACACACAGAGGCTCATGCACCGCCAGCAGACGGCGATCACAGCGCTTTACCCCAGCAATTTCACGTCATTATATGGCGATCCATCCCGAGGTGCTTCTCCTCTTAGACCAACATTTTTTTTTTTACAAAATCTCTTTCACATCACAGTCTGTATTGAGTGTGTAAAATGTCTTTCTCTGACACCTACTATTACTACCTTAATTACACACCTGAAGGCAGAGAGGGAGGCAGAGGAGGTCTGAAAAAATGGATTTTGAGGCTCTGCTTGAGCATCAAATCGCCTGATATTGAATTGGTTTTGGCTGACTGTAGTGTTATTTCAGTACATACAAATACAGGACTTCTAGGAATCACAGAAGATTTGAGAATAA
This sequence comes from Eleginops maclovinus, assembly GCF_036324505.1. Lineage (NCBI taxonomy): Eukaryota > Metazoa > Chordata > Actinopteri > Perciformes > Eleginopidae > Eleginops > Eleginops maclovinus. The sequence continues at coordinate 6,572,955 of NC_086355.1, forward strand.
CCCGTTTAAAAAATGAAGGAAATGGTCTGATTTTCAAGCATTCATTTAGAGAAAAAGTGGAAATATTTTTACCCAAACTTTGCATGCGAATTTAAAAGCTGTTATATTGAAGCTGGTTTAAAGTGATTTCCGAAATCCGGCGACTAATCTTTAAAAATATGTCGAGATGTTTGACTCATAGTAATCACAGACTGCACCCCACTCACTGCTAACAAATTTTAGTTATTTTTGTTTAGCTGAAGCCTCTGAGAGCGTGTTTGGAAATTTCAAATGCCTTGTGCTATTTGTGGGATTGACCCTCCTTTCTGCCCCCCCTCCTCTTCTTCCTCCTCCTCCTCCTCCTCCTCCCCTCCTCCTCCGGTGAGCTCTTCCTCTATGGTCCTCTAGTCACCTGACCAAACGCCATGCAAATCACTCTGCTGCTAGAGCCTCATTGGCCGCATGTGGCTCATTTAACTGCTGTCAGTGCGCATCATATGGCCGCCGCTTTAACCAACTTCTCAACTCCGACAGGGAAAGTGGCTCAAATGTGCATTCTGCCACAGTGGATGTGAACCAACCCAGGCGAAGACCTTGTGAAGTACTGGTTGGAGAACATTTTATATCCCTTTTGGATTAATTTTGATCTTGAATCATTTGGGGTTAGAATATTAAATTGTGTTATCCAGTCATCCTGTGCGCACTCGATCTTGTGCGCTGCTATCTTGAAATAGACTTTTTTCTCTGTTGGTGGCGAAGTTAAAAACCAGGTGAATGTATAGCATGATGATGGAAACTGACCTTCATTCCCCCGGTCCCCAAACGAACACGAACACGGGACAAACGGGGCCGAACAGCGGGTCCAAAGCGAACCAGGAGCGCGTGAAGAGACCGATGAACGCGTTCATGGTTTGGTCCCGGGGCCAGCGGAGGAAGATGGCACAGGAGAACCCCAAAATGCACAACTCTGAGATCAGCAAGCGGCTGGGCGCCGAGTGGAAAGTGATGTCAGAGGCTGAGAAAAGACCTTTCATCGACGAGGCTAAACGGTTGCGAGCCATGCACATGAAGGAGCATCCGGATTACAAGTACCGGCCAAGACGGAAGACCAAGACGCTGCTGAAAAAGGACAAATATTCCCTCGCTGGTGGACTGCTTTCTGGGCCCGGCGGTGGCGGTGGAGTTGGTTTGGGAGTCGGGATGGGTTCATCCGGGGTCGGGCAGAGGTTAGAGAGCCCCGGGGGTCACGGAGGCTCCGCCAGCTCCGGCTACGCGCACATGAATGGCTGGGCTAACGGTGCGTACTCGGGGCAGGTGGCAGCAGCTGCGGCGGCCGCAGCGATGATGCAGGAGGCGCAGCTCGCCTACAGCCAGCACCCTGGCAGCGGGGCGCACCACCACCACCACTCACACCACCACCACTCACACAACCCGCAGCCCATGCACCGCTACGACATGACGGCCCTGCAATACAGCCCCATCTCGAACTCTCAGAGCTACATGAACGCTTCTCCATCCGGCTACGGCGGGATCAGCTACACACAGCACCAGGGCTCCGGCGTCTCCTCCTCGGCTGCCATGGGGACGCTAGGGTCGCTTGTGAAGTCGGAGCCGAGTGTAAGCCCTCCCGTCAGCAGCACACACTCACGGGGTCCTTGCCCCGGAGACTTGAGAGAGATGATAAGCATGTATTTACCGACCGGAGAGCCGGGGGACCCGTCAATGCAAAGTAGACTCCATGCCTTGCCGCAGCATTACCAGAGCGCCACGGCTGGAGTGAACGGGACGGTCCCTCTAACACACATTTAAAACTCACAGAATAATTGAAAACTGCAAACGAACACATAACCAAATATTTACCTCTTTTCTAAATAACCCCGGTCCCGAGAACTACCTGCATTTTGTACAGAATGTTTATGATATTGTAAATGAAGGGTAAATAGCAAATTCATCTCGGCTTTTCTTTTTTAATAGCCTCCAGTGAAATTATATATCTGATGCTGAGATATTGGTTATTGTGCTATACCATCTTTTTGTCCATTACTTCACAGTCTAAGTTGAGGGTTACGCCAGGTCCACGTGGGTATTTGGTTCAATTGTCTCTTAATTTTTTTTAATTTCTTTTTTTTTTTGGGGGGGGGGGGGGCTCTTGTAAGTTATTGAAAATGAGATAACGTGTCATAATCTTAAGAAAGTGCTTTAAAAGATATGGGGAATTCACATTCTTTAAACATTTGTGTTCATTTGCTGAAGCCTGTGTCTTAATTCTTGGAATCATCTCTTTTTATTGTAACACTCTAATTATTGTAAATTGTGAATAATTTTAATATTTCAAATGATGAAGGGCAACTGCTGTTGTAATTTAAGTGCTTTTCTGCAAGTGAAAAGCCCTGATATTGCAATGAAGAAGAATTGAATAAATTTCACCAGATGTTGCTTTGATTCTTAAGACAACGGTCTTAGATTGATTATTGTACACAATGTTCACACAGGAGTGTTTTCACGTTTTAGGACACAAGAATATTATCCAGCTTCCACTCGAGAAAAATAGACACCTGTTAAATGTTTGACACCACAGATCCCACAAGCTTCTAAATAGCTTAATTGTTTGTGCGTAATCGTGCGTAAAAAGCTTCAGTCTGCAGGCCTCGAGGAAACCGTTTTGATAGGATAGTGTTTTTTCATGGGCCAAACTTTAATGGGTGTAATGAGAAATAAATTCACATATTAATGTTATTACATATTTGTATTTATAAGTGGCATGCAGGTCCAACTATATTCAAGTTGTGAACATTTAAAGGAGGCCACGTTAATAGCCCATATTCCATATTTATATAAAAGTTATTCCTTACACATTAAATGTCATTTCTTAAATATATCTGATAACACAGAGTAGGTGAAGGCCTCATTTTACAAACCACCTGTTAGTGTAAATAACGAAACGTCCTCATTTCCTACAGGAATACAATGATTTAATTAAATAATATAGCATACCCTATAAAGAGTTTTAAAACAGCAGTGTTCGGGCCAATTTAAGGAGATTTTAAAATATTTATTTTTTTACTTTTGTCAATTTTATTAATTTATTTATTAATTTATGAGATTTATATTTTTTCTAACGAATTTTAAAGTTGTTTAACATTTCAATTTCTTGATAGTTTACATCACATAAATAATGATTTTGTCTTTAACAAAAATGTACCAGCCTATCAAAAGGCTTTATTACTTACTTGTTATTGTCACGTTTTAACTGTGGGTTAATGTTAGGCCTTTTATTTAAAAAACAATGATTTGAATATATATATATACTTTTAATTTCATTTAAATTATTAAAATAATTTTATGATTTAGATATACTGATATAAATTTAGTTTGTAATTTCACTGCTTCTGTTTTGATCATGACGTTAAATCATAAGATTCGGACTTACAATAAATAAAGCAGTAATATGTAATCATTTTTTTAGTGATGAAAGGATTGATTTATTACATTAATGAATGAATAAATAAATATTAGTGATCTTTAACCTAAACTGGTATAGTTGACACCGATGGACATTTCTTTGGAACCATATGTATTTTAGCATTTGGTTAACACTTGATTACCTTAACTGAAATATCACTGAATTAGAATATCCAGACATTTGTGATGACATTACACAAGACTTCAGGGAAAAAGACGTGCAACCTTAAAATCACAAAAACAACTTATTAATTTGTCTAGAGTTTTGTTTTCTTGGTAATCAAATGAACAGTTTTCAAGATGATGAATCACCAGTTTAACAAACATTTTTAATAACAGTGCTATACACGAGCTTTTATCCTAATTATATAATCTTTTAGTTAAGCTGTGAGAGTGTACAGAGGCAGGACAGTAAAGGGATCCGGGGAAAGTACATGAGGCAAAAACGATTATTTAAAGTGTACATTCACATTTAATTTAAAAAAACATTACAAGAGACTTTAGGTTAATAAACCCTCTGTCAAATTTAGTAACAAATAGATAATCACTTGCAGCACAAAGCAAACCATGAAATGATGCAACATTTAGTACGTACTTCGTCGAAACCCAAAACCAATAGCATACAGGACATCTGATTCACAGACTGGACTTTAACTTCTCACTGGCCAATTAGGATCATAACACATGGGGTGACTGATGACTCATCATAATGTAAAGTTTTTAATTGAGGTGAGTTTTGATACCTTTGTACAGAAAGACCTCCAGTATGGATCAGACATGTTTTAAGAAAAAATATATATCATTTTTATAATGCTCTTAAAATATTGAACATTTCTCCTGAAAATGACGTCACTTTCTGATAGGCCTCAGCTGCTTTTGACATGTACATTTTTCATATTGCCTGTAGGCCCGGTATAGATGTAGGCTATACATATGCAAATGAGGGACATTTATGCCTACTTAGGCATTTTGAAAAATCAATTAATCTCAAATACATAGTTAAAGGGCCTATGTCACACTGATGAAGACTTGCATGGTTTGTCAATTAAACCTGTTAGACCTCATAGTAAAGCGTGTAACGTCTGGCTGCGCATTAATCTATTGAGAGAAATCAGAGGAACAATGTCTTGAAATTAGTTTAAATTCCATAACCCAAAAGAAACCGCATCTATGGAGACATCTCTCGCAGCGTATGGCACGGGGAAGGCCTCCTCGTGTGTTTTGCATCTGTTTCTATCTTATCTGTTGATGTGGAGAGATCCGGATTAACAGTGAAAGCCGGAGAGGCGGAGCGCGTCACGGCGCATCGCCAGGCTAAAAGAGGAGCGTTCTGGCAAATTTAACCCGAATAAATTACACCTTGAGGTGGAAGAGGGGTAAGTGTAGGGTGCAGCGTATACAGGCTGTGGCAGCACTGTGTATGTGTGTGTGTGTTTGTGCGTGTGCGTGTGTTTAGCTGACCGGCCAATAAATCTCTCCACCGTGCGATGCTCTTATCTTGTAGCCACCGATATATTCCGTGCTAGGAGGCCATCAGCTCCAGCGCACACTCGGTTGCTCGTAAAGCCCCGATCCCTTGCACTCCCTGTCCTAAATGGGGATAATTAGCGTCACTTTATCACGCCTCTGCATATTTTCTCCACGTCTCCCCCCCTTTTCCTAAAAAAATTACCAGGCAGGCTGCTCTCGTCGCCCGCTCTGTCACAGAAGATTATGGAGACAGATTGCACAGAGCGAATGTGCCGGGCGAGATTAGCGCGGAATAGAGAAAGCAACTGGGCCAATGAATTCCTCGGAAGGGCCTTATCGTGCAATTACACGTTGACATGTTTAACAATCTTGCTGCCTCTTAATCCTGCAGTGCTGCTCTATCTACCCACAGCTACCACGCTATATGTCGGCACACAGACCTAATGCACCGAAACGCAGCACAAATGTCCTGAAAGTTATGAGAAATTGTTTTATTTTCAAACTTTGTCCAGCATTCAAAACCGCCTTTTTTATTTTCTATTTTTTTTTTTTTTTTCAGATTTCTCCGTTGTTGGAATAGCATCTGCACTGGGACATTTTGACAAAAGGTGAGATTTTGAAATGAAAATGTATAATTTTGGTTTGTTCTTGCACTAAATCACTGTTTCACTAATCGAACAATAACAAAAACCCAAGAAATGATGTCCATCCAGAGTGATGATTTTACGCAAAAAGTGTCTGTTTAGTTTGGAGTCAAATGTAGTCTTTTCCATCTCTCTGCCCAACACACACACACACACACACACACACCACCACCACCACCCCCTCCTCATCCCTCCTGCCTGGCGGTATATCGGGGCCTGTGTGGGAGTGATTGTGGAGCTCCACTGTAGGAATTTGGCAGCGGTGGTGGTTTGGAGAGTCGCCCCACGCTGAGCCCCATTCAGCGGCCAGCGCGCTGTGAGGTTGGGAAGTTTCAGTCAGCCGTACAACTCAATGGCCCCCACAAAGGCGATTACAAGCCCCAGCGCATTCCTGTAGGGACCTGGGAGCGGCGCAGGTGCTTGGGGGGACCGGGGTAACCCGTCAGAGAAGTGATAAAAACGGGACAGTGCTGGGGCCACACAAAACCAGCCACTCCACAGGAACCGGGGAGTTTTTTGGAGGAAGGAGGAGAAAGGAAAGAATAAGTTTGAAGAAGATGGGAGTTTAGGGGGTGGGGGGTGCAGCATACTGAGTGGCCTCACTGTCCGTCACTGATGAAAGGATGAGGAGACTCTCAGTCAGGGATGTAGCCAGGATTTCACCAGGCCCAGCACTACCCCACCCAATGAAAGTCTGACTAGACATTACATATCTCTATTTAAAAGCAGAGACACTCACAAACTATGATTCAAGACTAATTATATTAAACTACATTTTGAATCTAATCTAATATATGTTTTGACTTGTCCATAAAGTATTAGAATATCAAAAACCCAACGATCAGTGTAGATTCCTCTTGTCATTAAATCCTCTGATTTCCCCACAACGTTCAAGTAATTTGGGGTGACCTCATAGATGTATAAAGAGAACTGGATATAGCATTAGAGGCTGATTGATACAAATACCTGGTTCTGCGGTATATCCATATTTTTGCCTTTTTAGAGCAAGTTCACCAGTGTTTTCTTTAAACTGGTTCCAGTCATTCTGTGTTATACAATGAATGGAGGAGGGTTTCCAACCCCGGATTCAGTTATCAGTGTCTTTTACAGCTTCATGTCATTTCCAAAGTGAAAATATGCTATTCCACAGGCGCATTTCCCCCAATGTAAGTCATGGGCAAAAAACGTTTTGAGCCCGATGGCACCAAGTGACAAACCTGGAAGTTGTAACGTAACTGTTTGGGTACTACAATAAAATTGGCCTCAAATCCTGGAGCTCTTCCTGGGGGTTTGGGTGACCTCACTAGTAGCTAGAGTCTGGTTCTACAGAAGAAAAGTTCTCCATCGGAAAACAGTTCCTGAAAATAAGGAGCCTCTGCTTTATGCAAGTTAAAATGGAAACACACAAGTCAACTTTTACACTGTGCGACTCTTCGTTTTAAAGTTGATGTTGCAAAAAAACCCCTTTCCCTTTTCCTCAGAGCTACCAACTCACTCAATTTGTAGCCAAACAAAATAGCAGGGAGATGAACCTCCTTTTTTAAATATCTATATCAACATGGTTACTGAGAGCTGCCTGGATAATGGTAATGTCAAGAAAGAAACAGAAGCGGCAAGAATCAAAATAACTATAAACCCTGATCTCAGTGCTATGATAAAGACAGAGTAAAACATGTGTCGTATTAATAAGTAACACTGGGCAGGGTTGGTTTCTGATCCAGCCTCGTAGAAAGACGTTTTTCTAATCACTCTCTCTTTTCTCCTCCTCAGTCAAAGGGGCTATTTTCTGAGGACAGCTTCCACGGTCCACACTTCTATTGTTTAAGTGTTACCGTGGGATAACGTATTGTTTTTGTCTAGGGCTTTTATTGTGAAAAAACTGTTGATCGATCCTTCATTTTCCACTCTTTTGAAAGTTATCAGCCAATTAAATGGGCGTTTTTCAGCCTCATAGATAAGGGTCATAAGATAGATAGATAGAATCGGAGGATGAAACCCTCTTTATTAGTCACACACATGCACACAGCAGAGCACACACAGGGAAATTGGTCCTCTGCATTTAACCCATCCTAGTACTAGGAGCAGTGGGCAGCTATTGTGCAGCGCCAGGGGAGCAATAGGGAAGGGGGGGTGTCCGGTGACTTGCTCAAGGGCACCACAGCAGAACTGCTGGTGGAGGTGAACTGGGACCTCTCCAAGAAGCAGTCCACTTTCCATATTTCATGTCTGTTTGGGGACTTGAACCAGCAACCCTACGATTCCCAGTCAAAGCCCCTACTGACTGAGCCACTGCTGGACAGGGGGGCATGCTATCCCCAACTACAAGGTTTTTGTCATTGATTCCCCCCCATAAAGGAGAAATACTAGGAACTCTTATACGAAGGTTGGGACTTAAAAAGATAGGTGGTCCCCTCATTTCTGAAAACAACAATATGTTATCTTTGGGTTCACAACAAGTTCCACTTTCCTCTTTAAAAAAGTATTGATTAAAAGCCAGACTAAAACATTTTCCTAGACCTAAAGAAGTAGTTGTGTTGCCTAGACCTAAAGACGTTTTGTTCACAACGATTTGCTACAAAGAAATGTCATTCAGCTTTAAGGTTTAACTTTCAATTTCACAATGTAGCAGGTGCAGAATTTCCCCCTCTAATGCATTAGAGAAGTAGAAATGACCACTAATCACAACCATTTAATCTGCTCATAACTTTGAAATGGGTGCATTTTCCCAGGAGATTGTACTTGGTGGGAGATAGAAGTGCATAGTGAAAGTGAGGCTTATAGGGAACCAATTTAAAGCACAGATGGTGTTCATTATTCCACAGCCATTACCTTATGCAATCTACATTTACTTTATAATCATAAGTTAAAGCAAAAATGTCTCTATTTTTGCTTAAGTACAAGTCCAAGCTGTACCGCTGATATACAAATATTCCCACTTAATGGAGTTTTGTGAAGAGAACCATGAACTTCTTCACATTCCCGCTTTGGAATAACTTAACTGGGTCAACCAATTTGCTTGAATAAGGTACATTTTGTAGGCCAGGAAGTATATGATGTTAGTGTTGCTGCCTGAAGTACACTTTTATTAATTTCAGTAAGGAAACATATTCTGCCCCTTTTGAAGATCTACAATTTTCACTTTAACTATTGTATTTTCTCTAGCATATTTAAAGAAGGTTAACGTTGTATGAGTCATGTCGAGGTTGCACAAATCAACCTGAGCAACATTAAGGATCCACTTGGCCTTCCACACAACCCTCACGAATAACAAAAATGTCATTATGTTTTCACCGGCCACTTCTTTGCTTCAAAATTGTTAATGCTGCACTAATGGACACAAGAAAGAAGAAGTGGATCAAATATCTGTGTAGGGTGACTTAAGGGGACACGTGGTAACACAACCATCAAAAGAGATCACTGGACTCTGCGGTTTACTCTATCATTTCTAGCCATAGCGGGACGTTATTTTAGGCTAACATGTTCCGATACACATAAACCCAGCGTACAGTCCAGCCCATGTAAGTAGACAGACTGAGTTTTTGGAGAATTTATGGACAAAGGAGAGTATTTAGCAGCGTAAGTGCCAAATGTTTCCCTAAGGTAATAGGCAAATATTGCTTTATGAGGTGATAGTATGTCAGTGTTGGCCACTTGGGGGCTTCCACTGCCCCCAAGTGGGCCAAAAAAATGTGTGTGCAGGTTTAACTTTTGGATACTAATGTTGGCTGTTGCATTTTGGCTCATCCATGTCAGGGTCAGGTGCGTTGCATGGGTTTCAGTGTCCAAGTTGTGTGTTTTTATATACCAAACCATCCACTGCAACTCCCATAACTTCTCAGGGACATAAGAAGGAAACACCTCCTGAATTGGAGTTTTTTTTTTTATTGAATATCAGCAGCCAAACATACAAAGCAAAGTCAATCAGAAGTATAGAGACCTTAGTGTAGAAATGTTTTAATGGAGTTGCTTATAATATCAGTTACTGATAAAACAGGCTTTTATAGTAGCAGCCCTACAACAAGTGGATTCTTGCGCCTCTAAAAATGCTGTTTTATTGGTTTGTGTTTGGCGTACAGGCGTCACACATCATACAGGTCGAAGGCGAGGTGCAAACACTTCAGATTTTATTTTATTGAAATGGACACACAAAGCTAGCTGCTGGTGGAAATTAAGTCTCAGACATTGCATTGACAACAGACGTCTCTCAGCTGGAAATTAGACAATTCTGTCAAAGAGAAAACTGAATACTTGGAAGAAATGTGCCACAAGTACAGAAAAATGCTGAAAATATTAACAATTTTAAAAAGAAATTCCCGCAGATGCTTTTAAGGAAGCATTACATGTGAAATGTAATGTCTTTATTGATCCATCAAAACCTCTTTCAGGTACTTAAATCCCTGCTTCCATCTGAGGGGAGCAAGACCAATGTATATGAAAAACCGGCAGCCTCCACTTTAGGAGTGCCAAAAGCACAATGAGCTTGGTGTTTAAATCATGTGGGAGCTACAAAATAACCCCACTCACCTCCACACAAATCAGGCTGCAGTTTATACCTCCTCTTCAACCAGTCTGGCAAAATGGCATTTTTATAATTGTAAAATGCAATTAAATTAGGACATGGTGTGCTACAGAAAATAGATAATGAATTGGTTTTTGTTGCTATTACTTATCTCCATTTTTACTATTTTTATCGAACTGCGACACTACTAGCAAGTGCAGTTAAAAGTGATTCTGTACATATTTGTTGTAGCGACTCCAGCAAACAAACAGAAGTTGCTGAGGTCTTTGGCAGCAGATAAGTAATGTAATATGTTTTCGGGTGTCTGCACCTTCCACACAACAGCAGTACTTTCTTGAAGAAAAGTGTCTCCATTTGGTGTGCCATATTTACCATATTAGCCCAGCTGTTTAAGTGGTTGTGCACCAGTAGCGTGGCTAGCTAAGATGCTAGTGATTATTCCCCAAATACTGCTATATACATGTATGTGTTGGGAATTATTGCAACTTGGATTTGTTTAGTTTTTTATCGCTCTGGCCATCAGTTCAGTTAACATTGTGCTGACCAAAGTTATTGCTGAGGTCTCAGAGTGCAGCTACATAGCTAAAAATAGGTCCAACAGGGCAACATACACTAGCAGCGAGACAATCAGACAAAACCCCAAGGACAAGTAATCAGTATATCTACAGCTAGCGTCCCTCTCATTCCCCTGCAGAGTATCATAATGAAGGTGCAATGGATCGCATGAGAATGAGCCGCGGTAGCTGCATGTGGAGATGTGTTGGAGGGGGAACTATAGCCCTCACATGATGTCTTCATTGGGCTTGTGTAAATGTACGGCATGTCACGTTTAAGGGCATACGAATGAAGAAGTCTCTGTTTGATGACATTGGAAACTTATAGAGTATTTTTTGGGCTTGACCAACACTTTTTACACCAGTGGCCCGATAATCTGAGGCAGACAGAACAACAAAGAAAGGTCACATTATCATTTTTAGGTACTCTGCAATCTTCCTGCTTGGTAAGCTTGAAGGAAGGATATTTGGCCGAGTACTCAGTCTTTCTTTGTCTTTCACAATGCGTGGCTCCACATAGAGTCTCTTTCATGGAGAAAAACACACTTAGGCTTGTCCCCAGGAGCACAAGTGGGAATTGACAATAAAATGAAAATGTCCCAAGTGGCTTCCTGTTTATTTTCCACTAGCGTGTGCAAACCCTTTTTTTTCTCAGACTGAACCGAATGAACAGCACATACAGTACTTTAAAGCATTAGGTCTGTAATAACAGGGGTGAGTTGGGGGAGAATAGTTTGAGAGTAATGGCACCTCCTGTAGACTATCATTACTTTCTTTCTTACTTCACTGTTCTTCTATTCCTCCCATTTCAACAGGCTCTTGTATAAAATGTATCATTTCAGCAGGGTAAACCTCTCTGTGGCTGCACTCTGCTCTGGATCAGGCTGAAATATCTGAGAAACAATAACATCTAATGCCATGAAAGCAGATCCCATACTTTTACGCCAGCTTCACTAGCATGGTTTCTAAATATCTCAACCTCAGAGGAGGTAACTCAGTTCCTCTTGTGGTCATGAGATTGATGTTTTTGATCTTGCGAATGCGCCGACACAAGCAGTGGCCAGAGGCAATATAGTTTCAGGTTGTCTGTCCATCTCTCAGTATTGCAATATCAAAGGAGCACTTTGAGGGAAGGTCTATACATTTGGCTAAAACATCCACTGGGACCCAAGGGTAAATTTAGTATGTTTTAGGGGTCAGAGGTCAGGGTCGAATAATAATTCTGGGCAATAAGTTAAACACAGTTACTAAGTGATGACATTTTGGACAGACATTTAAACCGTAACTTGACTACTTTGGTGAGACATGCAACCGCCACACAGTAAATACATTTCAAGGAGTTGGCTCAAAAAATATTGGATGAATTGCTTTCGAAAAGGTGACCAAGTTCATTTTTGTTTTGACCTCAGAATGAATTGTAATCACTTGGGCAATCATAATATAGTCTATCGGCCCACCAAAACAAGAATCATAGACGTTCTAATCCCAGTATTCAGTACCGCATCAAGCCTACGAGGTTTTTCTGGCCCTAGTGTCGTCTTTATGTTCCTCAGCATCTCGATGGGGATTCATGTTGGTGCAACACTTGTTCTCAATGGAAAAAAAAGATGTTGTAGGGTATACAGATGCATCCCATTTCCCTTTAAAGTCTTCAGAAGAAACGGGTATTCTTCCGTCCATGATGTTTGACATTTTCTGAAGTATTTTTTGCTTACGTTACTACTCTCTATTCCTCTTTCCGTCTATTACTCGCAGAGGAGGACGAGGTACAATCTCCTCTCTACTGCCTCATGCGCATGTCAGGGTAAATCATTTGCCGTATATGTTGTATTGGAGGAAACTCTTTAGAGACATATGGCTTAAATACACTTTAAAGTGCCAGTAAGGGGTTGTGAAACCAAAAAGGAGAAGAAAAGAAGTGTAAAATGTGTCATCAATCAGGAGAAATATGGCATATTTGTGACACAGAGGAAAACAGGAGATGGCAATGAAAATGAGTCTCTTTGCAAAAGAAATGACGGGCTAGTTCTAGTCCTGTTCTTATACACTTTGCAGGTCGCGGTTTGACTGAAAGTCTCTTTGCCTCTCTGACTCTCACTACTCAATAGAGAGCGCTGTACACACACCTGCAGTGTTTCTCTATCACCGGCCTGCACACATGCTCACCCACCAGATGCTGTAAAGGATTTCTGCTCCTCAGTGGCAGGTGATAATTCTCCGTGAGGAAGAGAATGAGGTTAATGTGGGGTCAAAGAGTTCAAACAAGAAACAGCCGTTTTATGGTGCCTGCTGCACGCTGATAGCTGTTTGAACCGGGCTGACCTTTGAACCCCACGGGGTCAAGTGATCAACAAACCGGGTTGTTTAGATGGGTCAGATTGGAACAAGTGAAATATGTGTATGTCACAGCAGTATGTCCAAAAGGAGCAGATAAATTGTTCTTAATGATTATAACCCTACTTAATTTGTTTCCATGGCCATTAGATTGTTGTCAGCTATCAGACTCTTTAAGCAGCGGGATAAATTTGAGTAATTTATTTGATAACCTGATGGCTATTAAGTATTCTGACTGAACCATGTGCTTATGTGTTCCCTCTCTTATCTGTAAATGCTATAATACACAATATATGTTTGTAATGTAGACATTTATGAAACTAGAGGGTTATATTTGCTCTGTCCTGCTTTATTTATTGACTTTTGACATTTGATCCCGCTACAAATCAATATCCTCTTTTTGTCCATCTCCCTCTTTTCTCTGTCTGTCTCTCTCTTGCAGCAAACTGTCCATCATGGCTATCACCAGTGGACATGGATCACTGTGGGGCCTGTGATTAACAGATAGCGCCTCGTCTCCTCCGCTGGCAGCCCATCATTACGTCGAGCACTAGAAGATAGGTGCTTTCGGAGAAAAGACCTTTAGGAAAATGTCAGCGACAGTCAGAGCACCAAATTTCCTCCATTCGCTCTTTCCCATGTGATGCTACCTACTATCAACCCCCTTAATTACACGCATCCCTTTCTCCTATTGCCCCGTGTTTTCTAGCTAAGTACCGTGTTGGATTTCAGAGCATGTGGTGACTTTATTTTATGTTATTTAAAAGATGAGCTGTAGAAAAACAAAAAAAAATCCAAAACACCAGCCCATTTTTTTGCACCCATCTCAGCAAAAAGAAAAACCAGCTCCCCGTTCCCTTTCACTGGAGCCAGCTTCAGTGTCTTAATACTCTTAGTCCCTCAGTTGGCAAGAAGCCGCTGCTTTTTCAGATTTGTAAAATCCGTCAAAATGCCTGTAATGAATATTTCTACAGCCTTGAGTGTATTTAATGTGTGACCGGCCCGAATAACAAACACACTGATCTAGAACAAGGGGAACAGAGATGCCTCAGTCGGTGTGAAACAGGTCATTTTCATTTAAACTTATTTCATTTAGAGAAGCAGAATATCATTATTTATTATTCTCATTTCATCCTAGGTGTCTATTAACATATGTTTAGTGCATGAAGCTTTATGTTATGTATATTTAGGTTTAAAAAATAAACTAATATTATTACATTTTTCTTCCTGGATTACCATAATGTGAAACAGGTCTTTGTTATACGCTATCATTGTACAGTCTGTTGTCTAGGCTTTTGCTGAAAAAAAATAACATATTAAATAAAACTTGCATCGTATTGCTGCCTAATAATTAAACATTGTGCTCCTCATATTTTTTTTCATATTCAATTTGCTTGGGTAAATTAATAATTCAAAGTGAGAAGTTATTGAAAAGTTTAAACTATGTATTAATTTCAAGGCCTTAATGCGCCCTCAATTATTTTACCATTGCCCCTAAGTAATTGATTTTAGGTAGAGAGAAAGACGGAGGTGGGGGTGAACTGTGTTGATGTGTGAAAACCGCAAAAGCCAACAAATGAAAATAACTAACGCCATAATTGCTACGAGCGTCGTAACCTTGCTTTATTGATTTTTTCTCTTTTTTTTCATCGAGGCATTTGGCAAACATCAAAGTTTGGCTTATAATAACACAAGTTCATTCACCACTCTCTGTGATCATTTATTTTTTGTTCACTCTTTCAGCCTCTCGGTCTATCGTAGCCTCGTTCAGGTGTGTTCAAACAAGCACCGAAAAACACACACTTCTAGCTGTGTGTGTGTGTGTGTGTGTGTGTGTGTGTGTGTGTGTGTGTGTGTGTGTGTGTGTGTGTGTGTGTGTGTGTGTGTGTGTGTGTGTGTGTGTGTGTGTGTGTGTGTGTGTGTGTGTGTGCGTGTGTGTGTGAACAGAACGTGTACAGGGACTAGATAATGAGCATCCCAGGTGACTACATGCAGTGATTACCAGGTTGGTTGTGTTATAGGAACTATATCCCATAAACATACATTCCCATTTTGTGCACACACACATCCCTACACACACACACACATGTGCGCACACACACTCTTGAGAGATCCTTGGTTATCACACCCTTCCAGATTGTTCTGAACTACTTATGGAAAACACACACATCTCAAGATGTGGCCACTCTTGCCAATATGAGCCCAGTGTTAAGAACAGTTGTTGTCGTTGTGTGTTTTTTTTAGCATCTCTAAATTCCTAGCGTTGCTAAGGTGCTTTGGGAGGGGATTAACAGAGGCTGGCGCCGATGAGCAAGCCTTGCAGATTTCCAACCAGCAGGAAAAAAGACAAAGAAAGAGGGGAAAGAAGGAGGAAAAACAGCAGAGGGTTAGACAACAGGGAAATGGCAGTAACAGCTTGTGTAAACATGATGACTTGAGAGAGGTAAAGAGGTAGCAGTGAATGAGAGACTAAATAATAAGCATCTCAAAAAGGAGGCCTCAACTTTCACACAGCGAGACTTTTTCCTCCTCAACCTCTCAATCCAAAACATGTTTCTCTCTGCACATATCTTCCTCTCTTTACTTTCTTTTCATCTCTTCTCATCTCCTCTCCTCTCCTCTCTATATCTCTTTATTCCCCCAAGGGCAGTAGTTTGAGATCCAGACACTTTTGTCTCCTTTTTTTTTCTTTCTCCGTCACAACTTCAAACAGCGCCGGCGTTCAGGTCACACTGATGTGCCCGGAGCATCGGTGACTGCTGCGTCTCAGGTGAACGTCTCCCAGCGTGTCCTTGATGACACTCTCTCCGTTTCTCCCATCTCGCTGCTTTTAATTAGTGTAGTGAGCAGCGGTGGAGGCAGACAGCTGAGCCACATTTACCAATTATCAACCTGCTCCTAGGTATCTCTGCAACACCCATGTTTTTAATACTTCTGCAGCTGGTAGGGGGGAAAAAAACACAATTACTCATGAACTGGCTGAAAAGAATGTCTTGATTTCCACTAAATCCCCTCGGAGGAGGAATCAGAAATGTATTTTTGTTAGAGTGAAATCTCCATTAGCCCGAGGAGGCGCACCAAAGGGAAGGAGCTCCACAAGCTTTTCTTTGAATCCTCTCCTCAGGCTCGGCGTCTCAGGTAGAGTGTAACTGGATGCGGCCTGTTTGTGGAATACAAGGCACTTGACCAAGGGCCAGCACTGCTCCTACCTCCCCCCCACCCCCTCTCTCCCTTCTCCTTCCCCTACCTGGGTCAGGTTTCTCCTCCTCCTTTCCTTGAGTGGTGTGTTTTCATAGTTGCACGGGTGTCAGTGGATGTAGAAAAAGCATGTGTCTGTATGTTTGCAGCGGTGTAGAGTAACTAAGTACATTTACTCAAGTACTGTTTTTAAGTACAATTTTGAGGTACTTTGAGTATTTCCATTTTATGCTTCTTTGTTCTTCAACTTCACGACAATTTGATAGTGTACTTTTACCCCACAACATGTATTTAATACATTTAGTTACTTTGTTTATTTGATTAATGATGTGAAATATAAACAACACTTAAATAAACCTTTAGTTTACTTTGGTACGTCAAGTATTTGATGATTGCAGGACTACACTCTGGAACTTCTACTTTTACTTAATTACAAGACCTGAGTACTTTTCCCCACCTCTGTATGTTTGTCCTCTACCTAAGACAGGTGTTTGTGGCTCAGTTTGGGCCCCGGCAGCTGGGCTCCTGTATCTGAGCTAATGTGACGGGGTTGGCCGAGGCTCGAGAGCGGCTGTCTTTCAACCAGTGATCCCTCAGAACTACTCATCTGATCGGCCCCTGGATCTTGCGCTGCACGGCTGCCGGGGTCACACAACCCAACCCCGGGGTCAGCCAGCTAATTACAGACCCCTGTGTCCTCCGTCTCTGTCACCGCCGGTGGAGATGGGGAAGGTGGGGTGGAGAGAGACGAAGCCTGAGAGTGGGGAGAAAGAGAGAGTATTGGCTTGGACATCAAAAGGTCAACAGTGAGTATAACCAAGCCGCACACATTGTCCCCAGTCCTTCAGTTGTGTGTGAGGCTCTGGTTTGTTCGCACCCTTCCCAGCCCTCAGGCAGAGATGAAGTTTAAACCCATGAGACCAGAGCTACGTCAGTGTGTGGATTTATGTATCAGCCGGCGACTAACTTCACATGCAAAGGCTGTGCCAGTTACTGTGTCTTTGTCTCCAAGATTTACCGTAGCAGGGATATATCTCCTCAGCATTGAAAAACTGAAACGTTGAATTTAATTAAATGTATTATGTCAACAGATTTCACTGCACTATATAAGGTTAGTTGAAAGAAATATTAAGTTTAAATAAAAAATATTAGGTTCAAATGAATGTAATTGCTACTACAGGTATGTGATTTTATTGACATGCATTTAATTAAAGTTAACGTTTCAGTTTCAGTGAGGCAGTAAGGAGAGGAGATTTCCTTAAGCTTGAACTTGACCACACACACACACACACACACACACACACACACACACACACACACACACACACACACACACACACACACACACACACACACACACACACACACACACACACACACACACACACACACACACACACACACAAAACATGTACCAAACCACCATTAAATCATATTAGGCGGCAGGTTCATTAATCACAAGCGCGAGGGCTCCTCAGCCAACGTAGGAAATTAATCAAAAAAAGGGGGACATTAATCACATGCATGAACAGCAGTAGTTACACCTGTGACAATGCCATCTGATTTAAACGTGTTACTCCAGGCGGTGTTAATGATGCCACCCAGGGCCAGGGAAAAGCAACCTCTCCGCGATCACTGAAACAATAATGCACTAAGTATGAAGCAATTTTCTTACACATAGTCACGGGGTATGCTGATGCCCGCTGCACCGGGGTCATTGGGTGAAGCAGCAATTACCAGCTGCAGCTTTCTCTGCACAGCTTGACCGCTGGGTTCTCACTCTGACTGTTGAAATTACTGCATATTAGTCATACTTATTTTTTTGTACCCATTTTTTTTTTTGAGTCATTTTGCCTTGACAGATATCATATGGGGTTTGGTAGACAAGTTGCTGTTAAAGGTTTGATTTGCAATGATGGAGAGTGGAACTGAAATAGATGCAAGTGGGGTTTATACATGTGAAAGATAGATGCTGAAATAGAGGAAAAGCCTCGAGCAAATCTGCATGTGTGGTTACACTGCCCTCTTTTGAATGCTCTGCAGTGCATCCCTGATGTGATGCAGCAGAGGAAAATAGAAGCAGAGATTTAAAATCAAACTGTAATCCAGTACAACGTGGTCATTTTAAAGAGTGAACGAACATCTAAAGATACATTTACAATCATAGCAAATGCTCCGAAACAAAATACCAATACCTACTGTAGATATGTTCTTCTTTTTATCCCCAAATATCCTGTTTCATTTGGGTAGGTTTTTATTTGCTGCGGCTTGGATGTGTTGTAGCTAAAAGATGTTCAGTGTTGTTTCTGTGTAATTTATTAAACCCTTTACATTTTTCTACAGCAGCCATACATTTAAAACATGTTTAGAAATCTGATACAAAGAGAGACTAGAATGAAAAATGGAAGAGCTGGAAAGAACAAACTCCAATATATGATACAAAGACGCATATCTTTTATGTAATTCAACGGCAACCATACTCTAAAACTCACAGATATTCCAGGCTATGGTCACCTCATTGAATGCATGAGACAAAACAAAATATTTAAAATTAAAATAAATATGTATGTTGGTTAAAAAAGATCTGTGTTTTGTCTTGAAAAATACATATTCTCAAGCATCTATTCATGTTCATTGAAATGTTTCTGATTGGAGAATAAAACCTACTAATAAAAGAAAAAGTGAATTCAAGTGATGATCCGACTTATTATTCTCAGTTTTTTGACTTGTTTTGTGTCACATTAAATAGAGAGTGTAACAAAAAGAAACCATAAAGACATTATAAAATAAAATCAGGGGTAAAACACTGTGAACATGTCAGGTCACGTGGAGTCACCCTCTTTTAGAGACAGGTCCTCGAACACAAAAAGTGCTCAGCAGAACATTCTCTATAAAAACCCGTGAAGTGTTTTTATTTAGTGTGTCACATCAAGTACAGCATTAGCAGACCTTTGGCTTTATTCACTTAACTTTTGAATGAAATAGTAGGCCAAGTGGTACTTGTTTACTGCTACAGTAGTGGTAATAATGAAACGGTTACATACTGTACAGAAGCTGTAATATCATTTAGTCGTCCAATAATCACGTATTGTCTTCTGCTGAGCCTTTCAGCAGCTCCCGAGCTTCAAACAAAACATATAGCGTCTCTTTTTACTCTGATCCGTTAGCTAGTTTGCTTTTCTGTCATGGCTGAGTTTGTACGGCGGCTCAGGCTGCAGTCTGGTCCGATCCACCGCTCTGTGACCCCTGACAGGCTGCTCTGATAAACTCATATCACACATGACAGGGAAACCCAAGACCTGGCCTAATTAGCAGGCAGGACGAGAAAGATGGAGGGAGGGAGAAAGGAAGGAGAGAAGATTGAAAATCAAAACGAGGAAGACTTTATTAGCTGGTGACCCTTGCTTATTTATTCATGGGATTACTAAAGAGGACTTTGGAACAGAGTGCCCTGCCAAGTTCCCAACAAACATGATGTCTTTGAAGCACAACAGTTTTTTATTTCTCTTCTCATTCATTTGTTTCCGCTGAACCTTGAAGCATATGTCTGTAAGTACTTAGGTATATTTGATTAAAAATATTTGTCTGTAACAGTCATTTAAAACAGTTAATGATTTCTGGAAATTTGAAATAATGACAATGCTAATCGCGTTAGCTTGTCTAACGTTTCCATTGTTAAGATAGCATTCATGCTAACTGTTACTCATCTGTAAACTTAATGCATCTAAATATAATGTTTGAGTGTTTGGTATGTACATTAATAATGACAAAGTGACAGCAAAGGTCAAACTCATTACGCTTTGTGTAAATTAGTTTTTTTTTTCCTGTGAATCAGTAACAGTTACAAAAACGTCAGATGGATCCTAAACGTGCCGTGTGTCTCCTGTATGTGTCTCTATCTAACTGCCAAAGTAGATATCACTTCTTCGTTCCAATAAGAAAAGTGTGTTTTGCTCTTTATTGGTAGCTATGCATCACAAACTCCCCTCTGTTTTCATTCTCCGCCCCACGTACAAACACATGCATGCATTTGACACCTTCCTGACTACCTGTCCAGGTATTCCTGTAATCCAGGCCAAGCCTTGTCAGGTGGAGGAAAGTCTATCCCAGGGCGGAGACGAGGAGGAGGAGGGGGGAGTCGCAGTAAGTCTAGCCGGTGGTGGGGTGGAGGAGGGGGGAGGGGGAGCACCAGAGACTGGGGGGCAGGTAAAGGGGATCGTGTTCAGGCTCCTGGGGACAGGAGGCTTGGCGTGGCACCGCACTGCCCACCCAACATCAACACTCTCAGGTTCCCTGGCTCAGATGGGCCAGATAATCACCCTCTCTCCACAGGGACCATCTGGAGGCAGGGAGGGAGGAGAGGGCCATATTTTATTTCCATAAAACATAAATTCACTCAACTGCTGGCTGGAAAAAAATCTTCTTTTTTAACCCTCCTCCCTCTACCTGACGGATGATTCACACAAAACGGCAACATGTAACACCCGGTCACACACGTGTTCACAGCAGCACTGCCTCTCGTCTCTCGAGTGTCTCCGGTTTGATTGACGCTGCTATCCCTGTAGAGATCAGAGGACAGCCACTGTGATTATCATCTCACCGTGGTAACTGAGACACCCTTAATCCCATAATAATCCTTCACAGTCAGTCAGCACAGTAGTGTTCTGACCTCCTGCGAGGAAAACAACATGCACACAATCACAGGTGCATACACACACACATACAGTACAGGAGCTTTTGAAACACATTTTAATGAAAACTAAAACAAGACGTAGCAAACTTGTTTTGGTAAATTTTGTCAGGTCTCCTTTAGGTCTACTTTAGATATCTATAACTGCAGACATAAAGCAGCACCAATTATTTCTGTCTCATTTTGACTCTTACATAAGTGGGAAACACCTCCTTTAAAATATGGTCAGAGTTCATCACAGTCCTGAAACAGACACCTGCCTGGTGCCTTTTATTCCCAATGATAACATCTGCTGTAAGGTTTGAAAACACGTCAGAGATGCTACTGACCCGTGAATACAGACGCCAGAACACGAGGTCTCGCTGGTAAAATAAAAAATATATATTATGAATCCTTTTTGATTTGATTCCTAGGAAAGAAAATGTTGGAGACAACTCATTTATCTGACAGAATAAGTAAATAGGACATCTTAAAGAAGCATAACCCTTCTTTGGGCTAGAAGCTTCTTACTGTAGATACTGAAGCTGTTTACGTGATGTTGAGAGCTTTGGGTGTTAATGTGTGTCACCAACTCTCCTGTTACTTCATCAGCTTAATTGATGCAATCAGCTGGCACTTATGATTTATTAGCAGCTGATATATGAAAACAATGGATCCGGGAAGAAGCAGATGGAGCCTGAGCTACACAACCTTCTCTCTAACATGTAATATTAAAAAGACAAAGGAAATCTTGATGGGTTTCATGTCAAGTACACCATTAGATGATCTCTAGCTTTATTCACTTTTGAATGAGATGGTAGGCTATATCAGTGATGATAATGCAACCAACACATATACTGTGCAGACTGTAGCTTCAATATCATTTAGCAGTAGTATGACAAACCAAAGAGGATCAAGACAGGATCTATTTTATCTATATGTTCTACTTTAATTATTATCCGTTAGCCAGTGCACACACTATACACCCGTAACTTCATAAGCTAATTTGATCGGCTGGCACTCCTTGTACTTATTAGCTATATGAAAAAGGGATGAAGGAGGATGTTAAGCGGTCACAGGCTACCGACTCTAACATGTACCACTGAAAGAGGACAAAATGCTAAGCTGAAACACGTCATTCTCACAGATAGAAGATCAGTGTTTCTTGTCGGAAGTCGTGATGGGTTTCATGTCCGTAACAACAAGGGTACAGGTGGGTTCTCTCCTCTTTAATGATGTGTTTGGACCTGTTTTTGTTTCCCTCTGCATTCACGCTGCACATGAATGCTGCGTGAGATGATATATAGCTTTTCTGAGGAAGTGGAGTGATGTCCGTCCGCTCTCATGAAGGCCTGACTGCAGTGAGAGGTGCTCAGCAGGGGTGCTGGGAGTCAATGAATGTCACTGTTTAACAAGCTGTTTCTGCACTGTTCCGTAGACAAGAAAAACTGCAGAGAGCAGGCAGGACAAAGAAAGACCCTGTAAGTGTGTGTGTGAGTGGATATGGTAATAACACTATGGTTAGCACGTTTAAGGGGTGCACACACTGTGGGAGGGCTAAATGGGTCATTATTTCACCTCCTAGGAAGAAATTAGTTGCCCTGCTTTAAATTGTTCTTTCTTTTGGTGGCAAATTGAACCACAGTGGCACTCCAACTGCGAATACTGATGACAGTTATGACAATTTATGAATATCCCTGCTGCTGTTTTATTCCCTCACACCCCATTTTAAAGGTGGGTTCATTATCATAAAGTTTTATAGTATAGGACAAGTTCATGGTAAACACAGAGAGGAAACTCACAAAATGACGGCCTGATGCTCGAAATAGATTCCTCTTATAGGCTGGATTAGAGTGCTATGTTATTTCACATCTCAGCCATGATGAAACACACTGTACAGTAATAAAGCAGATTATTGGCTATCTTTTATATGTTTACAGTGTTCAAAGACAGTATGGCGAGCACTCACTATTTCCTTTTCTGAATTTTCCTGTTTTTCAACTATGATATAAATAAAAGTATTTTGAGATTCTGCCATCATCTACATTACTCTTTAGGTTTCTGGAATCAGTAAAACCACTACTGGCTCTTCCATAATCAATTAGTCATTGTAATTGTTCAATACAACATTTATTAAACTATATAACATAAAGTCAAAACCAGTTTCATTTTTACAACAACTGGACTTTGGAAGTTTGGTCTAAATTCAATTCTTGGCACAAGCTATCTGTCAGCTTTAGTGAAATTGTCTTCCTTCCCCAAAGGTTATTCCATATAACATTTTTACTGAAACTTCAAATAATATTATATTTTATACATAAACATGTCCCCTCTGTGTTACGAGATTTGACAGTTTCATGAAAGAAGATTCTCTCTCTTTTTGTCCTGATAACGTCTTTATAAAAGCCTGTCTGAAAATGAGCTGATCAGTCTATGGTCACTTTGTGATGTCACAATGATTTTTCAGGGTTGTGCAACATTAACCAATAACCAACGAAGGTAAAACCTGCCCATTTTATCACCTGAATCTCATCCTAGAGCATCAATGTGTTTTTTAAAGGGGCGTGGGGAATGGCAGCCCATTAGCATTGAAAACTACAAACACAGAATCAGTACTTTTAAAACAGGGTTAGGGTTAGCATGATCTGTTTGGTATTCCAGCCAAACCCTTCAGAGACATTTTTCTGTATATATCTGAGACCTATAATATATTGTTGAAAAAGAGTATAATAGGGGACCTTTAATGTAATATAACCTTTTTGTAATTGAAGGAACTGAAACTTTTGAAACCGTAACTTATGAAAGCACCTGATTTCCCTGAACCTATTGCTGTTGATTGAATATACTTTTTGCATTTGAACTTTTATCACAGTTGCAAAAACACTCCTCAGTATGCTGTAATGGGCAGAGCACTTTGCATGAGTGTGTTACAAAAAGTGTCAGAATGTGACATCTGTTAAACCAGAATAGAACAACAACATTTTATTTTCAACATAAAAAGAACACAGAAAAAGATTGCGCTGCCCACTTGGCACATGATACATTTTTAACATTAACAGACAGTATGAGTTCCTCCGTGTCACTTTCTCACGCTCCCCTCTTCTTCCTCGGGCTCAGTACACACACACAAACATACAGAGACACACTTTGAAGGAAATAGTGCACAACCTCACTAACACCGCAGGATATCACATTTTTACGAGCGGTCTCAGTGGTGTAACTACAGTGCACATCCATCTCTTCGGCATTAGCGTGATAGATGTATTTTTCACGCTGCCATTAGTGCTGAAGCAGTGTGCTGTGCAAGGCTTGTGTATGCTAATGTGCTCTCTCACACCTGCAGTTTCCAATTACCCCTGAGGAATGGAGCCAAGACTCGGTTTGTAGCCACCAGTAATAATATGAGTAATGGCAAAATTGCACAAGTCCTTTGTGGCAAATTGAAAAAAAAATAAGAAGCAATCATTCAAGAGGGGTTTATAGAGGGCATGGAACAAGAGGCAAGAAATAGGACAGAGGGAAAGAGGAAGTGTGAGAAAGACAGCCATGCAGGGGTTTGGATTGAAATGCTTGTCACCACACTCCGATGTGACTATTTCCCCTCTTTGAACAACATTTACAGCTCAGAAGATATCAACTTTATGGTTTGCTGCCTCCCTCAGATCAGACTTCAGCACAGCGATAATAAACAGAAAGATGGCATCTGAGAAAATGGCCCAGAACAGATACATCCATCTTGCTTTTCTGAAGCATCTCAGCTCCTCTGCACTCGGTCTCCTAACTGATTTGTTTCCCTTTTTCTCGTGCTCAGTCAGCTACAGGCAAACCGAGCCAACTATGTTTTCCCTTTCTTCTACTCTCTCCGTGTAGACAGAGCCAACTATGCTGATTAGATATTTGTTATGACCACGTGAGAGAGGGGGAAGAGGAGACAGATGATACTTGATAGGCCTGTTTCTGGGTATTGAGCTGCTGATATTGTGTGTGTGTGTGTGTGTGTGTGTGTGTGTGTGTGTGTGTGTGTGTGTGTGTGTGTGTGTGTGTGTGTGTGTGTGTGTGTGTGTGTGTGTGTGTGTGTGTGTGAGTGTGTGTGTGTGTGTGTGTGTGTGTGTGTGTGTGTGTGTGTGTGTGTGTGTGTGTGTGTGTGTGTGTGTGTGTGTGAGTGTGTGTGTGTGTGTGTGTGTGTGTGTGTGTGTGTGTGTGTGTGTGTGTGTGTGTCAGTATCAGACAGGGGGGTATTAGGGGTCCTGGTGGCTGCTGGCCTCGATAACAGGGGGCGGAAAATCAATCACCCTCTATGACAGCCATGTGAGTAGTCCCGCCCCTCTATTTCCCACCTCCTCCCTCCTGTTTCTGTTTCTTGTCGACCCCTGTCCGTCACTTATAGAGGATGATCTACAACATAAGCACACGTATAAACCCATAGACACACCTGGTGAAAGCCCTGGCAGGATTAGTGAGTTGTATGAGTTGCTGAGGAACACATGTTCAGGTCACCGTCTCTCTGACTGCACCTTGTTATTGCTCCAAACACTGTTGTTCTTAGTAAACTCCCCTCTTTGCTTTGCTTTTCTCTTCCTCTCCAGCCACAATTCCCCTCTCTTTCTTTCTTTCTCCACATATGTGTGTGTGTGCAGAGACTGAATGTGTTTAAGGGGTGAGGAGGGGGGCATCAAATCCGTAGAGAGGACTTGGCAGTTGCTCTTCTCCCTCTCGCTTCATTGCTTCGGTCCTCCCTAAAATCCTATTTCACGGTGCCAAGCATCCGCTCCCTGGGATCTCCACAGCTCCCATCTCCAGACGCAGGTTTAAGCCCCTCTCTTGGCACCCGGACTGGGCATGGAGAGAAGGAGGCATGTGACGCACACAGGCCCCGCCAAAGACACAAACACACCTACTATCTTAGCTCTGGTGTCCTGCAGAGTTTGCAGTGCTTACTCACACAATCGGAGGCTCACAAGCCATGTTAGCTGCACCTCCGACATGAGAGGAGAGGTCACACATGAACCTGTAAAGCTGCTTCACTCACATGCACATCAACTAAATCAGTCATGCAATCATTAAACACACTCAGAAACTCATTCAGTTGAGTAACAACAAATCTGTTGAAGCTTCACAAATTAATAAACAGCAGACTGAACCCGGTTGGTCTAATTGTCACCTTCTGCTAATTTATTCTCCCATGAGTAAACTCCTTTAACGGTACTCCAATTACATTAATCAAAACAATTAATGAGCTGCCAAATTACCTGAGTCTACACTCTACACCAACCCAGACACCATAGAGAATGTGTATGAGCGTGTGGCATTGATGAGGCAACTCATGTGATTGTGTAAAATGGCCACTAGATGACACCAGATACCTGAGTTAGCTTCTGTATGGACATAATCAGCCTTTCAGTGAGGTACTAATATGACTAAATTAAACATTCAAGTTCTTCCATTTTCAAGTAAATTGTCATCGTTTTACTTACTTTTTGGTAAATTTATACTTTAGATTTGTTATTGTTTTAAAAGTATTTGAAATATTATAGATTTTTTTTTGCACCTTTAATTGACAAACTGTTTTGATCCTTGTAGATGTCCCCACCATCACTGTAACACCTGACCAAAAAAAAAGAATGATAACGACAATAAAAATAATAAAAAATACTGAAGAAGAAGATTATAATAATAACAATATTAATTATTAATATTAATTGTATTTGAATAACATTAATAAATCATAATAGCCACCACAAACACATGTTGTTTTTTTTCAGGATTAATTTATATATATTAAAATTTACATTCATGAATTTGTTTGAAAAAATATATATTCCTACTACTTCTTGTAACCAGACTCTAATGGATGGCCTGTTCTAACATTGACTTTACATGAACAATAATGAGGACATTTCCAATGCGTTTAAAGATCTTAATTGTATTTATAAGCCAGGCACCACAAACAGATTTACATTTCTAAAATCCAATGATATACAGTAACTATAGTCAACTGGTTAACATTTCATACTCAAAGCTTTTCCACTTGATTATTTTTTAGATTTGAAGAACATCCATAGATCATGCAGTTATATCTGTTTATCCAAACTAACTGCAGTTGTTCCTGACATACCTCATCCCACGCCTCATATTCGTTATTTTCCGCAGCGCGTGAGTTGATACAGGGATAAAATCAAATCTACAGCATAATAGGACCCAGAGTTTGTGCTGACAATCCTGCAGAGTCAGCTGCTCGCGCTGCAACCAGAGCGGCAATGATTAAACTACACATGAAAAAAATGATACCAAAAACCTGTTCTCCAGTGGAAAACCTCCACTCAAAGCATTTAGGTTTCTGCCAGTAATCAATATGTCAGCATATACAGCAGACAGTGCCTGATTGATCTTTAAAAAACAGCCTAAATTTACTGTACTTTTAATATAACAGTATTACAAGAAATATTGATCTTTACGTATCCAGTATCTTTAGGTAACATACTGTGTGTTTCACAAAATTGAAATACTTTTAAAAACATTTTGGGGAGATTAAAGATACTATTTGCACTGCGTACATATTGTATATTAACTATGTGTATTGTACATGATATATGTAGTCGTCCCCTGGTAAAAGTGTTCCCCCAGGGCCCCTATTAGCCCCAAATTAAACCGCCCTTTATATCCAAGTTCCCAGAACAAACAGTGTACTCATTAGACCATACAAAGAATTTTTATTATAAGCCCCTACTCCCAGAATACAACTTCGTAATGTGGGATTAATTAGTGTTGTTTATTTTAGAGAAGAAACAGTTCAAAATAATAAATGGTAAAATGAGCCAAAAGACAATTTTTCTTCTGAAGCCCCCGCCCAGGGTGGTTGTTTAAAGGTTGAAAAAGGACACAGTATGTAGAAGCAGTAGTGAATATCTATGGATATTAAAGACATTAAAGCAGCAGCAAGAAGTGAGTGCTGATATGTACATTAATCATCCAGTGTTTTAATGGGTCACATAATCTAGCTCTGTGGTTCTCAAACTTTATTCAATAATGTACCCCCTTTGAAAAAAAAATGTCAGCCAAGTACCCCCTGATAAACACAATTTGGTAGGGGGGAAAAAGCCAATATGAAGAGGTACAGCACAGCACTGCACCATCAGTGTCTGATTTATCAAAACAACAACCTTGTCACTGAGAAACACTTAAATGCTACATTCCAAGTTCATGGCAAACCAATTTTGACATCATGCAAAAACACCAAGACGACATTAGTTGCATTGAACTGAAAAGTTAGTGAGAAACATGGGCTTGTGCCTCACTGTCATTCTTGGTGACAGAGAGGCAACTGCAGTTATTACACTTTTTTCCAGGCACAGTCTGTTTCTTTGCCTCCCATTTTTTTCCCTTTTGATTTCCTTTTCAAACTTCAAACAAATTTCAGACTTTTTCTTTTCCAAATTTCGACTTTTTTGAATTTCCGACCATTTCTCCAAAATTATCCCTTTTTTTTCTCAAATTTCTGACATTTTTTTCTAAATGTCGACTTTTAAAAATGTCCGCTTATTTTTTCAAAATGCTCACTTTTTCCTAAAAAATCTGACTTAAATCAATACCTTATTTTGACATATTTCACAATCATCTGCAGTCATGAGTCTGAACCAATGTCTGCAGCTAAATACATTTGTAATGTATGTTGACATCACTTGATTACCAGCGCTACACTCATTATGATGTCTTGTTAACATGCTAAACTGTTTCCAGATAAGCAGATGGCAGATTCTTCCCACGCAGGACTGATGGCACCACGAGGGAAGTAACCCACTGCCCCATATGTAGCTCTGCCTCGCCCACACACAGGACAGCAGAGCGGCACGAACAATGACCCCGTTCATCCACTCAGAAGGAACCTGAAATATTCACTCAGCTGTGTGATTATCACAGCAGCGTAAACATCAACCTATGCATCAAACTGAGCAGCAACTCAACAACTGCTTCTCTTGGATGTAAATGAACTGAGATACAATCATGTATGCTGATCAGTAAATGATCAGATATTTTAACATGTCGATGCAGACAGTGAGAAATAGTTACTGGATGGTTAACTTCCAGGATGAAGGAGTCATTGCTGTGAGCTCATCATACAGTCTCTCCATCATGCCATCACAACAAGACTTCAGATCGAAAAAGATAAGATAAACCTTTATGAAACTTGGCCTCATTATGCTTTTTGAGGGGTTTTCCTTTTCAGCACCGTTATATACAGTTCGGTAGGTTTTTGTACATGTCAATGTTCTGCAGAAGCGAAAATCACCATCGCTCTCGGGTTTTGTCTAAACCAGGTAACAGGGGCGCTGACACCATATTTCTGTTCGTCAAACATTTTATAATTACTCCAGAAATATGAAAATCATGCCAAATAGACCAATCACAACAGAGCCGGCAAGCTAACCAATCAGAGCAGACTGGGCTCTGGTTTCAGACAGAGGGGGAAAAGAGGTGTTTCACCACAGGCAGCATGAGAAAAATAAAGAGCTTTTTGAACATTAAAACATGGAGACATGTCCCAGTAGAGGCACTAAATACAAATATGAACCTGGAAATGAGCATAATATGTTTTCTTTAATACCTGTAGGGGGAAGAGAAAGTGTGAAACAATAACAACAATGTGATAATATACACGCAAAAGCATCTGGAGATATACACATATGAATGAAGATAATTATGAATATGATTAAATATAAATACAGTACATGAATATAATGAGTTATTTTATAAGCCAGGGATTTGAGATGATTGTATTAAGTCAGCATTTTCTGCCTTATTATAGCACATTATGTTATTCTTATATCAGCTGCGTTGGCACTGCATGAGCTATTTAAGACTTTTGCCCACCGTTGTGCTTCTGTAGGTGTGACCAATAAGTGGGAAAGGGAATACGAGATCATCCTATCTCCACAACATGACTATGACATAGAACACAACACGCATGTAATTGTGACAGCACATAAACAAAGAGCGTGGTGTAATGTGTCCACTGAGGCAGACTCATCATTAGACTCTAAGTGCCCCGGGGTCTTCAGGGAGGTAAACAGCAGCATCGAGCCTTAGTAGGTCGCAGCTTAAAGTGCTGGATCTATGCATTATTAATAAAGTCTGTGCAAATTGAAAGTCATAACGCCTTAAATGAATTGTCTGGGGCCCGCATCACAACACGTCCACCTGCAGACGGAGGATCCCTTCAGATGGAGACACATTTAGATTTGATTATTAATGCAGTTCGGCTTCGTAAGGGTTCTCATTGTGACACAACAATGGCCGGATTACTGTTGCTGTTAAATAACACAGACTGTAAGCTTTGACTCGATCTTTGCTTGTTCTGTCAACTCATCTTTCCTGTCTGTAATATGTTTGTTTTGGGTCCATCAACATGTTTCTCACTGATCATTTTGATATTTTTTAAAATCATTTTGTTGGACATATCATTTAAAAAAGCCACTGGGTCTCCTAAATCTTCACAATACACTCTGAGCTCAATGGAAACGGGTTCGTTGTGTCGTGTTCAACATTTTGGAGTTGTTGTTTGTTTCAAATACACTTGTTGTCAATATCGCTAAATAGGAGGCATTGGAAAAGTATGGCAATGCAACTTCTACTTCTTTCTAATAAGGGTTTTAAGGTTGGGTTTAATGGCTTTATTAATGACTTTATTATTTTAACTCAGCAGTTTTTTTCTTCGCTGAGAAGCCTCTGATGAACCTTAACAATTGCATATTTGTTAATAAAAAGCTCTTTTTGTGGATTAAAAATGAAAATACTTGATAGCTTTATTAGAAGGTAAGGGACACGAAAAAATTCGAGAGCGTTTATTGATGATCTTTTTCAGAATCTAGCAACACAACATGTTTTTCTATCTATGGATTATAACTGGTATTTAAATCTTACTGATAAATGAACTATTAATAGAATCATTCGTCACAAAGTTTTTAAGCGTTAGGGTAATGGACAAATGCCCTAATATAAAGTGATACCAAACAACATTACAACACAGTGTGTTTACGGCAAGCTATTACTTTTAGTTTTCATCGTCGTGTGTGTGTGTGTGTGTGTGTGTGTGTGTGTGTGTGTGTGTGTGTGTGTGTGTGTGTGTGTGTAGTCAGAGTATGTTGTGGCAACATGCTGCTGGTATTTAGAGCATGTGAAATTTCTCTGCCTAAATATACTCAGAGGTTAAATATACGGTCATGTTTATTGGCTTATGTATATCATATTTATAGAAGTGACAGAACAATAATGTCAAAGAGTTAGACCTGAAACACATTGGGCACATTTAAGTTCTGTACTTTAGTACAATACTGAGGTTGTAGAACTTTAATTGAGTATCATTTTATTCCACTTATACTCCACTAAATTTATTAGGGATATAACATACTTTTCCCCCCTCCAATATATTAAACTGACAACCAAAGTTGCCGTATATATTTTCAGATATCAACCACCAGCAGTACATGAAATATGGAGAATCACCTCAACCTTTACCAGATACGGTATTAAATTGGTGCTTTCATGTTGATGGATCAGTATTAATAATCAAATAATGCAAGTAAAGCTTTTTTGCCTGCATAATGGGGACTATAACTCAACTTTAAGATGATTTGTCAGATAATATATATGTAGCTACCTTTACTTATCTGTAACTATAATTGAATGCAGATATTTCCCTTGTGATAGTGTTGTTGGTTAACTTTAGTGAGACCAGTGGTGTAAAATACATCTAATCAACTACTGTAAGTACAGTTTTGAGGGACTTTACTAGAGTGTCTACCTTTGGTACGTTAAGTACATTTTGATTCCAGTACTTTTACTTGGGTGACATTTTGAATGCAGGACTTTTACTTGTAACAGAGTATTCCTACACTGGTATTTCTACTTTTACTCAAGTACACACTCTGAGTACTTCTCCCACGTCTGAATAAGGTTGAATAATAACACTGAATACATTATCTAAATATTATCTTTAGTATTTAAAAGAACTAGATTAATAAACCACATTGCAGTCGTATTATTTCTGGTTTCTGTCGTTTTCTCAGATCGGTTGACATGACTTTAGATGTTAGGATTGATGCATGTGTGTGTGATCATACAGTGCAGTATTCAGATGTACTCCAATCGAGGTGAGGACTAACCCCAGTGCGCATGCGTAGCGTAGTCATCTGACGGGTGAGTGTTGCCGCTACACCGACAGGGCCACCGCTGTAACACAGGACACACACATCCTCCATGAGGGACCGTCTCCTGCAAGAATAACACATTTTACCAACCGAGGAGTAATCGGGAGCACCAGCCAGACGTTTGGAGGTCGGTGAAAATCCCCCTGAGATGTAGCCAGAAGCGCGGCTGTGGGTCGGTGTATTCGCTCGGTCTCTGCATGGCTCTTCCCGGGGATGCCATGAAAATCAGAACAGCCGACTGAGAGCCCGCTGCTCCTCGCTATCTCAGACACGGTGGCGGCGGCGGAGGTAGAGAGCGATGGATCCCGGTGGAAAGATCCACGTTAGGTAGCGTTTACGAAGAGAACCGAGGAGAGGAGAGCGTCTCCGTTTTGCAGTTTAGTCGCCGCCGGAGCCGTCTCAAGGATGGATTTCACCCAGCTCCGGAACATCATCAGCAGATACGTAAGGGCCCCGTCTGTCAACACTGTCACAACTGTAGCTGTGTGTCTGCAGGTGCATGGATGTTATGCATGATAAATATTACATTTGTTTCGGTGCATTAACTTGCACCACACTGCCTTCACAGGGCAGAGAGTGCACGCACAGGGTGATGGACACGTATCTGCAATGATAAACATTTCACTGGGGAAGCTTTGGCAGGCCATTGACCCTGGGCTTTACAATGTTTTTTGTGGACTTGAATGGGGAATGTGCCAGTGGCTACAGATGCAGTGATGGCCGGTGAATGTGCAGCATAGAAATGAACTTGGCTGGCCCAGTTAAATTGCTTTAGTGAGAGCTACAATATGCATGCACACTATCAACAATCACATGGCTTTCCCTGGTTCTGCAGAGGAAATAAATCCCACTCAGGACTCACAGACCTCAGAGGCCTGGCTGGGACTCTGCAGCACATAATGTTACTCTTGCTTGTGCTCCCATCCAGCCTGATAGAGAGTTAAGTAGTGTCGGTTAATCTAAAGGGACTTTAAACTTGTTACGCTCAGTATTTGGTTTATTATAAAGAGCCAAGGGTGTCCTGGGGTCAACATTTAAAAACATGCATTAAACATTAGAGTCCACAGAAATGTCAAACATAAGAAATATGACATAATAGACTTTAATATATATTAAAAAACTATACTGATGACTTTCTCAACAAAGTTTAAAGCACATACTAGAAGTCCTTATATGCATAGCATCCTTTCCCCCTTTTGAAACACTGATTTATGTTTTCATTGTAGTCAATTTCAGTGGTAAATAATCCAATGTTTGCTTTGCTCTATTTTGCGTTTTATGAAATTCATGTGGAAGTTAGATTTTTAAAACTTTCCCCGTAGAAAGTACAAGCAGAAATGATTCTGTCTTCAGCCAGTTAAGTGCATGTTATAAGTGAGGGGTGGATGAGGTACTCGGATATTTTACTTAGTGAAAGTAGTAACATAAAAGTGTAGAAATCATCTGTCCTGCATACAGATTTGTTGTTCTTTTAAGGAAAAGTACACAAGTAATAGCATTAAAATGTACTGAATACTATTTTTGTATGCATTAATCTGTTCATCACTTAAACGTAGCTGATAAAGGAGGTGCTTATAATTTACTAAATAAACTGCCCTGTATTTCCCCTATCATAATACATGTTAAATTATTTGTTCATTATATTTGATCAAAATTGTAATCTGAAATGATGATATGATATAATTGACTCAAACATTATTTTTCCCTTTGAATTATAGTGACGTTAGTTTATAGTAACAAAAAAATGGAACTTACTTAAGTTGATTTTAAACCAACTCAAAGTTGTATTTATGTACAGTACTTGTTTACCACTGATAGGTGCATTGGGAACACATCCTCAAGTTCCTCAAGCCGTCAGATTAATGGAGTTAAAAGTACATCTCTAATTTTCCCCTGAAATGTAGTGGAGAAGAGGTATAAAGTTGCCGGAAATAGGCATACTGTCGTTAAGTTGTTGTAAGTAGTTGTTCTTAGTGCCACCACAGGTATAAATGAGCAGGGTGTGCCGCTTTGTTTTGAACCAGCCGCAGAAAACGCAAGAGAAAACACGAGCGTCCTCATCATTACTTGTTATCAGGGATCAGTTTAATAGCAGGAAATGGTCCCATATTAACGGAGCAGATGATGGTGAGCTGTAACTACATTACTGGTTGTGCTGGTGTGTCACACACATCGCTGCCACCAGCAGTCTCTGCTCATCAGCCGGAGCAGGAAGCAGCTGCTTGGTGGGTGGCTGAATTAGAGAATGAAGTGTCTGAAGGGAGACAACGGTGACAGGTCTGGTGATGATCATCAGAGTGGGCACCTCTGAGTGTCCTCGCATCTGCTTCAAGTCTGCGACCCTTTCACCTCACCTGCCTCAGGTGCTGGGAGATAACTATCAGCACGGGTGTGTGTGTGTGTGTGTGTGTGTGTGTGTGTGTTCATGCTTGGCCAATATACTGTATATCAATTTTATATATAAGATTAGATATATGAATATGGCAAGTGTTCTCTGTTCCTGTTTTTAAATAATGAATTATAGTAAACTCTATACTTACTATGTCACTCAGCCTTAGGTTTTGTGTACTTATTAATGGGTTTTCACAAGTTTTGTCAAAACGAGTATGTTTGATAGAGTTAGATAATTGGTCAGTCTATGGACAGAAAAATATTAGCTATTTTCATAAATGATCAAGTGGATTAGTTTATGCAAACATGTCAGAAAATGCAGTTTTTTAAGCTATATTTTGTTTATGTTTTAAATCATATTACACTTAATATCCACATGTGTTTTCAGTACACAACACATGACACTTAAAGACATGACCAATAACTTTGAGAAATGGAATTTACATTTGTTACTACTTTCTGAAATTGTATAAACCAAACAATTAATCGGGAAAATAATTTGCAGATTAGTCGATTATGAAAATAAGCGGTATCTGCAGCCCTGGTGTATTTGCGTGTGGTGACAGTCTGTATGGAGCCTGACGGATGCTCCAGCAGGGCTAATGTCAGGGGAAATCAGATCCACGGGTGAAGTAGAGGGGAGGAGGAGGAAGGGAGGGTCAATGAACACGCCCCTCATTCCTCACCCTTCTTCATCCCTCTGCAACACTCTGAAGTAGACAAGGGATTAATCATTAATTCAATTATCCAGTTATTGATTCAGAATTGGAGGGATGTTTGATGTACAGTATATCCGGACGTCTTATTACTTGTATTACCCTCCATTAACCCTGCCATATTCTGAACAGCTGCTCCCTTAATGAGGCTACATAGAAGAACAAACATTACATCATGCAAGGTGATTAACATGTGATCAGCAAGGCGCCTTTTCTCTGCAGAGACAGCAATAAACTCCCATCAAGGTCACTGCCACAAAGAAGCCACCCTCACATTAATTATTTTGCAATATAAAAAAGTAAAGCTTCCTCAGGCATGAAAGAATGTACTTCTGATAACTTTACTCCCAGCGGACAAGTTTATGAGCCTTTCTCTTTATATGTTGTTCTCTGATAACTGTTTTGGGACTTGTCCTTGATGTATAATTGTGTGAAGGAAATAAGACAAACTCTGCTTTGCTTGTAATTGGTTTGGTTTATTGATAACATTTGAATATATTTCTTGATCTTAGACTTTGTTGGGCATAGAATAGTAAAGTACCAGAGTTATCTCCATTGATGTCCATTGTGTCCTACAAACCTTATGAAGATGGAGACAGGCATTCAATGTTTGACACTAATATAAGGAAACAACAAACAACAAGGCCTATAATGTACACGCGTTTGAGGAAAAAAACACCATTCATAAAAAATGAAATACAATAAAAGAAAAGCTCTAGTCAATCATGAGTCTGGAAGTAAACTATACAAATAAATGTGCATATTCTTTGTTTTTTTTGGTAAATTATAAAACATTTTAGACATCCAAAAAACATTGGCTATAAGATACTTGGAGATGGTTTGCCATAGCGTCTGTTCAAACGAGATTTCAGTTTTTTATTTGAGATCATTTCTGATTTTTTCTGATTCCTAAACCGTCATCTTGACCATCTGGTGCTTCAGCTGTCACTGTGAATTGAGCGTAACCTTTTCTTATTAATTGTAATTATTCAGTTCCATTCAGTCCTGGACTTTATAATGAGGAGGAAAACGTTCTGCGTTCAAGCCTGTTTTCCGACTCGATGAAAATGACTTGTGAACTGAGCCTGTTTGATTCAGTTAATAGTTTT
Source organism: Eleginops maclovinus (assembly GCF_036324505.1). NCBI lineage: Eukaryota > Metazoa > Chordata > Actinopteri > Perciformes > Eleginopidae > Eleginops > Eleginops maclovinus. Next base: position 6,609,204 of record NC_086355.1, read on the forward strand.
TGTCAAGAAGAATCTGGGTTTTTTTCAGCGCATAAAGTTAAAATTGGACATTTTGTTTGTTTTGTCTTTTGGTATAAATACTGGCTTAGCCTTCATGCAATTACATACAGTATAATAGGGGTGTGTTTGTGTGTGTGTACTTTTGTTCTGGTGTCTCAGCAGATACCTGGAACAGGCCTTAACAGGAAGACTTTATTTCCTTTATAGATCCATTTGAAAAATGGTCTCATGTGGTTTGAAGAGATCCTGTGTGTGCCTTTGTGTGCGTGTTTGTGTTATATGTGTCCACTGTCTCCACTCCCTTGTCTCTGGTGCCTTTTTGTCGCCTGATAATAATAATAGCGATGGCGCGATGCCTCAGACGGGCGCAAAGCGTGAGAAATGCATGAGGTCAGGATCTGGATAAGAAAGATGTCGGTGGTCTTATTAGAGATACACTATCTTCTAGGGGCTTAAACATGTTCTCTTATTTATGAAGTTTACCTTATCACTTTCAGAGAACAATAATAATATCTTCCTTCTCTTGCAGTCTGCAGATTGATTCACCCTTATCCCCCCTCTGTCCTCACCCTGCTTTGCATCTTATCTTTGAGTATATGACTGCTATTCTTGCGCAGACCTCTCACAACCTCAGCAGATAAAAGGGAAAGGCCAGCCGTGTCTCTCTTTGATCAAATGGCTGCCAGCAGAGTCCCGGCGTGCTGAAGGGCTTTGGAAAGGTTTCTAGCAACTTTACAGCTCTTTGAGTCCCCCGGCTGGTGTTGAAAGGCAGAACACAACCTGCTGGATCTCTGTTTGCCACATTAGCTGCTACCAACGGTTAAGGGCAGTCTATTCTTGGCTGCAGCCCCCCTTAGAGACCAGGAGAAAGACGGAGGCTGTAGGTGACAAAAACACACAGGATTTTGTGTTTGGGGGGAAAAGCTTTGCCCTGCTGATTGCAGAGAAACAGCAAAGTATGTGCATCAAAATCCTTATTTTTCTCCTGCAGCGTAACCCTGGACAAATAGGTTTCATTATAACACACAGTTTCACGCCTCTGTTAGGATGTTGTCGGTGTTAAAAGCAGATAGAATGAGAAAGAGGTTTTTTTTTTTAGGATTCAGATTATGGTGATGGGGGAAAAAAGGAGAGAAGAGAGGGAGGGGGAGAGGAGAAGTAGCACAGCTGGATTAAAGACTTATGTAACAGTTGGATCACAGCAAGTCAAGTGGGAGCGGAAGCTGGGGCAACAACAGAATACAAATGTTGTCATTTCATAGTTATCTTTTCATGTATTTTATCCTTGGATTTTGCTGCAGGTACTTCATTATTTGCGTCACCAGGTTTTTTTTATCATTAAGCGTTTGAGGCGGTATGTGTCGTGTGAAGGTCATTACATCTATTTTTCCAAACCAAAATACTGTGTTTTCTGTCGGCACCTGTGTGGCAATTTCCCCCTTAAAAAATATTTAGAGCAGCGACTGACGCTTCCTTTTTCCCCGTGAGCTACGTTCCCTCTCCTTGCTTCATTAGTTTCGTCCTCGCTGCTGCTTTTGATGTTTACTCTTTCATCCTGCTTTGTTCCAAAAAAAAGATTCTCCTCAGAGAATACAGTCCAAAAAAGTGTTAATTGAACCGAATTAAAGTGCAAGGAAGATCTGGAGGACATTGTCTGGACCAGAAATACTTAAAATATTCCTTAAAGCTTTATCATCTTTATCGTCAAATCCAGTTTCACAGCTTTAAATTCATGAGTAAGTCTCACACGTTTGATCTCGAGTCTTCACTTAATGATGCCTCGGTGTGGTCCTTTGCATTGGGAACGTGCAGCGGTAGCTTAGCTGTCTGTTGCTTCATACTGTGTTGCTATGGTGATTAATGGCAATGAGAAGCAGCGAGTGCATGTTGAACAGGTAGCCGCTCTGCTTTCAGCTGATCAAGGTCTCACGACTCCTTTTATCTTTGCTACGACACACTCCACAGCTTCTATTAATAGATATATAGAAATTATTTGAAATTGGTTCCCTTTAAATTACCCAGGAAAGATTTTCTATGCAGCTGGTAATATGGTAATACTTTTCTTTTGAATGTAGTGTAAAAGAAACGCTGTCTGTTCGATAATTATTGTGTATTTTATATCCTAGCAATTCATTTCAAGTTTCAAACTAGCGTAAGATTTGTGTCAGCTAGTAAAAAATGTAGTTATGTGTAAATCAAAAGTAATCTGTTGCATAATCTGATGGTCATGGTATCAGAAGCTGCAAGCTAATTGCCTATTTTAACGGGCGGCTAACAAGATAGTGTGTTACATTTAACTGTTAATATAAAATCTAGGTGTTTCACTATGTGTTTAAGAGTAATATGTAGGCCTATGCATGTTAAGAATCAGTGATTATGCTAACCTAACTGATGCTAACTAGCTAGTCCGTTTGCCATTGTTATTAGCATAATTATTTTGTAATTTTAAGGGATATTAAATGCATTTGATTTTAAAACCTTCCAGTGTAGCCTACCTACGTCAAAGTTAAAGTGTCGGTGTCAGATTTTTACCCTCTAATCTAAGCTGGTTACATATTAGCTAGCTAAAATGAGCATCATAAGCTAGCCCAGTAAGCTGAAAAACATATACAACTGTTAGTAGTGATGTCTAAAAACCCACTTCTTAGTAAACACTTATATCTAAGTCAAGTGTGAATCCGCATATCGCTGGTACAACCACATTTGGATGACTAACTTTAATGCGTTCACTTTTTGAAATGCTCTCGATGAAGAAGATATGTTTTCCAATTATTATTCGATATTCTCCCATAACATTGATACCTTAATTCTACCACATCCTGTTGTTGTGATATCATGGTTTGTATGTTTCCACTTCCTCTGAACAGTTAACACGACTAGTTCATTAAGAGCTCAGTCAGAGAAATTTGATCAGGGAGTTAATGAGCGATGCTGCTCAACATGCGCTGAGCTCCTGCCGCACAGCATGGCAGGACAGGATAGGAGGGGTGACACACGACCATTTAATCAGGCCAGTTAATGGCGTATACCTTTTATTACACCTCTGCGGCAGAAAGGAGCTGCACCATGGGGATGGATCATGGCAGCGTCAGTGTCAAGGGTCGCTTTCCCACAATGAAGATATTCACTTCCATAATTCTGTAAAGTGCTACGGTAGAAACACAGTGGAAAAGGTCAGGAGAACAGAGGCGCCAATAAACCTTAAAACTAGCAGACCTGATTCTTTTCTGTAGGGCTGGGTAATATATTGATGTAATATCAGTTTTGTGAATAGATATTGTGTTGTCTTTTAAAGGTGGTAATATAGTAAATTGATCTATTATTATTTGTCTTTACTAGGGCTGGATGATTGGGAAACAATAACTGATGGCGATTATTTTAAGCAAATGCGATAGGATTAATGATAATGGAGGGAACAATCCTTTTTGCATCATTACTCTCATTATTATTGAAAAATATATGATAGATAGATAGATAGATAAAGTACTTTATTGATCCCAAGTTGGGAAATGTTTGCATTGCAGCAGCTCAATAAAAAAACATGGCAATACAAATGTATAAAATATACAAATATACATACAAAATGTACACAAAATATAAACTGCTTTCAATATAATATACAGTAGGATATTGTATATACATTAAATGTTTTGAGGAATGTAATATTAAATAGAATGTAATATGATCATGGTTTCATATTTTACCCCATTCATTATATCTCCATTAATGATGATTATTCAGTATTTGGTCCAAAATATTTGATATAATCAAAAATGGCCCTGCCAAGTTGTCTAGTTTAAGAAAAAAATGTTTCACTGTTTAAACGGGGGAGACAGAAAGAATGTGGCAAACGATCCCAGGCTGGCTCTGAACCCAGGTCACCCACTTAGGGATCTACCCCTGCCCCAAATCCAGAGTTCAAACAATTCAAAACTTAGAGCCAGAAACATGAAAGGAGAAGTTGCAGTGGTGGGACATCGCGCTGTTATCTAATCCGTCTTGTCATACTTCATGATAGATGGTGATGTAAGACCAGCCTCGCTGCTCGGAGGCTTTTTCAGTGTTAATAAAGACAAAGCTTCCATGTCCCGCAACCAACCAGCCAGCCACTTTGTCTGATGGAGCGGCGGAGTGAAGAGAGAACAGTGGACCGGGGGTTGATACGGATCAGTGAGGATTAATGATCAGATAACTACAAACCACAATGCAATCTCTCTGAGTCTTTCTCCCACTGTCACACTGTCAGAGTGTGACACACACACTGCCGGAGATGGAGGGAACAAAAGAGGCAGAAGAGTGCAGATAGAAATATGACAGGGACTCGAGGATTAAGAAATGTTTGAAATGGAGGTAGTTGTGTAACACAGATATGATATATTGTTGTCATGATAATAACAAGGACAGAAAATTACTCTGCGACAAGTTTTATAATCAATTAATCATCTCAGTTATTCATCAGAAGAATAATGAGAATAACTTTTGGCATATGTATGTTTTAAATTTGCACTTCACTGCTGCCTTTTGTTTTTGTACTTTCTGTTTTTGAACCCTTTTTCTAACTTTTATTGTTTATATTTTCCACATATGTTTAGAATATGCACTCTAAGCACTATATATATATATTTGTATTCTTTCCCTCTTCGTACTGCATATGTTGCTCAACAGTTGCTCTTGGGATCCTTTATCTTATCTATTTGAAAGATATCTTGTTCCAGCTCTCGTCAGGTTTGCTTCTTCTCTCTTATTTTTAAATTGAATATCTTCTTTTTGGTTTTGTAAAGTTTGTTGGACGAAGGACTTTTAAACATGTCAACTTAGAGTTTCAGATGTTCTGATGGACATTGTTTCTACATTTTACAGACACAATTATGAATTACTGAAAAAGCAATCACTGATGAAAACAATTGTTAGTTTAATGAATTGAATCATATTAATGGAGGTAAAATCAAAGATTCAACGAAGGCTTTTCCATATGTAGAAAATAATGCCCTTTTATTTGGATCTGCTCCAAAATTGAATCGCTTCTTTAATGGTCTGTGCTACACCCTTGCACAAAGGGGATTCTTGGAGGTGGTAGTAATCAAAATGATGTTTAAATATTAAACTACGTTCCTTCCAATGTCATATATCGGTAGTCATTTTGTTATTGGAGTAACCATTAAAAACAGACATTATTGACAAATCGACCAGGTCTGTATAAAGAGCACAATTTCCACAACAACTTCTAAACTAGACAAGTGCTGACAGGAAAGCTGGCTAACACAATGTTAAGCAGGGTAATTTATGTAATGGGAAGTTATTTTTGACCTATGAGCATGTCATTTAGTTACCCTTTCCCAAAATAACTAGTGCTAAATCATCTACTTTACATCTCTGAAGTTAAACCCTCTATTTTTTTACATGGATCCTACAACCAAGTCTTACTTTGTCACGCTTTCTTTTTTATCTGAACAAACTTTCCTCTTTTCATTTCTGTGTTTTGTCCCGCTCAGTCACTTGACCTGTTGCTCGCTCCTCTTCAGTCTGCTGCTCTTTTTCCGTCCCTCTTACTATCTCCCTCTCTTTCCATTTCACTGTATCTCTCATGGGTCATGTTTCCCCCCCTAATGTTTTGGAGGGGTCTGAAGTCCTGTTACACTGTTGGCTCCTCGCCTATTTATATTCTACTGCCAACTGACTGTTGATCAGTGTGGATAAGTTTAGATCTGTGACTCAGAGCTTTTCCCTCTTGTGATTCAACATGACAGACTATTTTATTGCTGATTTCACCAGAAAAAGTTGCATTAGTCAGTGTTGGTACATATGGTTTGTTTTCATTTCAAACCAAACTTTACTACAGTTTAAACCTTAAAAGAAAGTTTGAATCTACAAGGTTGCTGAGGAAACTTGTGAACAATAAAAGATTTGGTGGTTGGCACTGATCAACGACACCTCTGCCAAAATGTTGAGGACATTTTAAGCAGTGAAGCGCTGCTCCCCATGAAATGCTTGTTCCAGAACTTTTTGCTAATGATCAACACTTCTGCTTCGCGCTGTGTCAGGCCGGCTGCTCTGCCAAAGGCTCACACTGCCCGCTCTGGCAGAAGCATTAGGAGCCATGTAGGAAGCCAGATGGAAACAAACAGCTGAACGCCGTGGATGCTTGACTCTTGTTTTTCCTTTGAGAGCTCTATTTCCACAATAGTGTTAAATGAAGGACACCTTGAAAAAATTATGAGGTGGGGCAAACTCCCAGAATGCACGCTGTTATTCCCTGGAAAGCTTCTTAGATGTATAGATGAGAGACGGAGGTTTGCATGATCCAATGTGCTTTCATTATTTTTTGTCAAGGCATCATAGTATAACCAGCAGTGTTGTTTTGTGTCTGTGCGTAAGAGTAGGGCAGAGTCCTGCAGGAAGGAGTGACGAGATTAATGACAAATCAACTCTTGTGTGACTCAGAGCCGAACCCACGTACACACATCAAAACACACACACTCGTCCTTCTGTCTGTTCTGGCTGCTGTCTGCCATGTTGTTTGTTAAAAGTCGTGTTGCCTGTGTAACGTTTTGCTTCTTGACTGCAGTTTTCATCCAGGACAGTTTGGTTACTTTATAATAAATTGAATCCTCATAAAATTCGAAAACTTTTACATATGAGGAACTTCACGAGGTGTTAAAATCTGTTTAAAATGTAGTCTATTTATCGCCCAACAAACCAACTTAGTTACCAACATTCACATCTTTTAAAGTGCTTCTTTTGTTTGGCCAACTGCCCAAAACGTAAAGATTTTAAATATAAAATGTAAGGTGTTCAAATTTATCGACCACTGTACGTCAGAGGGACTTTACTCTTGGCAGGCATTGCTGGGGACCCAAGGAAGTTCAGTGTTGAGTGTGAAATTGTTTGGATGAGCGGTTTAAGAGAAAGCTGCGAATAGCAATACCACAAGCCAAACAGCTGGCAGTTATAAAATCCTATTAATAGAATATTTAGAAAGAGGAAAATTATTATATTTCAGAAGCTGAAACTAGGGAATTTCTTCTTCTCTGCGTGTTAAATGACCTAAATTAACAATTCTGTTTTGAACTACTTTGTGATTTATTTATTTACAAATCAATTATTCCAGCATTAGTGTTGTTAGTTCTGAGAACAGTGACATCACTATGTAACACTCGCCCTTCTATTGACTGCCGCTCTAACGCATTGTACGTGATAGGCTAAGGGGCGGTACATCTCTAAGCAGTTGTCCAATCACAACAGAGCTGGCCAGCTAACCAATCAGAGCAGACTGGGCTCTGGTTTCAGCCAGAGGGGGAAAAGAGGTGCTGCAGCACAGGCAGTATGAGAAACATAAAGAGCTTTTTGAACCTTAAAGCATGGAGACATGTCCCAGTAGAGACACAGAATACAGATATTAACCTGAAAATGTCCTCTTTTGAAAAATAACGTCAACAGATAATTATAAACTATACATTTATATATTTTCACAGTACTTAATGAAACCATGGTTGTGATTTATTGTAGGGTATTTATGAGAATGTATGACAACGTGTAATAAGCGCTGTTATATTACGTAATAATAATAGGAGTTGTAAGGAAACGATCACCAAGGCACCGTTTTCTTTTCTCTCTCCACCTGTATTGCTATTTATAACCATACATATATCTCTCTCTCCGTCAGTGTGTGGGGGAGGAGATCTGGGTGGACAGTCGGACGGTGTACATCGGCCATAAAGAGCCTCCTCCGGGAGCTGAGGCCTACATCCCTCAGCGTTACCCCGACAACCGCATCGTCTCCTCCAAGGTGAGCCCCCCCCCCCCGCCCCGAGTCACAGCCGAAGCATTGTTCATCATCATGCCGCTCCTTCCTATCATATTTAGACAACCATGTAATCTCTTTTGTGGCCATGTTTTTAAGGATGACACATTTCACATCGCCTGTTTTTCGTCAAGCTGTGTGTCACCGTTTCTATCGCCAGAGGGAATGTTTGATACAGTGCCGTTGTTTTCTGGGGTTTTTTATGTGCGTGATAATAATGATGTCTCTCTGTCCCATAGTACACCTTCTGGAACTTCATTCCCAAGAATTTGTTTGAGCAGTTCAGAAGAATTGCTAACTTCTACTTCTTGGTTATATTTCTGGTCCAGGTGAGATTCTCATTAAAACCGGTGATGTGTTTTTCCACCTCACTTTATTCAACCTTAGAACAGAAAGGAAATACTCTCCCAGCTGTCAGTTAGTTAAAGACAAACTATCCAACAATGCATCACTAGTTCAATTTTGTGCTTTACTTTTTGAACACCTACCTTTTTGATTGGCCTACTTAAAAATAAAGTGCATGGCTTTGCATCGGGATATACTAAGGGCAGCTGGAGGCATTTGACAGCTAAAAGCACACCCATTTTTGTGGGTGTTTAAATATACATTAGGTTGCTGGTTATTTTGAATTACTATTATTATAAAATTAGCTGCTGCACAGTGACTTATTTGTCATTGGATCTGGGAAACCAAATACCACGGCATATCATTTGCTGAAGTTGAATTTACTTGAAACATCTTTACTTGTCTGCACCAAAATTCATTGCACTTCATCCAATAAATGACACATTTATTAAGCCGTTTACTAATTGTTATCGTAGTTTCTCAAAGAAAGACATTTTTTACGAATTTACAACCACATATAAGAGGTTACATTTCCAAATGTTGCATTTTCTGACATTCATTCTTTTCCAAATAGCCTTAAATGTACTTTTTCTTTAGGCAATCATGTGCAATTACTAATCAAATGACAGTTGTTTAAACCCTGCTTTCATTGTAACCTGATCTTAAAATTGGTTTATCAATAGATTATTGCAGGTTACATTCTTTGAGGTTGCAAATGTTAACAAAAGTCATTTGAATTTGCAAACATATCATCCTGAAATATCAGTGCTGTACCACCCATTGCTTGTCCTTCTAAATATCAAGGAGAGTGAGCTTATTTCCTTGAGCCTTTACATTGCAGCAAATGTTGGATAATCATACAAGGACAAACTCATCATAGAAGAGAAGGATAGAGCAATTCCTCTACCAGCATTCACCTTCATGCAACCAGAGCCTCAGTCTTTGTGTGCTGAGTGTTTTATCAGTAACATGTGAAATACTGCACTTTCCAAATGGGTCGAACTGGGCTTGGCACATAGCAGCGATGTCTGTCCTCTTACTTTTGGTCGGCTGAAAGTGCCTACTTTGCTTTTATTACTGTGTCTCTAAAAAGTAGTTAGAAAAAACTACAAGTTAATTATCCCAGAGTGGATATTTCCTGTGAGAACAGATAGAGGATATCAAGCAAGATTTGATTACTTGGAGACATAAGCGTTGCCAGATTGGTGCTTGATTCCTTATTACAGAAGCTCACTACACGTCCCTACTTAGCGCTGCATTACTTGGCGTCCTCTCCCTTCTCCCTTCTCCCTTCTCCTCTCTGTTGTCCCCCCCTTCATCTTCCTCCCCCTACACCTTCCTAATGCTCTTCCTCTCCCTTTGCAGCTCATCATCGACACCCCCACCAGCCCAGTCACCAGCGGCCTGCCCCTCTTCTTTGTTATCACCGTCACCGCAATAAAACAGGTAGGACAAACACACACACACACACACACACACACACACACACACACACACACACACACACACACACACACACACACACACACACACACACACACACACACTATCCTCGTACTGGCTGCTCTATTATCTGTATATACACATTCCTCTCTCAGTGAAAGGACATGCCGTTGAATGTGTCTGGTGATGTGAGAAATATGATAATGAATGGTCTCCTCTGTTAATCACTCGAGCCCCTGGGAGATGCATCCTCTCTACCGAGCCCCGCTTCTGAGGGATGGGGAAGTATCTGTGATAGATAGAGCTGTTCTGATAAGGAAGCCTGAGCTTTGCTGGGACATAAATCTGAAAAAACATGACGTTTTGGCGAGAAATCCAGAAAATGGGTCAAGCTCAGGGAGCACAATGCTAATTAATTACAGCGTGTGACTTTCACCTCTTCCGCTCCGTCTCTTGATCCCATACTACACACAATAATCTATGTTCTCTGCTTCCTGCATTGCCAACAAACACTTTGGCTTTCTCTTCCTTTTTCCTTACGATCTACATTACGATTACATTAATGCACATCATGTGACCTACATATTGTTCCTTTTTTATTACTGTGAGCCACGTTTTTGCACATTTCTTTAAAATATAACACACTGCAGTTTGTGATACTTGTATTGATATATATTCATTGTGCTAAGCTTTTTATTTGTGTAAATACTTGTCTTTATTCCTTTTTAACGCTAAATAGTTAAACAAATATATTTTGTTCTTTGAATGGTTTTAGTTTGACCTTCTCTTCCAATTTATTTTCTCAGTTTGTCTATGTTTGCACCTTCACACACACCAAATAAAATTCCTTTTATGTGTAAACGTACCTGGCAATAAACCTGATTCTGATTTCCCTCTTTCTCCCTCTTTCTCTCTCTGTCTGTCTCCCTCTGTCTCCCTCTTCCTCCCTCTTGTCTCTCTCAGGGCTACGAGGACTGGCTCCGACACAAGGCTGACTGCTCTATAAACAAGTGTCCGGTGGACGTGGTGCAGCAGGGGAAGGTGGTGAGGACACAAAGTCACAAGCTACGGGTAAGAATGGCCTCATTAGAGCAGTATAGCACCTGAGGCCAAAAAACAGCGCTACAGTACTGCAGCAGAGCCCACTTTTTTTTAACTCACAACACCCCCCTTTCTCTTTCTAGCCGCAGTCCTCTCCATCTTTGTTTCCTTCCACTCTGGCCTCTCGCTTGTCTTTCCCACCAATTAATTGCCATGAAACTGTAGTAGAGGAACTATTATAGTGTCCCCTTTTGCACCGTGCAAGAAGTCCCTTTGGCAAGTTCCCAGGACTGATGTATTTCATGAGTGAGGATATTCCTGTCATCATCCGGTGACGCTCTCTTATGTCAGTCTGATGCAACTGCAGATCACTCTATGGTATCAGTCTCATTCTAGAAAGTGGCTTATAATCCATCAGACTTGTGTAAGATCAAACCCCATGTGCGATTCTATTTAGGACCTGCATTTTCTGGAAATAACATCCACTATACTTTGCCTTATTTAGCTTTAAAGTAGTAGTTTTATATGGTTTCCTCTGTTTAATTGCTTTTCCATGCATGACAGATTTGATGTAATGCAGATATTTGATCATGAGTTTGATATTTCTGTTTCAGGTGACACTGTTTAGTCTTCTTTAGTCACACAAACAACACCCAGGTCCCTTCATCTCTTCCTTCATTCCAGCTTGTGTCCTGGAAATCGATCTCAGCGCTCCATCCTATGATCCATTCCTAAAATACATTTAGAGGAATGTTTTCGTAGCGCCTCGTAAGACAATGTTCTAGCCGCGTTCATTAATCACATTTACACCTGGATGTAACTTGTGTTTTCATCGTTACACTTAACACGATGCTTTATGCAAACAGCTGTAAAGAAATAATGAAATTAATGCTAATACTTGTAATACTTGTGGCTTCTTTAAGGAAAAGCAGCAGCATGAATGGTGTGCTATAACAGAGTAGACTAAATAGGACCCATTCATATTTTTTTCTTAATTCAGTACTCCTATTTCTGGCAGCAGATGTGGAGGTGAATATTTCTTGAGGATTAACAGGAAGCAGCTTCACTGAGCTGCATATTACTGTGCTGATATCTATCTCATGTCAGCGCAGCGTGAATAAAGCGCAGGTGTCAGAGAACATGACGGGAGTGTCGAGCTCAGCAGCTCCTATGTAGATGTTTAGATAGTACGCTGTATCTCAGTCTGCCTTCAGCATTGTGTGCAGGGTATTTAATGAGTGCAGGTACATGTAATTTCTGCTGTGTCTGCTCTTCCTGTCGAGCGTGCACAGAGTGTGTGGAGTGTTGAGGGTCAGCGTGGTATAAAGGTTTAATACATCGCCTGCTTTAAAGGTTACAGAGTCTTACAGTATGTGTTGCCGGAGCAGCAGAGGTTGGACGAATCAGTAATACAGTAGTGTAGGTCTCTATGTCTTTGTTAGGATCCCTTTTAGCACGAGCATTAACTATTTCTGCTGGGGTCCACACACATACAGTCAAACACACAATTGCACACTATAACCACATACTGGACACACAACAAACATAAACAAAGCAAATCATCTCAAATAATTAATAATCAAGTGCGGAAGTGAAAAATAAATGATCATCCTATTCACCATTATTAAGAAAAACCCAATCAAGCATCTCCTTAAGAATTTATAGCACACTTTTAATACAAATAAATGATTATTATTTGCAAACATAAGTCATTGTCTGAAATACTTACAAGTACAAATACAAACACTATGTTCCTGCATGTGTTTACCTACTTTCTTAGTTTATGTATTCATTCATTCCCTCCTTCATTTATTTACTTATAAGGTAAAATACAAAGGTAATTAACAAAATACCAAAACTACCAAAAATACTAATGGAGAAGGTCATTTTAATAATATATATTATATCATTTAATGCCCGGTGTCTCAATCCGTGACAGCACATCATAATTCATTTGTTGATTTATATTTTGCATAAATAAAATTAACCTGCGATGTAGCTAAAGTTGACAACTAATGTACAAGAGCAAAAAATACAATATTTACTTACAAATTGAAGGAGTGGAGGTTTAAATTTGCCTAAAATGGAAGTAAACAAGAGAAAGCACCTTAAATGTGTACTTAAGTACAGTGCTTGAGTAAATGTACTATGTGTAGCAGTAGTGTTCCCTTGATGCCACTGGTGGGGAAAGACATTTTACATCAGAAAACAGAAACTCTCTCGCTCTGTCTCGCTCCGTCTTCCTTTGTCTGTCTTCAGCGTTTTCCGCACCAAGGTTCTTCACTCCCGTAGATCAAACGGAGAGGATTAGAGTGTGAATCGGGAGCAGGAATAATGATGAATATATTAATCATGCAAAATCAGAGAGCGTTTGTCATGTGTATGGTCACCGTGGAGATGGGATTTATCAGAGCTTAAGCTGCTCCACTCACATAATCCGTTATGCGGGGGGGGGGGGGGGACTCTGTGTTTATGTGAGGCTCTCGTCACCACACTCATTTATTATTGATGTGAAAGCCATTAATGTATTTCATGTGTGTGTCCTGCTGTCAGGTGGGGGACATCGTGGTGGTGAGGGAGGACGAGACTTTCCCCTGCGACCTCATCCTGCTCTCTTCCAGCCGCTATGACGGGACCTGCTACGTCACCACCGCCAGCCTGGACGGGGAATCCAGTCACAAGGTGCTCCGATCAGTGTGGGATTTTCATTTTATGTCATTTAACTTTATTTCAAACTTAAAACAGGAAAACATTGTAATTCAGTAGGTCTTTAAATCGTGTGGTTGCTAATTTAAAAGCCATTTGGTGGCCCATGCACTCGGATTAGTCCCTGCTGCAGAGGACCATGGTTCGAATCCAACCCAGTAATCAATCCACGCGTTATCCAATCTTGTCGCCCCCTTTTAACTCTGGCACAAACACGTATCTTAAAAAAACAACAATTTCCACTTCCCTTTCCATTTTGTCACATCTTAAGAATTTGTAATATTTAACTGGATTTGAAACGTAGTATATTTGATCCCAAAACAGGATCATTGTGATTCAGAATGGTCTTAAGGCAATATGTAAGCCAAATGGAACAAGTTTAATAAATATAAAACATTTCCCTTCTCTGAAAATCTAAGAATTTACTGATTGATTGAAAAACCACAAATAACATTTCCACTGTATTGGTTTTCCTACTGTTTCAGACAATTTGAAGGCATTTTTCAGTAATTTCTGACGTTTTTATGAGAACAGTCCTTCAAGATGATCGTGTGCAGATTTATTGATTTGAGAAATAATCAACATGAACACAGACACAGAATAGCACAATGATATAAGTGACACACGTAACACATGGGCATTTCATATTTGCGCTTCTCCTCTGATGTTCATCCATGTCACTCACATGACCACATGCATGACTGAGCACACACACACACACACACACACATACACACACACACATACTCGTATCCCAGAGCGTATGGTGGAGTACTACAGCCTTTCTCCTCACACTCGCCCTCGGGTCGACCCCCTGATGAGCTTCCCGCCCCGGCATGCTGTCCTCTGCTCACCTCCCTGCCTCGCTCAGTTGATTAGAAAATCTGCCAGAAGCCGTACTGCTGTGTCAGATGAACCCTGCTCTCATTAGTGGCTGCAGGTGACATTTTCCTCTGTTGTCTTCTTCATCTTCTTCTTCCCCCTTCCTCCTCCTTCCTATCTCAGACCTATTATGCTGTACAAGATACCCTGGCCTTTAGAACGGAGCAGGAGGTGGACACGCTACACGCCACCATTGAATGTGAACAACCACAGCCTGACCTCTACAAGTGAGTGTGACACCAATCACTGATGCATCTTTGTTCCCATGACTCTGTCTGCTCTTTAAATCAAATCAAATAAACACACTGTTTTTTAACCTTTGATGTGATTTAATTCAGTAGTAGTAGTAGTAGTATAGTAGTAGTAGTATTTATGTATTTACTTGTCTTCATTTTATTGTTCTGTGTTTTTTCTTGCAGATTTGTGGGACGCATTAACATCTACAAGGACAAAGAAGAGCCTGTGGCTCGGTGAGTGTACCTTTTATCCTAGAAAGGTTATTTATTTTTATTTTTTTGGGTGTAGCGTTTATTGACAAAGCCAGCTGTCTTTCTCAATTCGTCAAATGAATGTATTGTTTTTTCTCAACAAAAACATTCTGCTCTTCCTTACAGACCACTTGGGGCTGAGAATCTGCTCCTTAGAGGAGCCACACTGAAGAACACACAACATATTTATGGTAACAAGCAGAGTCACTGTTTCCTGTCTCTTTAATGTTTGAGCTAAGAGCTATGAGGCTGATAGCAATCTTGTCTTGATAACCTTTTTTGAATCTCCCCTCAGCTGTTGCAGTCTACACTGGTATGGAGACTAAGATGGCGCTTAATTACCAGTCTAAATCTCAGAAGCGCTCCGCAGTAGAAAAGTATGATCCACATCCACAGTCTTTAATTGAATAGTATTGTTTATACATTTCCTGTTTCCTCCTCCTGATCTGTGCTCTGTCTCTCTGCAGGTCGATGAATGCATTCCTCATAGTGTACCTGTTCATCTTGATCAGTAAAGCGGTGATCAACACTGTTCTGAAATACGCCTTTCAGTGGTCTCCAGACAGAGACGAGCCCTGGTACAACCACAGGACGGAGATTGAGCGCCAGCGCCATGTGGTCCGTACATCAACCTCTAACTTAATACTGAAGTCTTTTTTAATTATTTAGATTAAGTACAGTCAATAGATAAATATATACTGTAAATGACACAGCAGTATGATGAGAGGAGAATACCATCTCTCACAAAATAAAAGTAAATAAATAAATACAAAGGGACTAAATAGAGTTAACAGGATAGCTTCAAGATTTCAAATTACTAGGTCGATTGTAACCCAAGAACCAAAAACTCACATGACATGCAGAACGCAGTTATTCTTCCATATAGTATATAGTGCCAAATCCCATTTCCCCCTTTCCCTCTTTCTCCAGGTGATCCGAGCATTCACAGACTTCCTGGCCTTCATGGTGTTATTTAACTACATCATCCCAGTGTCTATGTACGTGACGGTGGAGATGCAGAAATTCCTGGGTTCCTACTTCATTACGTGGGATGAGGAAATGTTTGACGAAGAGCTGGGAGAGGGGGCTCAGGTCAACACCTCGGACCTGAACGAGGAGCTGGGACAGGTACATGAAACGCAGACATTTGCTTACAGTATCTGCATGTACACTATTTGCAGACGCACTCTTTTCCTAGCCTCTTCCTTCCCTCCCAGGTGGAGTATGTGTTCACAGATAAGACAGGCACTCTCACGGAGAACAACATGGAGTTTATTGAATGCTGCGTCGATGGGAACGTCTACATCCCACATGCCATCTGCAACGGCCAAATCCTCAGCGCTGCCTCCAGTATAGACATGATTGACTCCTCACCCGGAGGATACAGGAGAGTAAGTGTGTGTGTTTGACAAAGTAAACAGGCTTCTTAATCCAGCCTGAATAGACTCTTGGCTGAGCTAACTCAAATAGAGATGGAGAGTAAAGAAAAAGCTTCACATATTTTAGTTTAAAGTGAGCTTGTAGATTAACTAACATGTCACATTCTCAGGCCGGAGGAGCATTTAAGTAATTATATTTGACATCTTCATACAAACACATTTTTCTGTTTTGCTGATAAACACAGAAGGGATGCTGCGTGCACATCCAGTTTATAACCTCTTTGCAAACCCTAAGTGTTTGCTGTGTCTTACATGGAGCAGAAGTCCTCTGGTGCACAGAAAAGTGATGAGCCTTGCATTTCTGCCTGTAGCAACAGTGATTTGTTCAGATTTAATAGGAGGAGAATTGTTTAGTCAGCATGAGCAGCAGAAGCCACCACAGATGACCGGAGAGAGAAAAGAGTAAAAACTAAAATGTGCAGAAAACATTGTTTAAAAAGTGGATATGCTGCTTTATTGCTCTGTGATTCTGGGTAATGTTGACTCTGATGACTTAATAGCACCAACATGTCTATTCAATTTCAAGACACTTCAGAATTAGTTCATAAAAAAATTGGGGAAACCACAATGCAATTTTGTATTTCTTTTTATCGATGCTTCTTGGACTGGAAAGTAAAAAAGCTGCAGATGATGATAATGATAATAATAATAATAATAATAATATTAATCTTTCATTTAGTACCTTTCAAAGAAAAAAAGAAAGTTCAAAATAAGAACACGAAAACATGAATACAATAAAAACATGTGTCAATATACGGCTTTGCGTCTGCAGGAACACGAGGATCTGTTCTTCCGGGCGCTATGTCTGTGTCACACGGTGCAGGTAAAGGAGGAGGAAACGGTGGAGAGCATCAAGAGGGGCATCCACCAGGGCCGGCCCACCTCCTTCTACATCTCCTCCTCGCCAGATGAGGTGGCGTTGGTGGAGGGAATGAAAAGGTGAACACACTGAAAGTACAAGAAGTTCAGACCTTCATCTACAACTTCATGGTGTTTACATTCACTGTAGCTCTTTATACTAAATGCCCCTTAATTTTAGAGTATGGATTTAACTTAATAGATTTGGAGAGAAACTCCCTCTGGAGGGAACTTTGGGATTTTAGCCTTTGCAGACCATTTACATGCACAAAAACCTATATAACACACTACAGGAAAGGGAAAACCCCAAAAACTAAATAGGGCCAATTCAATGAATCGTTGTGTTTGGTATTTGGTCTGAAACAAATAGAATTTAGAAGGCACCCTAAATCGTCCCAAAGAGAGAAAATGTATATTCTGCATTTGACCCATCCTAGTGTTAGGAGCAGTGGGCTTCCATATGTACGGCGTCCAGGGAATACTTTATGTCTTCCCCGGGTTAAATTCTCTAGCTTGCTTTTCCTTGGGGCTTCCGCCTTCATTTAGTTTTCATCAACTGACTCAATCAAAATCAGACTGAAGACTGGACACCAACCTACAGTACATGTAGCAAGCCCAAACCAAGCTACCATTGACCATAACATTATAGTTTCTCTTCATGTTACTGGACTTCCTGGATTGATTTCACCTGAAACATCATGCCCACAGTAACGCAGACTTGTTTTCCAAGCTATTTCTGGTCAGGATGTGACCTTAGGCACATGTACACTAAGACACGCGGTGCAACATGTCAAATCACAGTTTGTTGATCTGCCCTTTTGCTTTCACCGATACGATGTAGTAAATGTATATGAGAGCTGTGCTCGGGTTACACTAAGTGTGTCAGAACATCTTTCCATGTGAGTATAGTGTGTATTGATACTCGGATCTAAATGAATCATTTCTCCCTTTCCCCTCACTCTCGTTGCCAGGCTGGGTTACACCTATCTGAGACTGAAAGACAACTACATGGAGATCCTGAACAAAGACGATGAGATTGAAAGGTTGGTCCGTTAAAGGTCTGCTGTGGTTACACCGCAGGAGATGAAGCAGGAGTAATTCATTTGATGGAGTTGTGGTCATACATCAGCCGCCTGGAGAGAAAGGGCTCTCGGATTGTGTTACAACAGGGCTCACAGAAAAGAAACTACAACCATGAAAGAGTGAGCAGACGGTTGTTTTTAGAAACTGCTCAATCAGATCAAAATGCTCCGACTGATGTTGAAGAATGAAAGGCAGCGAGATCCCATTAGAGAGTGGTTTTGTGGAAAGTGTGTTTTGATCCATAGGGAGTGCTCATGTAACCAGCCTCTCTCTCCATCACTCCCTGCAGTGGCCTGTCAATACTGAGCTATTTTAAGGAAGCAGGGGAGCTGAGAGGGGTGGGGGGGGGCGCAGCACCCAGCAGATGTGAAGACTTTGGCAAAAGGTTCAATTCTCACATGTGCTGTTTTTCAGCAATTAAAAGGAAATCTAAATGTTTTGGACTTTTAAACCAAATGGCCAAGGGATGCTTTAAACACCAGGTTAATTTGATGTGCTTTAGATGGAGATAAAGGTACAGCAAAGGTAAAAGAGTTATAATTTAAAAGTGCAAAGGTACAAGATTTAAAAGTACACTATTGAAGTCAAAATGGGAATCATTCAAAAAAAAGACCACATAAAACTGAAACCACAATAAAATAAGATTGAATAAAATTAAAGATATTTCATTTTCCTCTTCTGCTTTCCTTCTGTTTCAAAACATTGGTGTCCAAAAAAGTTACATAAAAGACATTTAAACTGAGGAACAGACAAATCATAGAGAGTGGGAACTTACCAAAAATGTACAACCTGTTAAAAAGGCCCCGGTCCAATTCACAACAAAAAAAGGATAATGTGCGAGGACATCAAAGCTGGCCTGAAGGGGACTAATTCCAATTCTATTCACAAGACCTTGAAGAAACCCATAAAAGAAGAGGAATATAAATCTGAAAAGAAATGACAAAGGTAACAAAGAGTACCCCATTTCATGCTAGCACTGTCTCGCCCTCAGGTTCGAGCTGCTCCATGTACTGAACTTTGACTCTGTCAGGAGGAGAATGAGCGTCATAGTCAAGTCCAGCTCAGGTAAAATACACTCAATGCTTTCTTCTTACTTTTTATAAATCCACAATTGGACATTTCTTTTGCGGTTAGTTTAACCTGTTTTTTTTTTTCTGTTGTGTGTTTGTGGGATCTCAGGAGAATACCTGCTGTTTTGTAAGGGGGCAGACTCGTCCATTTTTCCCCGAGTCGTGTCTGGGAAGGTGGAGCAGGTGAAAGCCAGAGTGGAGCTGAATGCTGTCGTAAGTGCACAGTTTAACCAGTACAGTATACAGTATACAATGGGATTTTATGACACTTTGTTTAAGGCCTAGTTATCAGGATAGCAAGTTAAAAAAAAGGCATGCAATAATAACGAAGAAAAGCACACATTAGAAATACAATTAAAATAAAGAATGAGTAGCAGCAATTTAAGTCGAATCAAGTGACATAAATAACATATTAAAGTAGTTAAAGGCCATGAATGTATCCTTATACAAACACCTTCTACTCCCTTCTTCTCTGTCACACAGGAGGGTCTGCGGACTCTGTGTGTCGCTTATCGAAGGCTCTCGGAGTCCGACTACCAGGAGGCGTGTCTTCACCTGAACGAAGCCAAGCTGGCCCTGCAGGACAGGGAGCAGAGGCTGGCGCAGGCCTATGACATCATCGAGAGGGACTTTGTGCTTCTGGGCGCTACGGCAGTGGAGGACAGGTTGGTCAACAGAGAGAGGGACGGGGAGAGAGAGATGGAGATGGAGGGGGGAAGATTTAAAAACAGTGCAGTAGCAGGGGAACAGAAGGGGAAGATTAATGAGTCATGAAGCCATCTTCAAAGCATAGCAATGACTCATGAGGGCAAAAAAATATCCAGGCAGCGCTGAATGTAGGTGACTCACTAATACTACTGTGCCTTTTGTTTCGTTTTATTTTCTGCTCCGAGAAACACATACGAGACGTGGCTCACCTCTTACGAGGTAGACCTCAGGGTAGTTCTCCCTAGCTGATCGATCAGCTGTCCGACAGTTTGACTCCCTCGTAGATACACTGTTGACGGGCAGGAACAGGGGTGGTCGCGCATTGATGAGTTATCACCAGTTTGTAATTAATTGAATGTTCTGATGGATGCTTTAACCCACCCCACTGGAGGCTGTTGAAACAATTATTGACTTATTGACGTGCAGGCTCCAGGAGAAAGCTGCGGATACCATCGAGTCGCTGCACAAGGCAGGGATGAAGGTTTGGGTCCTGACAGGCGACAAGATGGAGACGGCGGCGGCTACCTGCTACGCCAGCAAGCTGTTCCGCCGCACCACCCAGATCTTGGAACTGACCAAGAAACGCACGGAGGAGCAGAGTCTGCACGACGTCCTATTCGAGCTAAACAGGACTGTACTCAGGCAGCGCTCTATTTCTGGGTAAGTGATTATGCATGTGTTTGTCTACAGAGCTGATTTTCTTCTTATTGAACATCTTAAAAGGTTTGGAATATTGTGGAACAAGTCCCTCACAATTTTAAGGCTTTGACAATGCTTAAAGGTCTTAGGTTTATCAAAACAACAGCCTAAAACCCAAAGGTATTCAACTTACTAAAGACAAGAAAAAACACATGTAAGAAACTGGAAACATTTTTCATCAAGAGCTTAAGAAATTACTTAACACGTTTAGTCTAATATCAAATCACAGTTTGATAACATTTTCCTGACAATGCCGTGCTCTATTATTCTACTTATCATTGCAGTGTTTACACTCATGTGAACTGTAATTCTGTGCCTCCACTTATCACATAAATGTAAATTATAATTACAAATAACACCTGGTGAAATCACTAGAATATCTGCAGACGGATCTATGACGTGTTGTGTGAAAAGCTCCCTGTTGATCGGTCTGTGATATTTTCTCCCAGGTTGTCAGTGGACTGCTTGGACTTCGGTCTGATCATCGACGGGGCCACGCTGTCTGCAGTCCTGAAGGCGAACCAGGAGGGGGCCGGATGTGGAAACTACAGAGAGATCTTTCTGGACATCTGTCGCAACTGCAGCGCTGTGCTCTGCTGTCGCATGGCGCCGCTGCAGAAAGCCCAGGTGAGAGGGATGCACTTCAGTAAACAAATATTTTCTGAATGACAAACAGTGGTAATGACTGTGGGGATTTTTTTCTGCAGATTGTGAAGCTAATTAAAGCTTCCAAGGAGCATCCCATAACCCTTGCTGTCGGTGATGGTGCCAACGATGTCAGCATGATCCTGGAAGCACATGTGGGCATTGGTGAGCTCCTTTTAACACTGTAATAAGGGGCCATTAATACAGCACTGCTTCTTCTAGAGACCAGGCGGATCCCTCTGAACATACATAATGCAGCCTTGAACATTTGTCTGTCAACTTGTATCATCCCAGATTTGTTTGTATCATTTATTTTGAACAGAAAACCTCACTTAAAATAATTATAAAACAAAAATAATAATAATGTTCACATATACCTCATTCAGATAATAAAACATGCATATACTAGATATGACCTCGTGCTTTTATGATCGTGTAATGAATACAATACATATTTGTAATAGCCACAATCACCACCATCTCATGACTGTGTTAGATTCCTTCTTATGTAACCAACCTCCTTTTTTCCTCAAGGCATCATGGGTAAAGAAGGCCGACAGGCGGCGAGGAACAGTGACTACGCCATCCCAAAGTTCAAACACCTGAAGAAGATGCTGCTCGTTCACGGCCACTTCTACTACATCCGAATTGCAGAACTCGTTCAGTACTTCTTCTACAAGGTACGCGCTCCACACCGGCTCACACACTTTAATCACTTTATCGTAATTCCCAGTGAGACACTGAGTTACAAAGAGCCAGATTTTGCAGCTACTCTGACAGATTACTGGATTCATGAATCCCCGGTGTGACGTTCTCTCCTGGATTCACGGCTGTGATGATCAGTGTGGGCGGCTTTACAGCGAGCAGCGCCCTGCCAACTGATTCATTTTTTCTTTGGCAGGCCAGCTCTCCGCAGCCCACTCAGGCAGCTTATAGCACACAATCTCTGCAGAAACAGAAATGTGTAGATAGTAGCATTTTTAGATTCTTTAAATCTCCTCACGTGTACTTGTCACAAGCTTATCACTCTCTCTGTGTGTTGTTGTTTTTCTCTCTTCTTAAATCTTTCCAGAATGTATGCTTCATCTTCCCTCAGTTCCTGTACCAGTTCTTCTGCGGGTTCTCCCAGCAGGTAAGTACTTTAGTTAGGGCTACAGTCTGTGTCATGATTTAAACTAGTTTCACACAGAAATTAATGCTTTTTAAATGTGAACTTTAAAGCTGCAATAATTAGTGTTGGTAGAAAAACCTAGAGAGAATTATCACCCTACTCTGCAGTTCCCTGACAGCTTTACTGGATATTTCCCCCTTTTTTCTTTAGATTTACGTCCCACAAACTCAATTCTCATCAGCTCAGTCCAGTTTATTCACAAAAACCGACATAATCAAAACATGTGCAGCCTAATAAGCTTTCTAAAACGTGAGAATTTAGGCCCAGAAATCAGGAAGTTAGTACTTAAACATATATGTTTAATGTGCATTTGTTATTCAGTAAAACTGACAACCTACAAAACCCCTAAAACTAACCAAAGAAGACAAAAACTAACACCTTATCCACCAGTAAATGGTCCCAAAACATGCTTTAAACATATCAGGAGTCAATGTAGAATTTCGTTGATAAGAGGATCCGATTTCAAAACAACAATCAACAATTTCAAAAAAGCGTTTTCTAAAAATCTCCTTTAGTTCCAGGTGTCTGATACCGCCTGTATTTCTGTATTTATTTTAATGTTTAAATGGTCTTTCTCCTCCTCCTGCAGCCTCTGTACGACACGGCGTATTTGACATTGTACAACATCAGCTTCACCTCACTCCCCATCCTCCTCTACAGCCTGGTTGAGCAGCACGTCACCATGGACACGCTCAAGAGGGACCCCTCCTTGTACAGGTTGGCATAAAAAAAAAAAAAACACTAATTCAATTTGTCTGTAACTTTTCTGATTTTGCATTTGCTCAACCGTTTTTTTTTTTCTGCCTTGTGTGTTCTCAGGGACATAGCGAAGAACTCGCTCCTCCGCTGGCCCGTCTTCCTCTACTGGACGTGCCTGGGTCTGTTTGACGCTGTTATCTTTTTCTTTGGTGCCTACTTCCTGTTTGACAACACCACCTTTACCAGCAACGGCCAGGTGAGCCTCTCTCTCCCGTCCCAACAGAGGCAGTGAGATGTATCATTATGTGGAAAAAGAGTAGAAACCCAGTCATGAGTTATTTGGCACTTTGTGGGGTGATCCAGGGAAGTTAAAAGAGAATAATGGACACAAAGTCAGTGCTTCATCCATCTCCATTGGATTGTCATGACAGAGGAGTTAAGTGTTGCAGGATGACTCATGTTTTTTGTTTATTGTGGATGTGTAACAGTAAGGTTTCTGTCCCAGGCCCATCTATAGGTCAGCAACATTGGATTTCCATTCATATCGACTCCGCAATAGCATCTTTCTCTGTATTGTTAATTTGTATCATGTCAACTGTTTTTCAATTGCCTGTGGTCCTGTTTTTTAAGTTGAAACATCCTGAAATTCATTTGTCCTGATTCTCTTTTTTTCCCCCCCTCCTTCTCTCTGCTTCCTCTCTCTTTATTTTGCTCCTTCTCTTTACTCTTCTTCTACCTCTTCTCCTTCCTCCTCAGCTTATGACCACCAACACACAGATGGTAAGCCTGTCTCCCTCCCTGTCAGCTCTCTCTGTCTTTCACGCTTTTTTAGTTCCTGTCGTACTGTTTAAGCTTTCAGTTTGACCGATTCATCCAGTTTCATCCCTTCTCACTTCGCATCATCCATGCACTTTCATTTGAATGTGTAGTTTCCTAGTGCTCCATTATTCCCCTAATCTCTGTAAAGCCCTGAATCCTACACAGTACCTTATCTTAACAACCTCCACTGACATAGTAGAAACCTTAGATGCTCCCCCACATGTTCATTGTGTTTCCTTGTGATAGCAAATAGAGTAATGCTAGTATGTGCTGTAGATTAAGATCCTACATCTGTTTGTTGTTCTGTGTTTGTGCATCTGTGTGTGTTTGTATGTCCATGTACTTGTGATTCGGGGTTGGGTTTTTATTTAAATCACTGCTCCAGCATCCAGGGGTTGGCTGCAATTTTCGTCCTGTCTACGGGTGACAAACAAACCATAATAAAGCAGCTTTAAAAACGGAAATTCTCAGAAACGGATTAATGAATGAAGGAGTTCTAGCGAATATAGGTACCAACAAACAGCTGTGGTTGTTACATAAATTCCCAGCTTTCTCCGTCTTGATCTCTCTCTCCCGCCTTTCATTTCCTCCCTCTCAACTCTCATCCCATCTGCTCGCTCCGGATGTCTGCTTACACATTTTCTAGGATTCCAGCAGGTAAATTTAGGATGCAAAGACCTGAAGTGGAAACACTCTCAGTATTTTGGCACAGAAGCCTAAAAGAATACCCCTTTTTTAAAACATCACCTCTCACCTGTTTGTGCTCATACAGCTCCGGAAGAAATTAATAGACCACTGCAGCATTATCGGTTTCTCTGGTTCTACTATTTATATGTGTGTCTTTGAGTTAATTTCTTTGTTTTTGTTATGTGTTCTATAAACTACTGACAACATTTCTCTGAGTTGGAATTCAACAGACACTGGAATGGCTGCCATACATGTAGAGATTTAGATTCAAGACACATTTGGAGTGGTCTCTTAATTTTTTTCAGGAGCTGTACATGCACTATAAATTAAAAATATAGGAGGTTCAGCAATCCATGGATGCAGAGTGATAGGGATGTGGTATTGATGTGTCCGCTAACCATCTTCTTCATCCTCTTTCCCCCTCGCAGATGTTTGGGAATTGGACCTTCGGGACTCTGGTCTTTACTGTGCTGGTGTTCACCGTAACGCTCAAGGTACAGTTTGTGTGTCTGGGAAATAAAATGTTATGGGAAGGGAAATTGCGTAATCTAATTTAATAGAGTTCTTCGCAATTACACGTGTGCGTCATCGTACGCGTGAAAAAGCTTGAGGCACACATGTTAACTAGCATGTTACGTCAATGATCGACTACACCAGCCACCCAGTTTGCACAGCAGTAAACCCTGAAGGCAGAGATATTGACTCCATTGACGTGTCGAGTGTTTATTATGTGTGTATTCTGTTTGTTTCAGCTTGCCTTGGACACACACCACTGGACCTGGATCAATCACTTTGTCATCTGGGGGTCGCTACTTTTCTACGTTATTTTCTCTCTTCTCTGGGGAGGCATCATTTGGTATACAAATCTTTGTGTTTGTCCTTATGCACAATCTTAATTCTGATTAAGATATTTCCTTAACCAATTATATCTTTCCTGTTGCTGCTCAGGCCCTTCCTGAACTACCAGAGGATGTACTACGTGTTCATGCAGATGCTTTCCAGCGGTCCGGCCTGGCTCAGCATCATCCTGCTCATCACGGTCAGCCTGCTGCCAGATGTCATAAAGAAAGTCCTCTGCAGGGCCTTGTGTCCCACAGCCATCGAACGCGCACAGGTAAGATCTACGCACCAACACCTCAGCAAAAGGGAAGCTTTAAATTCTCGTGTTGTTTTTTCCCTTTAGAGGCTTCTGCTTTGCTAAAATCATTAACCAATTAATAGGAACATTAAAAGTGTGCCTTTTAGCATAATTACAGTGTACAAAATGACCTGCTATAGCAAGTAGAATAATCTCCTATGGTTGCTGATGCATAACATTTGGACTTTAAGAGACCATATGAGTAAGCTGCAAATCTTTCAAACTCAATTAATCATCCAAAAAGACCATTAGGATCCCTAATAGCTTCGAGCAACAGCGTGATTTAGAATGACTTTCTGTTCCCCATGGCTTAGCCTCACCTTACTGTGAAGAAAGCTTCAAGGAGAAATTAATGAAAGGTCTGACAGATTTCTGACAGATTTGTCCCTGCTGTGCTTTTTCTTCTCTTTTCTCCCCTTTTCACTGCAACCTGATGGACCACAAATCACACCATCCTGCATCGCTCCCTTCTCCCTTCTCCTTTCACTCACCTGCCTCATCCTGCTTCCTTTTCCTCCCCCTTCATTACCGTCTCCTCTCTTGTTTCCCCCACTGCTCCTCTGTGCCTGTGCCTCTGCACTCACCCTGCAGTCCTCTCGCCCGTGCCTTACCGTGGAGCCGTCCACCATCTTCATGCTTTCTCAGTCCTCCAGCAGAATGAGTTTCTGATTGGCCCAGAGAGACGAGAGAGGAGCAGGAAGAGGAGGTGACTCTCTCTTTTAAGCCCTGTGTATGCATGCTGGCATGTCCCAGTGTAAACCACTTATCACTGTCTCTACACCTGCTTAATATGAAACTAACTCCCAGGGATGTAAAATACAGAGTGTTTGATTTATATGCAAATATCCTGCCCTTTATGAAGTCACATTCTCCATTATCATAAAGTTAGATGTTAGTGTTTAAGATACTGACATTTCGTCTCATGTTTTTGTGTCTTTCTTATTCGTACCTTGTTTTGTGTTTTTATAAATATTTTGATATTAAGATGATTAACGTTTCTTGTCAGAACCACACTTATTAGACTAACTTTTGGATCTGCAGAAATTCTTTCACACATTCTCTCCATTTTTTGTTGCAGAGCTGAGAAGGGTTGTTGATTAATAAATGTCGATTGACATTTAGTGTGAATATAAATCTCCAATGTGAATTTAGCTTCAGTTAAGAAAAAAAGTGCAACTTTTCAGTTTAGCAGGGATCAAAGTATTTCATAAACAAAATCAAACCCCAAGCTAGCGTCAGTAACTTAGCATGGATCCCAGACAGAAGTCTGAACAGGTCCTTCTATCACCCACTATTCTTTTAACTGTTAATTTATCAGCTATTTTTTATTTAACTCCAATACACTTGACACAGTCCTCGGCCAACAATCTTTTCTAAATGTATATTTAAGTAACCTCCTCCTCTTTGTTTTTATTTTTAGTACATGACTAATGTTGACATTTAGTCAGATTTAAGGCATCTTAATACAGTATATTGAACATTTGTCATCCAGTCAAACTTAAGTACCACATTGTTTATTTTTCGATGCCTTGTTATTATTGGTAAACTTAGTAAGTTAAGTATTGTTACCCTGTCTTCCTGACATGGCTCATCGTGTGTGGCTGCTCTAGTGCTGATATTTTCTTTTCAGTTAATAATTTTAAGTCGTTTTGTCTACACTTTAGTTTTTTCCTTCAAGGTCCTTTTTTTAAATGTAATAACAGTAAGTCGACATTACGTGCCGGCTAGTCTTAGTCATGGAAGAAAAAGGTTGTTGACGAACATTTTTAGCCATGAAATTAACACTACTCTAACGTCACCCACAGAAGGTTAGGACAGCGGGGGCCCTGGAGGTCTGTGTGGCCCCTGGCTCCACTGGTGGTGGGGGGAGTGATGAGAGGATTCCGCTCCACCCTGATAGGACCAGTGAGGGAGACAGTGGAAATAAAGCTGCTAAGACCTATGACTCCATGATGTCACGCAGCCACAGCACCCCTCTCAGCAAACCCTGGAGTACACCCCCTTAGGTGGGCTAGGGTCACCATGGTAACAGCACACAGGGGGAGCCGGGTTGTTAATGCTGCTGCCGTGATGCTTCCTGCTGCTCTGCTCTGCATCGGGCATGCTGTGTGACTGTGCTATGGCTCAGGCTGTTGGAGGGGGGGATGGTGCCTGTATAACTGCATCAACACCAGAATGATTTTCTCTCTGTCAAACCTACTTTCAGGAATCACAATCTCCAATTAACTCTGCAGCGCTGGATGCAAAGCGTGCTGTGCTGCTCACTGCATGTGGGATGGGAATTAACTTGATCTGCGTAGCAGGCAAATGAGAAATTTTATCCTGGCTTTATTCGTCCCAGGCTACTTAAAAGCCCATTGCCACCTGTCATGTGTAGACTGCAACAAGTGTTAGACTGTTGCGAGTTCTCTTTGGTCCTGGACTAAGTGATGATAAAGTAAGATAGAGCTCATACTGAAGGTTCTGGATCAGAAGAGGTTTAGTTGTGATATTTCAGGTGACTGTCAGGTTTTAGAGGTTCAAACAGATGTGATTAAAATTAAGTTAGTTGCTGAGGCGATGTTTCATTACTGGGAACCTAATTAAGTGTCTAAAAAGGAAAATGGACGACATCTGGTGTCAGAAGATGGAATAGCAAGTTTGAATTCTTTTTTGATTTCATATGCGTGTTTAATCTAACAACACTACCAATCATAATGAACATTTTCAGAGGGTTTCTCGTCATGAATTCTCATCACACTTATTGGATTTCTTTTTCCTGTTTGTTTAGTTAATGTATTCAAAGGGTCCATAAGCGGGAGTCATTAATCATTTTTAACTAAACATCTGGATATAAAACTGCAACAATTAGTTTACGTATTGATTAATTTAGCTCCAGAAAATAATTGCTAAATATTGTTTTGTCTTAAAATCAATATCTTAGAGTTTGGAGTGACCAAAAAAGATATTAAAAGATGCCTTGACATTTATCTAGAAAGTAGTATACAGTTTAAACAATAATTGAAGGAACTAAGTGGCAGTTGTATCTGGATAAATAAAACCTTTTTAACATTTCCAAATTTAAGCTTGCTGTTGTTACTCATAACTTCTCTGATTTAATCTGCATGAGACCATTCTTTCTTTTGATTTCCTTTTCCAGTGATGTATGTGTTTTGGATTTTCCTGTGCTAATTTGTTCTCTATCTTTCTGCAGGATCATGAGAAGCTCTCGGGGGGTGACGTGGCTGAGTCGACTCCACTGTCCTCTCGCCGGTCCTGCAAAGGCGCGAGCAGTGACTCCTCCCGCCTCCACCTCGCCGCTGCAGAGGCGCTGTCGCTGCGCAGGTCTGATCCCCTTCCCCAGAAACTACTGGTGCACTTGACAGAGGGTGGAGGGGCAGACCTGCGCCCTCTCAGCCCTTACATGCTCCGTCTATCAGGGGCGGGATTCGCCTACTATGCTCCAGGGCCGGAGACCTCCGTGTGAACCTGGATCTGAAATTATGTGTGCGTGGATCTCACGGGCTGAAACGTAAAGTACATCACAGGATGTGCGACCAAGATCTGCATCTCAAAGGTCGAAGATTTATCGAGCAAAACACAAACATGTTCACACACATCAACCTCCATGCTGAGTTCACCATGTGCATTTTCTGGGCTACCTGAGTGAACAACCCTTTATATATCACCGCCCTGACGCCTCATTTTCATACTTGGGTAACTTCTTTTTTCATTCAGTGTCGTCTTTGTCTAATCAAAATTCCTACCCAAACTCTTACTTGAAAAAGTCTAAGAACAGAAGGGGAACTTGTGCGACTGAAACTGTCCTGTTTCAACATGTCAACAGGCCTTTTTATACTCCTCGTTCTCATTTTCAGTTCTTGCCTGTTCCTCCACTTTTGTGTCCTTTTTGCTTCTTTGTGAATGTTTGTTTGAAAAACATGTATGTACAGTACATGGTCTGGCCAAGTTAGGGGCAGCTGTCAAGCTCAGTCCTCTAGGTGTGCGTGCGTGTGCATGTGCGCGAGTGTATGCATGATATTTGCCTGTTACCGTATGTTTGTATGTGACACACCTTTGCCTTACAGGTAGCCACACAGCAGCAGGCTAGGAGCCAAAGGAGAAAGGTGTTAAAAAAAACAAACAAAAAAGGAAGTGGTGTATTACAAAGCCTTACCCACACACACCCATCAGCTGAGGAAGAGAAACTGGGGAACTCTGAAGAGGGATGTGCAGTATTCTCGCCGCCCTGCCTTAATTCATACATTTTTAGTGGATTATATTTATAGTTTTTGTTATTGGACAGGGGATTCAGAGGGCATACATGTCTGGTACAGTGTGTCTGTTATTCCTTTTCTTTTTCTCTCACGATTGTGTCCACTTTCTTATCTGCCAATGTAGCATGTCCGATCTCCTTGCTGCATGCTGATCTGCTCTTCTTCTTCTTCTCTTCGTCTTCGTCTTCTTCTTCGTCTTCATTCATCATTCATAATGAACCATATCTCTACATTGTTTCTCCCAAAAATGAGCACACTGTACCCTCTCCTGCCCTCATGTGGCCGTTAAGGGTAACAACTGCAGCCCAAAATTTCATTTATGGATGTCTATTCCTCTCTGTTGCATTGTGCTTGCGTGTTTGCTGCCATGCGTTGTGTTATGCAAAAGTTACTGTAAGAATGCTAATGTCATGTTGTCACCTTTTTATAAGGGTTTTTATCTCTGTGTTGCATTTATCCATGGCTTTTTTTTCCTGTATTCTAAAATTATTGATGGCAGTCACTGTTCATGTATGGATGTAACTTAAAAAAAACCCTGTTTGATATATTATTGTAGTGAGAAGGGGTGTTATATTAGACTGTTGTGAGTAGGAGGGAGACTTGAATCGGCGATGTCACAATCAAATCACTAGAATGTCGAACTGATTTATCCATCATGTCCTCCAGCTGAAGATTGTAGCTCATTATGGATGAACCCCTTTTCTGCATTTCTAACATCCTCTTTGTCCAAAGCATATCTGTCGTGTTGCACAGCAAGTGACGGACTCGGGAAGTCTTGAATGTCAGATTCCGAAACATTTTTGTATGTTTATACAGTTTATTTTCATACACATCACCATCTGCCAACATGTATAGATTTAAAAACCAATTGTTCAGTATTTTTTTACTGGGGCACAGATGATTTATCAGTTTGTTTGGAGGTCTGGATTTATCTCAGTTTTCATTTAAAGCCCACAAGCTTCCACAAGTGTTTGAACTTGGGGGGGGCTCAACGTCCTGACCTCAGTAGATTATTAGAAGGGCCTTGGTGCTTGTTATGCACTGTCCCACCTCACTGTGCTGTTGCCATACTGTTTCAGACATTTTCTCTACATGTCACACATACCAATCCTACCACGATATTGCCATAAGGTCTATATTAGTATAATAATTTACCCAGAATTATTTGGAGTCGTTATTTAAACACAGTTTATTGGAGTCCTCCATGGCTCAGTTTTTCTCTACTCTTGTCATTTTTGTTTTGTCCATTGTGAATATTTCTTTTGCTACTTTTGTATCCCAGAGAGAAGATTATATTTTAACTCTGTTAGAATGTGTGTTCAAGTTTGTAACCAAAATTAGAGCAACATATACGTTATATGATTCAATAGAGATTTACTTGTAGGTCTACACACTGCACTTTGTTCTACAACAGATCAGTTTTCTCCCTAAAAAACTGGGACTGGGGTTTCTAAGTGTTCACTCTTCCTCACAAGTTATTTTTCTAAGAAGAATGTAGTGGGTGAGAAAGAAAAAAGTGACCAAATAACTTGACTAGGAACGGACTGTCTGTAGCCTCTGTCTCAAATGGGTTTTATCGCACCAGCCTTTTACTGCTGATCAGAATGTCAAACTGCTTTTTCTAAGTCCATCAGCAGGACAGCAGGTGCTCATCTCGTCACTCCTGAGCTTGGCATATGTCTGAAATGTCGACTTCTGTGCTCTGAGCAGCACGCCTCATATCATACCTTCAGTACAGCACTGTTTGTATTACTAAACAGGTTTTGAGAATTTACTTTTGTTTTGGATAAAGATTTTAAAAGTTCACCTGTTCACTTTTTGCCAGCCTGTCTGTAGCAAACGAAGGCAAAGCACTGTATTGTCATTATGCTTGTAATAAAGAAAGATTGAAAACACTTGTGTTCATGGTTAATGTTTTATATAATTATTGTCATTTTCTGTATTTTTTCAGACACAACAGATGGGATGGTATAGGATCACACAAAAATTCTCTCCAATTTCCAATATCTGGATAATACCCTGACATAAGGGACTTGTTTGAAAGAACGTACTCACACATGCTTTTTTCATTCAGAATGATCATTACCTTATAATTATTTTGTGGGTTTTGAAAAAATAGTTGTTCTAGCTGTGATGCAATACAAACATTTGCTTCCTAAAATGTAAGGTACGCAAAGCACAGGTATACCGGAAGTAGAAGTTAACATTTCAAAATAAAAGCCAAGATGATAGAATGGTCAATTTGGGAAAGACAATCACGGAAACCATTGGTCTGACGAATATAGGCATAAATATATTTGCTGAATGACAGTGTAACATTATGCAGGATGTGTACGCGACAACAGTCCTCCGGTTTCCAACATGTCGGTAAGAAGAGTTTCTAAAATGTTGCCCGTTTGACAAAGGCCTGACAATGTAAATGTACTTACCTTTTCACCTGCTCCCACCAGCGAACAGGAGAAATATTTCAGGTGAGTCATATCAGTTTGGACACATATTTACTGGGTGAGAAAATAAACACAAGCTTGGTGTAGCACCACGCAATGTTGGGTAACATGGTTGTTTCTGTAGGCTAAGTTACATTCCGTTCGCCATATTGGTCAGGAGTATCTTTTGTTGGCTAACGGTCAATAGCTAACATATGCTAACTAACTACCAGTTAATAAACTTCCGTTGAAAACATCTTTACAACAACTTTTTAATAAGTGGCAAATGTGCCTGAAGTGGAGTATGTGATGTGTAAGAAATAATAATCAATATTAGGTGTAACTACAACACTGGACTTCGAATAAAAGAACATTTCCTTCAGATGCCATCCCAACACACTGTTGGTACATTTGTGTAACTAAAGTCTGATTTAAGTGTTGATTCACATCATTAATCCAAACTAAAGATAATAAATAAATGTCATGGAGTAAAAGTATATAATTTGTGGTCACTATTCAATTAAGGTGGAGTAGAAATACAAATTAGTAAAACATTGAAATGCTTAAGTAAAGTTCAAGTTTCTTACAAAGTGTACTTAACTGCCCACTTGAGTAAATGGACTGAAAATAAGCTGAACCTGCAATGATCCAGTTTGCTATTCCAGTTATGTGACAGAACTCATTCTTCCTCTAACTCACAGTAAAGTAGCTATAACATGAGCTGTTCTGATTAGGTTGTGATTTTTCTTGTTACATGTACTTCTCTTTTCTTTTAACTTAAATAATATTAGTTTTGTTGCGTTTGTTTCATAGACTTCCCGAAGAAAATACAGGCCACTGATTTGACTCTTTCTTCCCTTCGATCCCTAGGATGAGTGCCATGTCTCAGCAAATTCCCACCCCTCCTCAACCTGCAGGAGCCACAATAGGTAAGCGACAGTAAATAAAAGTAATGCCCACATTTGTTTATATTGTCTGTCTTTCCTCAGTTTGGTACCAGTTTTTGATCGGCTTCATGCCCATTGCTCAAATAACGGGTAAGCAAATCTAAGCATCTTTTGAGAACTCAGACAACCGGAACTATGGACTGCCATAACATGTTGAACAATGGTCATTCAAAGACAGGGCAGGTGAAGTGATAAACCGTGTGTCCTACAGGAGCAATTTACCAAGGTCACTCCCCAAGGCATCTCTACATTCCCATCTATTTGTGGGCAATGGTAGCCTGCTTTGCACGCTTCAGGGACCGCATGAGCTGGAGGTGCTTAGTCTCTCTCGTCTTCTTCGGCTGGTTCATCGTCGGTAAGCTAAAAGACTGGATTGGTGTTTAACAGGTGTATAGTCAATGTACACACTTCCACAAGCAGCTAAAGGTCCCATTATCTATATTTTAGATGATTGAAATGATGTTGCTGTTGTGAAATAGCCTTGTGATTGCATTACTGGATGAAAACTGAAATCACAGGAACATTAATAAACTACATAATAGCAAGTATGAAAAACAACAGTGATCAAAAAGACACTAAGATAAAAACAAAATGTTGTTTCAAGTGAGTCTTGAACCCTGTTCCCCAACTCCTTTAACCTAGACTTCCACCACTACAACAAAGCAACACAACTTTGAGGCAGCTTATGACTAAATATTCATTTGTCTCAAAATAATATACTGTCTCTATATAACATATACTCTGCTCTGGAGTATAAATCTATATTTCTGTTTTTGTCCAAGCTGATCTTAAAAGTTGGCAGCCCTGTATTAACTTTTGGACTGAGGGCTTACTGTTATTATAGGTAGGAGATATTCTCATTGAAATGTCAGATGGTTAGGTTGGCATTTATTCTGAATAAATAAATAAAAAATGCTTTGAGCATCACAAACCAAAAACCAGGAATTCAACCTGCAAAACCTTTGCTAAAATGGAATGTGTTTTCTATAAATAATACAATCTTATCGAGTTTCAATCACTACTGTCATTTGGTTGGGCAACTAGTTTGTCCAATTGATATAAGATCTGGTACTGTCATGACAAAGTGTTGTCACACGGTGGCAACGCAGCACCACTAATGGTGAGTGACTAGCTTTTCTGCACACAGTATTTCTACAGAAGAAAATGTTCTATCCACACAGCTGTGATGCCTAAGTTCCACACTAGGTGTCACTATTGGATCAGCTATTTGGTTGAAGAGGCATCGTTGACATTCACTTCCCCTCCCCCTCTGTGTCTGCCAGGTCCGCACAGGTTCGCAGCATCATGTGTGCTGACGCTGAGGCATGCATGTGCGAATGAGGGTGCCCCCTGCTCCACCTCCTTGCCATCTCCATCGCCGGCGTCCTGAGCTCTGCATCACTCTGCTGAGGACTTGTCACTGCAGCTGGGGCTGTGACAGCAGCTTCAGCATCATCCCCTCATCCGTCTCCGCAGCATCCTCGAAAGCATCCTATTCTCACAAGCATCCCCGCACCTCTGAGCTGCACACACCCCCTCTCTCGCACATCTCTCTCCTCCAGCATCCGTGTGTCGCACCAGACCGCCAGGCAGTTAAATCCCGGGCTAGATTACCCTGCTGCATCCCCCTCTTCCCTTCTGCTCGGCTGGGCTTGCCATCGCAACAGTCCTCCCTCTCCCTTCCTCTTCACCATCATCCGCTCTCCACCGTTCAGGAAAAGCAGGCAAGCTGTCTCTTTTTCCTGCAAAAGTGTCCATTGGCTGGGCAGCTGGGTTACCGCTGTCCCTTTGGAGGATGATCCTGTGGATGAAAACGGAAGAGATGGCCGTTGGGGAGCTCCTGGAGAGACTGAGGACAGTCACTCGGAGCATAGGTGGGTGGAAACACACTCAACACCAACTATAGTCGGTGGTCATTGATTCTTGATTGCCGAGATTGATCTCAAGCATAGATATAGCTGAAATCATAATCTGGATTCAGCCACAATAAGAGATGATATTGTATCTCTTGTTTGGTTGATTTTAGACCAAATAAAGGGCAAATCATGGGTTTATAAAGGAAAATGCTGGATCATTGTGTCAATCAGAAAAACTGTTTGTTTCTGAGCTGCTGTTCATGCTGTGTCTGCCTCGAGCAAGGGAGGCATTTGGCCTGTAAGCTGTGTGTTTGTCGCATGTTATGACTGAACAGTTTATGTGTGCAGTGGAAAATTTCATATTGAGGCGTATTATTTAAAATAATGAATGATGGTCTGGTATGAGTTCAAATTATTTGTAATGTTGCCAGATTTCTAATTGTTTAATTGCATTAAATCTGATGTGTAATCCTAGGGTGACTTGATTAGATAGGCTGATTTGTGTTGTGATACTGTCCCTCATGGGCCTACTTCCTCAGTACTCCACCCTTATTAGTTTCAGTATTGTTTGATGAAGAGAGATCGAGCTTGGAAATGGGACACTGTGACCTTTTTCATATCGTCCTATCACCACTGTCACCCTTGACTGATTACTTAACATGTAGATGCCACTTCAGGTTGTCACATCACCTCCTAAATGTTGCTGTCAGGGCCTTGCTACTGCATTTTGTGCAAAGCTACCACGTGTGTGTTCCTGGCCTTTCATATTTGCCCTGAGTGGTTGAAGCAGGGAAACATTTTAGGCCTTTTTTTTATATCGGACTGCAGTAAAAAATTCAGTACGCAGTCATGCAAAAAGAAAGCTTTTTCTGACCCTGACTCTAGAACCCATTCCCAGACTGCAGATGTGATGTCCTGATGTTGCTCCTGCAGCCTTGTGATTTATGGCCACTGACTGAAGATCAGAGTTTTTCTCCTTTGTCAAACTAATGCCACTAAGATTAGTAACTGAGTGATATGAGTGACCTTGCTGGTGTTTGCTTCTCCTCTCGTTTGATCCATTTATAGAAATCTCTTTTAATCCACTCACTGCCTGCACACAACCACTTTCACAAGCATGAACACACACACACACACACACACACACACACACACACACACACACACCTTGTTTCATTGGAAATCAGTGATGGTGGTTGCATTTAGAGAAGGCACAGCTGCTAATTTTTTGCCATGTGGCGTTGTAGTTTGCATTTCGTTTTTATCTTGCTATGTTTGTAGTAACTGTATGCAGAGAGAAGAGGAATACAAATGTCTAATAGGCTTATACTGTCAATGACTGACGATTTTACTTTTGCAAATCTTTGCAATGTCGAGGATGGTGAGGCTCTTGCTGCAATCATAAATTCAGCACAGTGGGTTCCAGTTGCCTCTCCTTCTTCATCAGAGATGGTGAAAGTATGGCTGCAGTGAGTGGGTGGAGACGGTTATGGCTTTGCCAAAGCTAGAGGAATAAAACAGAAAAAAATACAGCTGTGAAAGAAAAATATGAAAAATGTTCATATTTTTTACTTCACATGTACAGGAATGAATCGCCTGGCATTACACTTTATATTTGCAGACATTGCAATCAGTGGCAGCACTGCGTTATGAGGAAATGTGACGGGAATGTGCTGCGACAGGAGGACGAGAGCTGTAATCGGCTCAGAGTAGAGACTAACACTGATCACTGTAGACAGCAAAGAGGAAGGGAGAGTGAGGAAAAGAGAGATTCAGGGAAACAAAGTTAACTGAGGAAGAAAATAATTTTGCCTTATCTAATATGACAAACTACTTCTCCTGAGCTGAAAAGGAGGCATTCTGTTGCAAACTGCAGGAAACAGAAAATCCATGTTGGTTTTGTTTTCCCCAGAGAAAATGTTGCGAAAACATCTTTAGCTCCTGGTTTCTGACTGACAGTGATGTGCTGTAAACATAACTGTACTTACAATATCCTCAAACGATTTAAAATTGGCAAGATCTATTTCTATCAAACACTGAGCTGCCTGTATCATCTCTTTTTGGTGAATATTGTACACGGCAGCGTTCCAAACCATCCATCTATCAGTGGGTTGATCAGTCAGCAGTGAGTGGGCAGAGTTATGAAGCCCATCCTATCTTTGCTCAGTCAATCCGCATTTCCTTATTTCCATAAATAAATAACTGGCACATATAATATTTACAATCTTCACCTAGCTAGTACAATGAGTCAGGATGCTGAAATTGGGTAATTATCACTACTGGAGAACAGCTGAGGCTGAGGGGAATGACAGTTTTTGCATGTTTTTAGTAAGAAACATTGAGATTAGGGAATATAATGATGGGGTTGGATTAAAGTCAAGGGTTGCCAAAGTTACAATATCTCGTGAGGTAATTATGAATATGCGTAACACATTTTATGAAGTTGTTGACAAATTTGACTCCAAACCACACATGTCAACCTCATGGTGGTGCTAAAGAAATGTCTACACATCCTTCTGTCCCTCTCCATGTAGTAGAAAAATGTGTCCCGGGGTAAGTGGAAACTTTGACCTGCTGGGGGCGCTTCAGGAAAAGTCAGGCGATCACCGACGCCAGTATGCTGTATCTTCTGGGAGCAAAAGATATCTGTACAAAATGTCATGTTAATTGATCTAATAGTTGCTGAGATATTTCAGCCTGAAACAAAGAAGTAAAGCACATGACTAACTTTGCCACCCGTAAGTGATTAAAAAAACCATGACGCAAGCATAGCTCTGGAGTGGAAAAAAAAATACTTAACTTAGATTGTAGATTAATCAGTACAATGTATTTATTTGTTTATTTATTGTACTCGCAGCCCTTCTCACGGGCAGTTTCTCCTCTCCCCGAGTCTAACTGGGCATTTGACCTACTTCCAGTTGATTTAAACAGACACATCCAGTTCAGGACATCACAGGTCTCAGCCTTTCCAGAAGCTATGTGTTTAGCTGATGCCTGGGGCGGGCTATTGTATTTATCAAGTCAGAAATAGTGACCTGGCGTATCATATGTAGTAGTTTGTATGTTTTTGTATGTACTGAGTATGGTTAGTACAGTATGTGTTCCCACCTCTGAGTTTCTGTATTAGCAGAAGCTGAGGTTAATGGAAGTGTCTGGGCTTCAGGCATCCCAGCTGTCTCATGACTTGTTTGCTATTCGATCTCATCATTGGTTATTGATCATAAGCTTCTCTGTTGTATTGTTTTTAAAAGAAAGCAGAACACTGAAGGCTTCTCATAAATCAGATATTTGTAGGACTTTTTTGAGTGTCAGGTTTCTTTTGAACTTGAGGTCAGGAGTTCATTCAGTCAGCTGTGGTCCGAGACACCAGTAGAGGAGCCTGCTCAAGTAATGCAACAATAAAGCGGAAGCAGTCATTATGCATTTTATATTTTGGATTTGTTTGAATTTGAAAGCTTTGTGCTTCTTATATAGTGGATCATATTGTATATAGCTTATGTAGGTCACAATACCAGAAATAGCATGATAATTTACCTTTGCAGAACACACAACTTCACAGAATAGAGCATTTGGTCATGCCACCCCTCAATATGAGGTCACACACTTTGTTTTATGACCAAATAATTGCATAATATTGCCATTATCAGCCTTAGCTTTATGTCTGCATGCTAACACAATGCTAGTAGATATTACAGATGGTATGCATCAGTCTATTATCATTATTATTTGTCACTGTGTGAATGTTTTTCACACCATCACTACCGACTCAGCTGTAGATTCTTAGTCATGGCATTTGGGGATTTCAGCAGTTTTGTGCTCTTTTGTATATTTGTGTCCTTATAGGCTGGTAAATTTGCATTTAAAGGGAGCGTGCGAGCGAACAGTAATGGAGTAACACACAGCCACAGGAGATGGGTGATTCCACTAGTGAGGGATCAGACCTGATTAACAGGGCAACAAGTAGAGAGGGGGGAGACTCAGTGAGATGAAGGGTTAAGGGTAGATGGCTGATGGTGTGTGTCTCGTCCTCCTGCAGTGGCCTCATCAGTATGTGTGAGAGTCCACTCCTCTCATCTCTATTCTAAGCCTATAAACTGCAAGCAGCCTTTTGCTGGCCAGCTTTGACCACACAGACGCATCCAAACAAACACACATTTAAAAGCCTACCAGCAACCTCTTCCACTCTCGATGTTTGCTCCTCCACCTCCGTTACTGACACACCCTGAGCTGTTCATGTCCACCACTAAGTTTAAGTGTTGGAAGTTTTTTAACTTTTCCCAGGAATGAATGCATGAAAGATTCCAGGGAGATAGGAGGAGGGGAAGAAAACGCAGATTAGTTAAGGAGTAGGGGAATATAATTAGCCTGAGCAGCAGAAGGGGATTTGTGCTCCACCGGCTGCCCTCTGCTCCAGCTTCCCCCCCCACTCCTCCCCTCCTACCTTCCTAGGAAACCTATGCTCCTCTGAGCCGTCAATAGATGCACTTGCGACAGGGTATGCATCAGAGTGTGTTTGTGTGTGTGTGTGTACGTGTGTGCAGAGCAAAGCTGGGCCCATTCTCACCTCCAGTGTTTGTTTTAGAGGTTGTGCAGACAGTGACTCAGCTCTTTTTCTCGAGTCCCCAATGTGGCACTGCAGCAAAGACACCTTGTGTGTAGCTAATGCAGACATCTCCTCACAGGATGCATGTGAGAACATCTCGGCCTGATTTTGTGTGACACCGGAACGTTTCAACAAAAGGAGGGTCTTCCCATGCCTTCACTTAGAGGCTGGGATTTGGAGTCTATTAGAGTGTGCAGCCGAGCTTTGCAGGTGCAGCGAAGGGTCTCTCTGGATGACAGAGTTTATTTGAGAGTGTGAGACCAGCAGCCAGCTCTCATGTCTCTGCATGAGTTTCTGAGGGAGGGTGGTGAGGCATCGTACCGGATAGTAAACCGCCTCAGTCATCTGATTCAGAACCTGGACATCTCTGGACTGGGATCTCCCTTCCCGTTCAACCCTGCCAGCCGCAGGAACTCCTGGAGAGACTGGGATGGTAAGATTGAGAGAGGAAGAGTGTGTTTCTGGGTGCAACTTTATAGAAGAGTTAATGCCTATATATATGTGTGTGTGTGTGTGTAATGTATCCCTTAGTTAAGCTCTGGCCAGAGTTCTGCAGGGCATCACGCCCAGAGCCTCACACAGTGTTTCCTGTGGGCTCCTCTTGCTCCCCACTGGCCTGTTTCTGTCTCTGTGTCTGTCTCTGTCTCTGTGTCTCTGTGTGTGTGTGTGTGTGTGTGTGTGTGTGTGTGTGTGTGTGTGTGTGTGTGTGTGTGTGTGTGTGTGTGTGTGTGTGTGTGTGTGTGTGTGTGTGTGTGTGTGTGTGTGTGTGTGTGTGTGTGTGTGTGTGTGTGTGTGTGTGTGTGTGTGTGTGTGTGTGTGTGTGTGTGTGTGTGTGTGTGTCTGTGCGCAGCTTAAACTGCCATTTCAGTTTCCTACATACAGATCTCTGCAGCTGCAGTGGTATTATTTTCCGTAGCAGCAACAGATTCCTTCAGCAAATGCAGAAATTAAAGCACACAGCAGCTTCCCAGCGGAGGAGCTGGTGCGAAGGAGTGGGAACTGCTGATTACAGCTGCTAAGTTGGCTTCCTGTCAGCCCGATCGTTGCCACTTTGAGACCTTGGTTTTTTTCCACTGCATATAAAAGGACTTTTGCAAGGTTTTACTAACACACAAGGGGGAGAAGCATGGTGAGGAAGGCCAGGAAGAGTGCTCCTCAATGGGATAGCGGCATGCCGATGGTCCCGCTTAAGCCATGTGAGTCGGGAGATGTATGGATGTTTTTTTTCTTGTGGCTCTGTGTGAGAAGACTGCATGTGTGCATGAAAATCTGACCTTGTGTCCATCTGTGTAAGCAATTTTCCTATAGCTTGCTGACACAATGTGTATATGAAAACCTCCTATCTTTGTCTCTCCCCGAGGTTGTACATGTATCCTATGTTTGTTTTGTCCCTGGATGAAGGTCGCTACATGTTCAGATCTATTGCCTTATGGATTATTTGTGTGCGTCTGCAGATATGTACATACATTATGTGTACTTTTCTTATCTGCTTTGCTTGTCTGTACCTCTGGCTGCAGGGTTTCAGGCACCATGTTCATGTCTCCCAGCTCTGTTAAAGTCATTAGCCATGAGGAGAATTCATTTAAGAAGAACTATGTTGTTGAGTTGAGCGTTGGTTGTTTTTGCAGGCTGAGGCTACCTTCAACTGATTCCATTAAAAAAAAAAACCTGGAAGAGAAGGGATTTTTGGATGTCTTAAGTCTTTTCAGAATATGTTTTGTGTGTTTGCTTGCATTGTAGGTGGAGGATGTTGATCTGCAAGGTATTCTACGTACCTCTGATTCTTTAAAAGTGATTTCAGAAGAAGCAACATTTTAAATCTGTTGATTTCAAATTAACCTAGCATGTCTCAAAGTGTTTAAGTAAGTGTAGATTTAAATGTAACTCGACCCATTTGTGGTCATTTTGCTTTTGATTAGACTGTTGGACTTCTCTCAGATGCAATAGTGGGGTAGGTTTTCCTTGCTTAATTGAATATATAAAGATAGTGTTGTAAGTTCTACAGAGAAACTCGCTTTGAAGGACTAAATAAACAAAATACTTAAGGATTTGTATTCTCAATATATTTTTAGGTGGGACACGGATACAATTATTGTATCCGACTTGTACATCTCCAAGTTAGAGTAAAAGTACATTAGATACACTAGCTGCTTTCAGTCTTGGCAACCCCCCTGGCTTTATGTGACAACACAATGAATCAGTGTGTCTAAATTAGGCTCAGACTGCGAGTTGATCAGCGATCTGTCTCTTTGTTTGACCCTCTTGTTCACTTTGTGCTGTGCAGTTCAAACCCTAATGGCTCTTGTGTTTATCTCTCAAGGTTTATGAGACTGATAACCTCGTGCTTGCCCTTGTGTATAAAGCAAACGTGCGTTCGACACAACCCCCACTAACACACACACACACACACACACACACACGCAAATGAAAACTTTTTATACCCATGTACACACACATGCAGCCAGATATACCATGTACACACACTTAATTTGTAATTGTGGATAATGGCTGGAGAGACAGAATGATGTTTTGACTGAAATATATATTTTACACAACTCATTGAAATTGAGTCTAAGTTGCCACATTCTGTTGAGAAACAGTGTCTTTCTTTGAGAGCTCTCCTCAGAATTAAGTCTTTCAGTAAAGTCGTAAGAATGGGGTCTTTTGTAAACGAGAATAGGGACTGTGAATAGATACAGTCTGTGAATGGTTAAATGGGGACGCAGGCAGTGTTTGAATGGGCTGGTCAGAATGGAGGCTTTGTACTTTTGGTCCACATCTTCTGAGATAAGGCAGGCTATGAGCGAGTGTTTTGTTGGTCTAGGTAAATGAGCGCTGCAGGACTGGGAGCTGCAGTTTTGACACATGACAGAACTTAGCATGCTTTACTTTTTCCTGTTTCTCTCTTATTGTCAAAACTAGGTTTTTGTTTTAGGTGAAACTCAGTCATTCATTCACAGGTTGGAGACATTGCTATTCAAGCGGGAGGGGTCAGGTAATTGTCTTTTTTTAGAGGAGGGGAAAGGGTCGCTTGGTGAACAAGGAAGGTGGGGTTGAGTGCTACACTGTAGCTTTTGTCTGCAGGGAAGGTAACCTGAGGTTGCAGTAGGAAGTCCACACGGTTAGTGAGTGACATCCTGCAGGCTGTAGAGCACCTGCAGCCTGACAGAGCGGCAGGCTGAATCTGCTGACAGGTGGAGTCAGAATGAGAGGGAAGTAGTGACAGTGATACCTTTTTTTTGCAAAGCTGCATGGAAGTGTCGCAGAAGAATAGTGAGAAAGACGTAGACTCGGACAGCAGGATGGGGGGAGAGAAGAGAGAAGATTCAAGCTTCTCGATCGAAGAAGATGTTGATGAAGACTCTGGGATTGGCATCAAAGTGGATAGAAGTTTATCTGTGAGTGTAGGCTCAGCTGAACCTTTAGAAATAGAGTTGGACTGGATTGTAACTACAGGACACACAGATGTGTTAAAAAGCTATGAGCAAAAAGAGGGAAGTCCAGAAAGAGATGGAGGAAGTCAAACTTCAGAGGAAGGTGAGACGGAGGCTGATTCAGGGTCAACGGAGAATGAAGGGCCTGAAGCAGAGAAAAGAGAAGAGATTGATGATCAGAATGAAGCGTTGAAAGAAGAGGAGATGGAGGGGTCGCTGGATGTGTATTTGTTGCCACTAGAGGAGGGTGGGGGTCACGTACGCATCTGTCTGGAGGAGGTGGAAAGATACTACAGATTTTCTCGCTGCTGCCACTGGCTGTGTGGTAGGTGTCAAAGGTCTTTCTCTTATCTCTTCTGTTGCTGTGGCACACTGTCAATGACGTAGTCTTTCTTTCACCATCCTTTATTTACAGTCCATGTTTTATATTGAACCCAATATTTGGTTCTGTTATCTTTACCGACATTGTGTACCTGCGCTTCTGTTTGTGTTCACCTGCCCCGTGCACTTGTTCTCAGCTAGAGTAAGGATTGGGAAACGTAGTATCTGCTTTCTTTTTCATCACTGAAATCGTCACTGTGCAGTTTCACCCGGGTCTTTTTTTTTCTCTTAAATGTCTTGTTTGTTCTCACTTTTTAAAAAGCTGGAAGAACTGGAAGAACTCATAGACTCTGTAAATCAACGGTGCTCAGTGTCCATCTTTGTCACGGTGTGGGTACGCATGTGGGGATCTTGCGGGCATTTCGATGTTCAAGAGTAACGCATTCAGGGCATCAGACTATTAGTTGATAAGATGATTTGTTCTTATCAAGATTTGAACGACATTTACAAGAAAAGCACATCTGTGGTAAACACAATAATTAAAGTGGTGCTTTTGCATGATCACTTCTGAGAAACATGGGTTTGACAGTTCTGTTAGATAACTCAACTAATTAATAAGTAGATAAAATCGTGTTAGTCAACTTAGCATTTCTGTAGAGTGCAACCCTATGTATAATATTAAGATAGAGCAATGTGTTTCTGTTGAACAGGTTTGGATTAGGTGAAAAAAAGTCTCTTGTTTGTCCTTTAGATATACATATCTTTTTGGAGGGATTTATTTGTTTTTTCATTTACTATCTACAGGATGATTGCTGTCTTTCAACTTATCTACAGTTTGTTTTTTCCTGATTACAAACCAAATCCCGCTGTACCATTGATAACCCACTGTCTTAACCATTGGCCCTTTTAACCCTCATGTGAACCCTCTCACCCCTGATATTATAAGCATCA
The DNA here is from genome assembly GCF_036324505.1 of Eleginops maclovinus. Lineage (NCBI taxonomy): Eukaryota > Metazoa > Chordata > Actinopteri > Perciformes > Eleginopidae > Eleginops > Eleginops maclovinus. Next base: position 6,653,720 of record NC_086355.1, read on the forward strand.
ACTGTCACTGCTCAGTCCTATTTACTGCTTTGTTGTTGTCATCCCCCTCCATGACCATGAATGTAAGCCCCTTACTCCCACTTGCTGCCCTCCCCCATCTCTCTGTTTGTTGGAGACCGTTCTGTCCCCCTGTCCTTTTCCCCCGCAAACTCTGACCTGTCCATTACCCCGAGTACAGGATATTATCTGAATTCCTTTAGATTATAAACTTTCGTTGAAGAAGTTATTTCTTAATGGACCAAACTAATTAAAAGCTGGCTCCACGGTTTAAACAGTTATGACTCTTTTGGGCCTGATGCACCCAACGTTTCTGGCTTCTGCTGAAGTCCAGTGTAATCTGTGTCAGTAGAGGCAGGCGGTCCAGGTGTGTGACTGTGACCCACTAACGTTTGACTCGTCGCCCACAAACGTAAGCGTGAGTGGACACTAATCCCCACCGTTAAGCCTTTCAAAGAACATTAACTTCTCAACCAGCGGGTGGTGTGTGTGTGTGTGTTTACGTGCGTGTATGTAGGGAATGTTGGAATAATGTGAGTGTTTGTCCGTGACGTGAATTTTCCCAATAACAGAGTTACTGAAAAGTGTGCTTTGATCCAGTTATTGTAGTTTGTACTGCAGAAAAAAAAGGTCACGATTTCATTTTTCGTCTTTACTGCAAGGTAAAAACATGCAGAAACATACGAGTGATTTAAACACCCAAAGTCATGGGAGTCCTTTTGCGCTACTTCCCTCCTTGGTGGGAGGAAGTAGCATGTTTGTATCAATATCCACAGGTTGAGTTTCATATAGGAACCTCCTGGACAATAGTGCATTGATAATATGCATATTTTTAACATTCCTGATTTTTGTGACATCATCGATACCTGCTGATTGGAGAAGACACTTCAGTATTTTCATTGTCTCTTTTCTTATCTTGGAAAAACATTAGTATCTGCCTCTTCCTCCGTCTTTCTAAAGGCCAGAGGCGCTGTTCACAAATGTTTACTACTGCGAGAACAGACACAGAAAAGTGACCAAAAATGAACTGTAAAAAGTGACTGAAACTCGAATCCTCCTTCTTCCACGAGGGGATTTTCTGTAACAGAATAGCCTTTCTCTGGAAACAAAGTGCAGCTATTGCTGACCTGGGTGGGGGGTGGGTTTGATATGTGTGGGAGTTGCTGGGGGCAAGGTGTGGCTGAGTCAAAAAGTGGAAACTGATGGGTTTCTGTGTGAACTTGAATCCATGAGCAGCATGTGAGCGCTCTGCAGATGGCTAGACAGTTGCAGTTCAGTGTCCTCAGGCTGTTAGTGGCCGTTATTAACATGGCAACATCAAAGATATGCTGGTCATTTATCAAGTCTCATTCACACTTGTTTTTGTTCTGGTGCACACGCCCTTGCTTGAGGTTAAATTGAAAGAAAAGAAGAATCGGAAACGGTCTCAAGTAGCATCCAATATCAGTCAAACAGTTGTCCATGGTCAATATCTGTTAACTGAAACAGATGGAGTCAGTTGAATTATTACCCATAGGTCTCAATAATAAAACCGACCAAACGTCAAATAATGTTTCTCAAGTAAAACCTTATAATAAAAACTGGCACAGTGCATGAGGTTGCACAATCAATGATGCTTTTCGAGCAACAGGTAGGCTTCATTTATTATAGATGAACCATTTGCCATATAATAAACATAAGCAACTCCAGTTGAAATTGAATTAGCACTTCAGGTCTCGATTAGTTAACAAGATTTTTATCCAACTTGATTATCAGCCTGTGTGTATTTACCATTTACGATGTCAGTGTGTGTCTGTGTTCCTTGACGTGGTAGAAAAAGGGTAATCTGTGCCCTCAAACTGAGAGGATTTAAAACCACCTGCTTCAGTGAGCAGAAGCTGCAAAGAGGTGAGGCGGTGTTGTTGTGAAGTCTCTGAGCTCCTTTTATTTCAGGGATGGGCTGCTGTTTAGTGATACCATTAACTTAAAGAGCCAGAGATCAGTTACTATAGACATGCTCATGAATAAACGTTCTCTATTAACTCATCATGATCTACTGCTTATATTGTAATATATTGCTGTACTCTGGGTATTTCAGCAGCTATCCATTAACAGTCCACCCAATATCAGGTAGTTACAGACTTGTTCCACATTCGTTTCCTAGTAACCACTTACAATTTCCCATTTCCACTTCCTATTTTGCATGACATTGTTCCTATAAATACACTTTTTAGAAGTTGCTTTGAATAAAATGCATTTGCCTAATGCAAAGGCACAGTGAGTACTATTTTTGCTATAAAGCTCAGTGCCGGCGCTAAGGGGGGGCATTCGAGGGCCGTGCCCCCCCTAGCGGTCATTGATGCCCCTCCTACCAGCTGTGAAGCATATTCTCGATCTGTCACAATCGACTATAATTGACGCTGAGTTTGAAGTTTCTAAAGAGTTTTTAATGTCACAAAAGCAAGCAAGCAAGCCCCCCCCCCCCCCCCCCCCCCCCGCCAATGACCCAATGCCCCTCCAGTAGATCTGCTAAAGCTATATGTACACAAAAAGAATCCCTCTCCCTAAAAGTATGTGTAGAAAGACATGCTCTCTGCCTGTATTTAGTTTTATCCTTTTCATTTCTGCGGTTCAAGCTCTATAAAATGCACTGACCAGGTGCCAGATTGTAAGCACGCATCCAAAAGGAAGATAAGAAAATGGGAAAACGCAAATACAGAGAGTCAAGACGCCAACCGGACAAAGCTCCTTCCAAGTGGAGAGTGAATCCCAGGTTAGCTTTCAGCCGCTGGCGTGCACCATAACCCTCTTTGAGCCGGGGAGGAAGAGCCAATTTCAATGTTGTTTACAAATCAAAACTGACAAATCCTACTCATTCAATGTAATGCTACTTAATGTGAGTATTGTGCAACCATCTTGAAGTGTAATGGGGGTTTAGGTACAGTCTAACATCATATGGCATGCTCTCACAGTAATGCAAGGTGTCAGAAAGTTGAAGTGTACAGTAGTAAATGGGCTTACACTGGCTAAGACACTGGTGTGGTCCTTTAAGTCCCCTGAGCAGCTAAAACCTTTGATTGATGCTGTTTTGACACAACAGACATGGCACCAGCTGGTCTCACAGAAAAAAAAGGTTTGGGGATTGAAATGGCCATCGCAAGAGAGACACACATGAATGAATCCTGTCCTCAAGCAGTTTGTGTGTGTGTTGTGCTTGTGTGTAAAAGAAAGAGCGAGATAGATGGAAAGCAGGCAATGAATGTCAGAGTACTAACACCCTGAGGCCGAGTCACCTGATAGGCCTTGTTGCCAAACAAAGAGTTAACAGCGAGAGTCGTTGGTTTGTTTAAACTGGAGTCAGGGGAGGGTATAGAGTAAAGGGCTGTGCCTGTGAAGAGACATTCAGTCATAATAACATAAAGTACAAAGACGGGAACAGCAGCCATAACGATAATGGATATTGAGTGATACTCAGAGATGGATTGATCTGCTGTTAATATGAGACCAGATTAAGTGCGGACGGGTTCGCCTGGTGTCACAGTGCAGGTGTGGTGTCAAACAGGTAAAGTTGCACGGTGTATTTATCAAATTTAAACCTAAGACAAGTTATATTATCCTAATTAGAAGTATGAAGGATGGAAAAGTAGTATTTCCTGAATTATTTTTATCTAATTTTGTGCCTTTTTAAAGAGTTTAATGACGTGAAATATCTCAGCCAATCCGAGGACAATGACACAGACCGTGTCACAATCTCGATGTGGAGGTTGGTGAGCTTGCTCTTAAATTCAGCACGTTTTTGGTGACTGTCTAGCTTTGAAGTAGAGGCACACGATTTGGGGAAAAAAATGTATTTGACTGATCAGCAATCACGATATGAATGTGAATGAGCGTGTTGGCAACAGAAAAATAAAATATAATGATTGTGGGATTTATTTTTTCTAAGAGGATTTTTAACCAAACATTTTCGTGTTTCGTATATCTGTAGAAAGTGAGACCTATCTGAAGCACCATATCCAGATATTTCACCATACTGCTTTCTTTTGGCGTTTTGTAGAAAAAGCAACGTTGCTTACGAAAAAACTTGCTCTCTTTAGTGCTAGCCAAATGTTCTTAAATGTACTATCGCCATAAATTCATAAATAGTAATATTCTGACCTCGCTCAATGAGTGCAATCAGAATGTGTAGCCACTGGCGCTCCAGTCTGCATGTGTGTTCAGTCTGCTGATATCGGACTTGTTGATATGACAAAGCTGCACATTTATAAGAATGTATTCTTTAAATGTTTTATTTTATGAACTTATATTTATTATTATGGTTTCTTTTAATCATATTTTTGTATGATTCATCTATGTCCGTCAGTGTGGTTCTTTATGTCCTTGAGACTTGTTAAATCTACGTTATTTATAAACTGTACACTTATCAGAAGGACAGAAACATCTTTGTAAAGGGGCTTTTTTGTAATTATAAAATAAAGTGGGAGGATGTTAGCACTTGCTCTGAATTAACATACAGAAATAATACACGGTGAACACTAAAGGTTATGAGCGCTGCATATAAAAAAACTACGGAAACCTTTAATCCATACAGATCACATTTCCCAGCGTGGGAATGTCGTGTTGTTTATCTATATAATTTGCCAAAGGGAAACCGAGCAAATAAAGTAAGGCTGGGATGGAAAGTCAATATTGTCCTCCTCTACTACTTTGCCTTACCTGTCTTAACTGTACCGTTGCACGTTTACAGGATCTTGTCTGTCACTGCGAGACACTCCCTTCCTGTAATCCCCTGGCTTTTCTAGTCCCTGGATGACCCTGCAATGTTGTTGTTCCTCGACCATTTCCACCTGTATTTTTATGCATTTCAACTGAAGTACATCGAATTCAATTATGCAGATGCTTAAATAGGCATACTGGAAAACCGAAAGCTCTCCAGCCCTGGGCATTTTGGTGGAGTGGAAGTGCTTTTGTTCAGAAAACGGAAAAGTAATGAAAAGCTGAAGAGGCCACGCTTCATGTTTTTATGACTCTAAACTATATGTGTTCTTTTAGCTTTAATGACAGGGCTACTTTTGGCTGGATATAACATTTGAAGCATGTTTGAACATCCGCTGGGCAGATGTGGCCTGTTACCGAGGAATTGTTTGTCAGGTTGTCGTGACACGAGGCATCTTCGCACAAACGTTTGCTCACCAAAATGCCCCAAGGATTGATACTGAAAACTGCTTTACCTTTACAGCTGCTTCTCACGACAGTATCTGACCACAATGAGGTTATCTTTCATTTCCCTCAGGGCTCTCGCTGTGACGTCTCTGTTTTAAACTGCTCACGGAGGGCGGTTCAGTTCAAAGACACACGAAGCAGATGATGTTGTCTGTAGGGATTTAAAGAGCCTTTTCACATGTGTTTTGTTGATGTATTTTAGGTTCGGCAGTGATCCAGTGAGAAACATGTGTTTTGAGGTGCTTATTTGATATTTTAAGCTCAAGTACACTGTATATACCCCACAGATGTAAACACATACGCAAATAACTGTACTGCCAATGGTCCTGTATTGATCTGTGTTGCCCCTCGCTGCTCAGATCTCATTTCAAGTTGAAATGTTGCCCAATTTCATTCAGCAAACTAAACTGAGCAGTTCCTCATATTTAAATCAGCTTTGTATTGTAGGAAGGCTGTTTATGTTTTCTGAATATTCATGAGGCTCAGCAGCTGGCAGAGACAGCTGTTTTTCACTGTAACCTACTTTATTCCACGTTCATTTAGTCTGACTAAATGTCTCTCTTTGTGCTTTGTATTACAAAGGCATACAGTCTGAGAGCTGGACTTCTAATACCATCTCCATCTCCTACTAGGGCAGTGAACCTAAAATCTGATTATTTTAATCCTCATGAAGGGGAGACTTAGGGGGAGCTGCTGAAAGGGGAGTGAGGGGACCAGTGAGGCCTGTTCATTTATCAATACTGTATGCAAGTCCCAACTTATCACAACTCACCTTTTTATTTAGTTTGTCTAATGAATGGCAAAGCAGATCTTTATATTGCCTTTATAAGTTGAGTTGAGAGTACCAGAATAAACAAACTTAAACAGACTGGAGCTACAACAATTAGTCGACAGAACAATTACTGCTAACTAAAATAATAATACATTTAGTTAGCCATAAAAAGTAAACCAATTAATACAAAATATATCAAATAAAATCATTTGAAAAGTAATTTTACTTTTTAATTATTCATATTTCTTTTCTTCTCTCTTTTATTTCATTATAAACTGAATATCTAGGCTTGGGAAGGATGAAACAACGTATATAAAGATATCCCCCTGGACTTTACAGAGCGGGATGGATTGTTTTCACTATTTTCAGACGTATCAACCAAACTTAGAACCTATAAAACATCTGGCAGATAAATCAATAATGGACATAATAGTAATCCGCATCGCACATTGACCCCTGTTCATATCCAGCTCTGATGTCACTAATATTAGCCTCTCTCTGTTTTTCTCCAGATGAGATCATGCAGCTGGACAGCAGTCCCCTCCGAGCTGCTGACATCACCCCCGACCTCAAGAAGAAGTTTGCCATCCTTTCAGGTGAACCTTATTTATATCTTTCTGTCTGACATGTCTGTGTGGGCGATGGGGGATGTGTGTTTCCCATCTCAGCTGCTGTCTGTCATGTTATTTCTTAATTAGCACACAGCATTAATCATGTGTCATCTCTGCCACCTGAGGAATCATTTATGTTGAACCTCTCCGCTTGATATTTGCATAGTTATTGTGAACTGTTTGCTCCTGGCAGCTATGCTTTGCTATTCAAATATCACCTTCCTCCTTTTCCTCTTCGCCGTTTGCCTGTCTTCCTACTGTTCTCTAATATTCCTCTCCATGCCTTTTTATGTATCCAACTTAGAAAGAAAAGGTGTTTTGTTCCCAGACATTTGAGGCGTCTTTCACAGCCAGACATTAGTCCCACTTTATGATCCTGTCCTACAGTACTTTAAAAGCTCTGTGTGTGTCTGAGCTGACCTTGTGGCTGCCGCAGACTCAGGGAAACCATTTTGCAGACAAACATCCGAGCAGACGCTGAAACCATGACCATGCACTTGCTGTTGCTATAGCGATGAGAGAAGAAAAAGGCTGACAGATTTATATTCCAGACACATGCGCTGACAGAGCAGCTGTCCCACACACAGAGCGTGTTTGTGTGTGTCGGACGTGAGATTGAACATGTTTACGTTATCACCTTTGATTGTGAAACAAACAGGCGTATTTTTTGAATTCCATCTTTGTTAGATCGGTTTTAAAATCCTTTTTCTTAAGATCCTTTTCTGTCATTTCACCTGAGAGTTTGTTTTTAATCCTCAATATTTTAAAATGAGAAATCCATCTGTATCGGAGTATCTCAAACAAACAAGCTTCTTTTGTTTGCTTTAATAAAGAGGCGTTTAAGATGAAATCCTTTTCATATGGTACGTTTTCTCTCTGTTCAGTCTCCAGCCATAAACAATACAGCTCTAGCATCAGCGCCCCCATGTGGCCACAGCTTCTTTGACTCAGTGATTATTCCCTTTTATTCCTACTGTAATAAATCAAGAGACCTTTTCCTCTGCGGATTGATTTACAAAGCCCCTGACACGGCGACTGACAGCATGAGAGTTATTATCAGTTCAAATGGTTTTATCTTTGCCTCATTAATTATACTGTCATATATTTTGAGCTGATGTGCATCATCCTCCAGGATATATTCACAAAACATTCTGCTGTAATTTCACGTTTTCATGCAGAAGATATCAATGTTCCTCTGTTTTTTATTTTTCTAGGAGGAAGAGGGGATAATGGAAGCCCCGTCATTGTGTTCCCAGAGTTCCCTGCGTTCGGAGAGATCACGGACGGAGAGTTTCACAACGTGCTGACCTACCTGACCAGCGTGCCCAGGTAAAGTCCGTCACTGAGCGAATCTCACACACACAAATCTGAGTTTGTTGCATTAACCACAAACCTGTCCGTACCTCTTGTATCATCGCTGGTTTTTCTATTTATACATTTCCTATCCTTTTTTTGTTTTGTTTCATATCCTCCCAGTTGATGCTGCAGCACTGCGGATGAAAGTGCTTGGGTTTATAGTCAAACTGCTACCAACAGCCATAATTAAATATATACTTTAGACATTAATTAATAAAAGTAGAAGTGACTTTTCTGGTTGTAAACTTTAAAGACGTGCAGGTCATTTGAACTGAAAATACATTGGATGTACATAAATGACTTGGAGAGAGGCAATAGAGATACAGATGTTGTTCCTGGAGATGCTTTTGGTTATGATGTCTGCCAGTAGGTGGCAGTGGCTCCTGTAACAGTTGTACTGCTCAAAGGTTTAGGCTGCAGAGACTTTGTGCAGTGGATGAGACGGTGAGTGTATTGCATAGATGTATTTAGGGGTAGAGTGATTCCTTTTAATAATAAGACGGCCAATTAATCATCCAGGGTCTTTATCAGTCCTCTGCAGACTGTCTCTGTACACAGGGCAGACCAGACGTGACATGGGGGGAGGGGAAATGTACAAACCATCCCTTTCTTTAACTATTCCTCAAGAAAACCATCCCCCGTCCCATTCTTCTCGCCAGTTTCATATTTTTTTAGATTTTAACTTCGCTATTTAGTCCTGTGTTGTCATGTTTTATCCCTCCCTCTAGTGGTCACACCCTTCTTTCGTCATTCCCAGAATGGCAAAGAAGTGCTTAAAAATAGAGACTGCAGCAATTGAATTTGAATTATGCATACAGACAGCTGAGCAGAGCTGTGTCCTAAAGTGTGTGTGCTCTTGGGTGTGTGTTGAATTCACATTAAACCTGTTTAGACTAACATGTGTCTAAATTAAGGTTGACATGTTTGCAGGTCTTTAAAACATTTAACAACAAAGCCTTTTTATATCACTTACTTCAACCAATACACTGAAACTTGAATCACTTCTGATCAAAAGAGTATTAGGACATATCCAGCTTTATTAAGCATAATCAGGAACCTAACTCAGGCCAGGTTTTACATTTTCAGGGTGTATTTTGTCAACTTGATTATATTTAAACATCTTTTTTGGAAATCCGAGCTCAAAACTAGCTAACAGTCTAGCAGGTATTTATCATAAGTCTCTAACTTGACCTCTTCGTGATCTGAGCCTTGAGGTTTCCAGTCATGTGAAGGAAGGTCGTCCGCAGGGCTGAGATGGCGTTGAGCCCCGATGTGTTCTGAGTACAGATGGCTGCAGCTACCTGAGGGACCGACTCCCAATAGGAGACACAGCAGGGAACAGCTGCTGCTGAAGCAAATACCGTTAGATCAGTAATAACCGCAGACATAGTTTCATCATGACCTTGTAGTGCATGCTTGTTTTCATATTATTTATTAACTGTATTATTATCCCAGATTTGGTACAGATTCTGCACTCATGGCTTATTTATTTAATCTGTTTTTTAATTTGACATACCATTGCTCTTTTATTGATCAGTCAGACTGCAGGAACATGTGTGTTGCTACCTCTGCAAATGTATTCATGCAGCAAATTCCCCCTCATCGCTGCATCGCCACTAACCTTCTCCAAAACTCACAGCTTAACACTTTGTCCCGAGGAATCCAATTATTACCAGGACACTCATGCATGTGCAGCAGAAACACCACCAGACGGTCTCGATGAATATTTGAATTAAACAGTTTACACAATATGATAGCTATACTCGGTATACTCATTGTTCTGCATGCAAACTAAACGTATATTAAACCAATTGTATACAATTCCAACTTGACAGGATGGTGATTTGAACTATTTTCTCACATTTAAAGACCAAAAAATGATTAAATGTTTCCTGAAAATAAAAAAAGCTGATACTAATTGTAATTAATTTAACTTAAAATACATGAGTTTAGATTTCCGTATTTATAATATATTCATTTTTATTTTGTTTTTTTTTTGTTTCTTTGTTGTCAATAAATACAAATAAATACATTTAATTAAAAACAACAGAATATTCTTTTATATTATCGTGGAATTGACACTTTTCAAAAATCCAATTGGACACAAGCAATAGTAAGACATCTGACAGACATGATACGCCTCTTTGGGCATTTTCCTTTCAGCATTAATATCAGAGACTCGTTTCATCGTGTTCTTCTGATTTTTATTTTCTTCAGCCTCAGGTGCTCTGTTCACCATAAACCATCCTCTCATCTCAGCAGGCGTAAATGTCTTGAAGGCAGTAAAAGCTCTTGTCCCACTCGCCCTCTGTCCTCCTCCTCCTCCTCCTCCTCCTCCTCCTCCTCTTCCTCCTCTGCGTCTGAGATGTAAAGCAGTTTGTGCTTTGAGTGGCTGAGAGTGTCTGTGTGGATGACTGAGCGAAGAAAAAGGTGAGGAAGGAAAAGATGAAAGCAGACAGAAGGATAGGCCACACTGAAATGAAGTATGTTACTGGAAAGGAAAGGAAAGAAGCAGAAATGGATAACAGTCTGTATCTTATTAATAAAAGCTTACAGTGGCCTCACTTCGAGCCTGCCCCTCCCCCCACATCTGAAAAGATCTGCTGACTGGCTTCTAGATACGCTCATCAGTGCAATAGGCTTGTGCTTTAGCAGCTCCCGGTGTCTGATTGGACGGCTGATAGATGCAGTGTTTGCGGGGGGCGGGGGGGGGGGATTTGGCTCCCTCCAATTCAAACAGCACTGCACACTGGATCTACCTCTGAGACACATCCTGAGATCCGTGGTTTTATTTTGGTTTTATCGTCTCAAGGACTGCGCTTCTTGATCTGCTGCCCCTCTGTTTGTGCAGAATGATGGACCTGAAAGCAAAAACTTGAGGATTACTGGATTATTGTTATATATGACAGTGATGCCCATGTGCACTTGTGCTGTGAGTGCAGCATGTCTTTAACTGGGGAGTCTGCAGGTGAGCTGCACATGCTGTTGTCATTGATTGTTGGTGTTGTGTAAAGCTCAGCCCTCCTCTCTCCTGGGACCAGAGGGGGGGGGGGGGGGGGGTGCAGGGAGAGAACTGATGGCCAAGAAATCTGGAGGTACTTCAACGCATCTCTTTTTATAGACTGCACCAGCTGTCTAAGAAGATAAAGAGCAGCATCACAAAACAAGAAGCTGTGAACGAGCACTTCACTTCTCCACGGTCTCACTGTGCAAATGGATGTATTTTTTCTCCTTCAATCTCTTAGATTTCCTGAGGAATAACTACTTTTCTGTCCGTTAAAGTCTCTGCTGCACAGGCTGTCTCTGCGGCAGTGTGTGATTTACTTGTTCTTTGTAAGTGTGAGTTAAAAGTTGACTCCTCACCCCATTCATCGTGCTGTTGTATAAAGATCTGCTCACCATGTAGCTCGGTATAATAGACCACTGTTGGATTTGTCTTGACCATGTTCTTTGCTTCTTTGTGTGTTTTAGTTTGTCTTCGACGGGCGTGGGTTTCATTCTGGTTATTGATCGCCGGCAAGACCGATGGGCAGCTGTCAAGGGGACCCTGCTACGAATCGCAGTAAGTCTCTCTTTGTGTGTGTACATGTGGCCCAGCACCTACTTCCTGTTTGTATTGTTAATGAGGAACACTACAGGCACTAGTCAATTTTGAGGGTTGTGCTACCGTAACGAGTCTCTTTCAGAATAATGGAAAGGAAACATCAAAATACTAATTCAAGGTGTTTATTTTTTACTTTAACTTGCTCATGATTGTTTCTAAAGATCTCTAAATTTACCAAAAAGCTTAAAATTAAAACATAATATTTCAGAAAAGTAAAAATATGTATTATTATTAATAATAATAATGAATTGCATTTATTTTAACTCGTTTACAAGTTATCAAAGTGCTTTACATTGCATATTACATATATTAGACATGTAATACATCTATACTGTGGACAATGCCCACAGGAGCAATAGGTCAGTAAAGATAATATTTAACCATACATGTCTTTAAATGCTGTTTTCTCAAAAATATTTGAGACGTACATAAATCAAACTATATGTTTTTATTCCCGTCTATAGTCTAAGGATTTATTAAGATTATGTCTCATTTTCACATGAACAAAACTTCCAATACAAAAAATATCATCTTTAAATATGTAATCAACCAGGGAAGTTTCTTTGAAATCCTTACCCTATTCACCTGTAGTTTCTTTGTCTCTGTGTTTGAGAGAAAAAGCCCTTTTTTAGAGGTGCTGGTCCTTCACCCTCACCCACAGGAAGAGGGGGGGGGGGGGTTAGTCAGCCCAGAGGAAGGTGTTGGAGCATCTCCATCTCTCTCCCTCTCACAGCTCCAACGCTAATATCACCCCCGCCCTGGGGGGTTGATATGAGCCAACCTCATCCTTGAACTTCATCCCATCGCCATCACGGCCTGCCATGTGTTTCCATAGTTACTGTGACAAATAAACATGCCAAAAAAGAGAAACAGTAGGAGGAGATTTATCTGTTGTTCGTTCATTCATTCATTCACAAGAAGCCAAAACTAAATTGAGACAGATTTAAAGGATTTATCGTCATATGCACAAGTACAAGGGCACTCCAACATGGCTACATACCATATACTAAAGATGAAAGTAACATAGAGACTGATGTTATGGGCGCCTCTTATTGAGCCTGGTTTAAGACTTCCCTGTGTGATTTTACTTTATGTTACTCTCTTATCAGTTCCTTGCTCCTGCAGTAAGAGAAGCTGTTGTATAACTGTCATTTGCACATTGATGTTTTCCTATCACCTCGTTCATGGCTCCCTAATGCTTCATCACACCTTGTTTTGAGACACAGAACTGATACTAGTCGTGTGATTTTGTTGTAGCTGTATAAAATGCAGTAGTGGAGCATCATATCAATGTCCCACTCTTCTCCTCTGGGAGTCCATAAACCGTGTGTGGGGGAGAATTACACTCATTGCGATATATTGCTTTTTGGGGCAGTCAACATGATTTTTGACCCCCCTCTTTTATGTCAGCATTAACCTTTATTTCCTGCCGCTGCAGTACATGAATGTTTATTGTTGTTGATATACAGGAAGCAGGGGAGCGTTTGCTTCAGACAGATCTCTCATTAACGCTGGAGCACAGCACAGCAATATGTCAACGCAGAGAGGGAAATACGAGAAAATGAAATGTCTGAGAGAGAATGAGAGATGAATATCACCACGTGTGGTCTCGAGAGACATGGGAGACCACATCGCTCATTTCAAAATAAATCAAGCTTTATTAATCCCACAAGGGGGACTATGACTGGCTGACAAGCTGCTAATAGGCAGCGTTCAGTCATCTCTGCAATAATGTCCTGTTAGGGTGACTCAACCATGCTGCTAAAGAGACGATGATTGAAACTGGCACTTCTTTATCCGTAGTAGCGTATATTGTGATGTTCATATTGTGAGTAGAGCTTCAACCAATTGACAACTAGAATACAATTGCAAGGTATTATAATTGTCTAAACATTTTATGCAAAAATGGCACAACAATTATGATTTAGGCTTAAAATATCCTGGCTTTCTCTCTAGAATATCATAGTACACTGCATTTTTGGGTAATAAACTGACAGAATTAGACATAACTTTGGAAAGGAGAGACGGATTTCTCTACTATTTTCGGACATTTTATAGACAAAATATGAATTAATCTAGAATAAAATCTGCTGATGAATCAAAATGATTGAATGTTAGTTGCAGCCCCAAAGCGGAGACCAGTTCACATTGAATTCAGATCACACTCTGATGTATTCACTCTGCCAGGTTATTCAGTCAGTGTTTACATGTTGTGTTTGCTCTGTGAGAGGGAGACAGGATAAGCCAGTATATTGTATATTTACGCTGTCAATGGATTCCCCCTTTGTCTTCTTGTGTGTCTGTATTTGAGCACACTTGTGTATACATCTGCTAGTGTGAATGTGGGTCAGTGTGTTTCGAGGAAAAGCTGTCTGTCGTCGTGCATGACTGAGTTTGATCTGATGACAGACAGAAAGTGTGTCTGCAGACCGAGCCTAATTAAGTCTGCTGAGTTATTGTCAATCCTAAAGCAAACCATTCTCCCCTGTCATGTATCTGGCTTTTTTTCTTAGGCTGTGTGTGTGTGAGTCAATGGCAGACTGATGCACGTAGACAAGTAAAGAACAAAGAACAAGTAGACCATGACCTTGACTGCCAGCGACCACAGACCCAGGCTGCACGGTTGAATAGTTAGGAGCTGCAACATACATTTAAAGGTTAAAGCTGGAGACTTAATATAGAGTTTCTATTGTCAAAAAACACCATAAGAAGATAGAAAAAACACATTTATTTTGTGCATCTGTCATTACTTTAGCCTTTTCTACCCTGTGTGTTGCCTTAAAACCATTCATTCTTACCAAAGACATAAATCTTCTTCTATCTAGAGTCGTTTTTTTATACAAGTAAGGTATCAAACCAGGACATTGTTTGTTCGATGGACTCAAAATAAACTAGTGAACATGTCCACAGTGATTAAGGCTCAAATGACCCAGTTCAGCAATGTTGCTCATGAATGTTTTTGAATAGTTTTCCAAAATGCCAATTAGGAATAACCTTTTTAATGGCTTTGGCTATGGTTGCACAGTTTTAAATGTGGATCTTTTAATGGGATTTGTTGACTATTAGTCAAATATAAACCCTTGCCAGACTTATTCTGAGCTGCACAGCATGTTTAACCCCATTAACATCTATATATATAACAGCTCTTTGTTTTATGGTATAACCTGCTACCATGTTATAAAATCAGTCGTATGCCCCACAATATTTTCATTCCTCCAGATGGTTGGTGACTTTTCCTCCTGGTTTTGGCAGGTCAACCAGGACAAACCCAGCATTGATTTATTAATCCCATTAACACTGCCTTTCCCTTGTGGTTTTTATAAACGATGTCATTTCTGCTTAGACCTGCATTCCCCAACTCACTCGGGAAGGGCAGCCAATCAGGCGAAGCAGCCGTTTAGGTCATTAGCTAATTAAAGCAGCATTAACAATCGCAGAGCTTCAGGCGAGGAGATCAGTGTCCAAACTCAGCCATCATCCGACTGCTTCCACGGCAGTACTTATTTTGTCAGTCGGTGTCAATCATGACATTTTAGTTAGCTTTTTATTGAGTCTCCTGGCTGAGCGGAGTGGGTGGTAGCTACGTAATGTGATAAATATGAAAAAGATGTATCGACAGCATCTAGTAAATCTTTTTTCTGCTTAGGTTGGATATCTTTGCTTTATGCTGAGTATGTGTGTTAGCAAAGAACACTCTACTTGTTCCAAATTCAAGGGTATATATTATTTAAAAAATCACTTCCTCAGTGTCGTGCACACACACTTGGGTTTTAGAGTGTGTACCTAACCACAAACGGTGAACGAAAAGAACTCGATCCCTTTTTTGTAGGCAGCTTAGGTCAGAAAACCTGGAACAATCCATTCCGATTTGGCTCCCCTTTTGTCACATGCATCATTAGAAAATACTGCTCTGGATGTGAGTGTCTTTCCCCAGGGCTCGAGAACTTCCTTTGTGAAAGCGCACCATTTTTTTATCTCAATCTTTCAAATCCTTCAATTTATATCTTAGATTAACCAAAAATGGGCCTTTTTATGGTGGCTTAAAGAAACAGCCACTAAAAACGACCATTTCAAACAGAAAGGTGAATGCAGGTAACATTAAAGTGTGTAAACATGTCCCGGCAGAAACCCAAAATAGAAGTACAAACTTTAAAAATGTGGGTACCGTATCTCAACGATGGCAGAAAACCCTGAATACGTGAGGCTGCACACATGTATGAGTTAGTGTCTGCCTCATTATTCATGCTGAAGCATCTGGGACATAAAGATTAATGTCCCTGCCACAGGATGGTGTCCGACATCCCCCACGTCTTTCCCTTTCTCTTGTTCTCAACACACTCCACGCACGTGCTTTAATGTGTTTGAGTGAGGGTTTTCACAGGGGATACAAAGGCAGGGAGTCGTATAAAGGAAGTGCAGGCTGTCAACAGAGACTCTCCTGCTGAAGTGTGATGTTTAATGGACTCAGGGTTCAGGGAATGCTGTCTGCTCTGTAAATTAAAGTCTCAGTCTCCGTCCTCTCTCTCGTCGCAGGGCTCCTTCCCAGGGAACCTCCAGCTGGTTCTGGTTCTGAGGCCCACCGCCCTCCTGCAGCGAACGCTCTCAGACATCCTCTTCAAGTTCAACAAGGATGAGTTCAAAATGAAGGTGCCGGTGCGTACAGTCAATCCCCCCTCCAGAAACACTGCCCCAGCGACTTGTTCTTTCCTCCATGACTTGGCCGGTCATGTGATTATTATATAGTGGAATTTATCCAAGTCCTTTTTATTTCAAATTAAAAGCTTGTTAGGATTGATCAATTGATATGTGTAATCATTGTCTGTTTCAGGTGATCATGCTGAGCTCAATCACTGAGCTGCACACCTACATCGACCGCTCCCAGCTGACCCTGGAGCTCGGAGGAACGCAGGAGTACTGCCACGAGAAGTGGATCTCTCACCGCACCGTATGTACTCTAGTCAACATTACTGTGTAGCACAATACAAGGTCTCTGAGTGAGAGATACATTAATGCATGAGGTGAAATAAAGGCATGGTAATGGTAAAAAACAACGTTTGATTTGAGATGCTCTAGCTACCTTTTTTGCATTTATGTCAACAGTTTATAATAATACAAACACAAGTTACATCCTCAAAACATGACTCCTTTACTATGTTACCCTCTGTTAAAAGTGCTAAAAGAAACCAAGAACTGCCACGGCATTAAACTACTGTAACACTTCTACAAAGCATTATTTATAAGCATCATGTGAATGTTAAAATGACATTTTCTGGATTTCCATATAGAGATGGTGCCTGCTGATAACCCTGTGTGTGTCCTGTTTGTTTCAGGCTATTGAAGGCTTTGCTTTGATGGTAAAGAAAACAGCACAGATCCTGCAGTCGTTTGGGACCGAGCTGGCTGAAACGGAACTCCCCAATGAAATTCAGGCCACAACCGTCCTGCTGAGCACACACACCAACAAGAAAGACAAAATGAAGGTAACACCGTCAACATACACAAACATTATTCCCGGGTAAACAATATATTGGGTATGTTTGTAAGTTATGTGTTTAGGATAACATCTCAGCATCTGCCTGTGTGTGTCTGTAGGGGGATCTGTGTGTGGCTCTGGGTCAGGGTCGCAGGCTGCTGGAGAGCATCAATGAGCCGGTGGTGCGAGACCCCGACCACAACATGAACCAGGATGAACTGGAGAACCTGGCTACAGTGCAAAGGTGAGAACCACTGGGTATACATGTCGCTGTAGGATGACTGCTAACAAACTTGCAGGGAACTTAGGAATTAATTTAGGAGCTTGCCATAAAAGTCTCTTAGTTTGAGTGTCTAACAATGTCTTTTCTTATTCACTGTTCTAGTATAGCACACATGTTCTTCAATCACCACGGTTATGCTTACTCTGAATCATCCATGCAACAAAGCATACACCCAGAATACTTTTTTGATTGTTTGTTGTTTTGAAAGCATGTGATTTGCCTCCTGTCGTCCCAGCTCTGCCATCAGTGAAGCTGTAATAATGGTTGGCAAGGCAGTTTGCTTTGAGGTCAGTCAGTTCAGTATTTTCAAGCAACACTGAAGGCAACCGGTCCCATTTCTATGTGCATTAGCTTTACTTACCATTCACACACCAACACAAAGGATATCCAAATGCCTCACTCAGTATCCCCACTGCATCGTCATACCTCCCGCCACTGATTTTGTTCTTATATTAGGAATCACGGTGCTTTATTTGCGAAATGTAGGATGTAAAAGGAAAGGTGACAGTCCAGACAAAAGGCAAAATAAGATAGTATACTAACAAATGTAATATGAGGAAAGAAGTAGAGAAAGACACATACAAGAACATTTTACAGTGCAATTATACTGCCTGTTTTTTAACAATCCGTGTCCACTCTCTTTCAGGCTGTTGTCCCAGCTCGACGAGACAGAACGGGCTTTCGATGATTTCTGGGTGAGGCATCAAACCAAACTGGAGCAGTGTCTCCAACTGCGCCACTTTGAGCACAACTACAGAGAGGTGAGGCCGTTAGCTCATGTTAAACCGTCGGTGAAAGACTCGAACAGAGTCCACATGATCCCGTTTGAACCTGAACCCTGACTGTGGTTCTGCTGCTGCAGGTCAGGGCTCTGCTGGATCAGGTGTCTGAGAAACTCACAACCTTCTCTGAGGTGGGGATCAGCCCGGCCCACGCCGAACACATCTTCTGTGAACTCACCACGTATGAGGAGAGAGTCTGTGTAAGTGACACCCGCCCCTCACAATCAAAGCTTTGTTTGCCATGAATAGATGAGTGATATTTTCTCTAAGGTGGGTTTGTTTGTTAGAGGGATAAAAGGGAGCCAGTCAGGGTTAAAACATCATTTGTTTATTTTGATCACATTTTTAAACTCCTTATACATATACAAGGTTCTCAAAAAAGGTCTGACCTCTTTCACACGAACTAAGAAAGCATTTAAGTTAAATCAAAGTCAACTTTATTGTCAAAGCTGCCATATTTACAGGACATTTAGAGGGTTGAAAAGCTGTTTCCTTTAGACTACGGTGTTGACATATACATAAATTTAAAACTAAAATAAAGAAGGTTTAAATATACAAAACATAGGTTGTAAATACAGGATAGCAACAGATATAATAAATGACATATGCCATTATGCGTTCTCATGTGACATCTTCAAAGTCTGTTTAATCCTCTTTGTTTACTTAAAAGACATTTTGAAATGTTTTCAATCTTATATCAATTTCAGGGACTGATTATGGCCTAGTTTTGTAGTAGAATTGAAATACTGAGAATATTACAGCTGATCCTGATTTGCCATCACATATTCTTGCTGTATGCTGCCATCTAGGGGCAAAAGGCCTTCATTGTTTTTGGTTTGACTTGAATATTTGCTTGCATTTTAGATGCCATTGGAAAGTGCATTCAAAGGTCTTTGCAGCTCAATATGTTAAAGCTACAAAATATTCACCACAACCAGTGTTGGACAACTGAATGAAATATTTATATAGGATTTAGTGAAAAATTATAATAATTTGAAGAATTTGACTCCACATTGGTCCACAGGAAGGGCTGGACAGAGCTGCGTCGTTGGCCCGTCAGGGAGATGAGCTGATCCAGAACTCGCACTACGCCGAGGACTCGATTCAGCCCAAATGCAGCGAGCTCAGAACGATCAGTGAGAACGTGAGCAGCAGCCTGAGGGTCAATAAGGAACACCTCCTCAAAGCCATGGAGCTGCACCGCAGTTTGGAGAGAGTAAGAACTGAACACGCACGGTTTAGTTTTTCTGTCTTTTTCGGTGTCGTTACTTTATCTGATTCTTATTTCTTCTGATCTCCTCCTCAGGCTTCTAAATGGGTTGATGATGGTATTTACATGCTGGCGTCTCAGCCTGTGGACAAGTGTCAATCACACGAGGGGGCGGAGCTAGCCCTGAAGGAGCTGGAGCGTTACCTTGACGACGCAGGCCAGAACCAACTGACGGAACTCGGCACCATCTGGACCGAGTTCGAGGCGGTGCTGAACCCGCAGTTCAAAGTAGGACGACCAAATAAAGATACCTTTAATAAACATCACTCTGTTTCTGTCGATCGGATTGTGAATCTTTTGGTTAATTATTGAAAGCATGTGTAAAATGTCTCGTAATTATTAATATAGTAGTTATTTTTATACTTGTATTATAATCGTCTGTGTCACATCAGTTTCGTATGATTTTTGCCAGATGTTACCCGATTCGATTTCATTTTTATTAAAGGATGAAATTTTCTCTTGTGCTTTTTCAATTATCTGATAAGATGACTGAAAGATATTGTTATATTGAATATCTCAAATTAAAATAAAACCATATCCCAAGTTTAATTAAATGGTATTCTATCAGAACAAAAAAATGTGTAGCAGATGTCCTTATTGACTCTCCTCTCATAACCTTCTGTGCATCAGGACCAAGTGGAGAAGGTGTTCCAGAAGCAGACGTCCATGCAGGAGATGTTTGACAAGAGGAGGGTCAGCCTGAAGAAGCTCGCAGCCAAACAGACCAGGCCGGTGCAGCCGGTGGCCCCCAGACCAGAGGCCTTCATCAAATCCCCTCTGAACTCACCCGGTCAGTCTTCACACGTGACAACAGTCTTCAAGTCAACAAGAATTAAGGGCTATATTAGTCATATTGAGATATTTGAATATTCATTTAAAATGTATGTCAATATAAGCTGTAATATAATACATGGGTTAAGACTATTGCATCACCAAAACCTCAAAATGTTAACGTTGTGTTTCACAACAATTTTGGCCAAATCAAGACTATGCTGTTTGCTACAGATCCCGTATTGTTTCATGTTTTATATTCAGGTGATTTCCCATAAGACACAACAAAAATGCAATAATATCTTTATTTGACTTATTCCAGTTTCCTCACTTAACTGTTCTAATTTTAGTGTAAAAACAGTTCAAATACTTGATATTTAACCAACATTTCTACAATATGTGACACTTAAAAACATATTACAGCCTGTGTTTTTATACTACCAAGCATGAAGTGTCTTACATTTTACATTGAAGTGAAAACCAACCATTATTTCTCTATATTTATTCTGACTGTTTTTCCTCTTCCCTTCCACAGCACACAGAGCTCAGCAGGAGAAGAGGTGCTCCGAGACAGACTCTGAGAGCAACTGTGAAAAAGTGAGTGTGGTATTGTCCTGTCTACACGCTGTCTATCTCTGCCGTTTGTATTGTCTGTCTCTTGTCACGGTAACTCAATGTTTTTTTTTTCCCCAGGAAAACGGCCAGCTGCAGAACGGAGACGGCAACAGCAGACATGCCTCTCTGTCGGAGGAGGAGGAGAACCTGGCCGTGCTCAGGAGGTGAGGGGAGCAGCCGCCGTCCTTTCATCTGTAATCAAATTACACAGCAGATGGACTCTGTGACGGTTAGCTACAGACTCCTGCATCCATTTTTCTGAGTCAAATCCTCCTTTTTCTCTTCATTTCTACAGGCACGTTATGAACGAGCTGCTGGAAACTGAGAGAGCCTACGTTGAGGAGCTGCTCTGTGTATTACAGGTGTTTATTCTCTCCACAAAATGCTCCTTCTTCTCTGTGTTTTGCTCGTGTTAATACTTTGTTCCTGTGTGCTTCAGGGATATGCCTCTGAGATGGATAATGCAGCCATGGCCCCCCTCATCCCCACTCCTTTGCAGAACAAAAAGGATGTTCTGTTTGGCAACATGACAGAAATCTACCACTTCCACAAGAGGTGAAGGAGCGCCATCTGCCTGTCATCAATGATACTTACATACTCTTAGCCATAAAAGCTAATCAACCTTTTATTGACTTATTATCACCTCTATTTTCTCTCGTTCTTTTTCTAGGACGTTTCTGAGGGAGTTGGAGCAGTACACTGACTGCCCAGAGTTGGTTGGAAGATGTTTCTTAGAAAGGGTGAGTGAATTATGGGATTACAGCCCAGAAATGTGAACCAAACAGTGCTGATGCTTGAATACAAATGTCCTCACTGCCTTCCTCCAGATGACAGACCTGCAGATCTATGAGAAATACTGCCACAACAAGCCCCGCTCTGAGAGCCTGTGGAGGCAGTGCTCAGACTGTGCCTTCTTCCAGGTGAGCTCAGTCAGCACCGTCAGGATTTTAGAGTAGGTATTTGCTTGCTTTGTTTTATTTAATACAATTATTGTCTTTGTATATTTCCCTCAGGAGTGTCAGAAGAAGCTGGAGCATAAACTCGGCTTGGATTCCTACCTGCTGAAGCCTGTTCAGAGGATAACCAAATATCAGCTGCTCCTGAAGGTAAGATCTATCTGAGTCTTACAGTGAGATGTTCTGCTCTTCAATCATTGCAATGAGTTGAATGTTTACTGTTTCTGACCTCAGGAAATGCTGAAGTACAGTAAGAGCTGTGAGGGGGCGGATGACCTGCAGGCGGCACTCACCTCCATCCTCGGCATCCTGAAGGCCGTCAACGACTCCATGCACCTCATCGCCATCACAGGATATGAGGTGAGACGTTAAAGACGCACAGAACAAAGCTTTGAATAGATCGCTGGCACAAAGTGGAAGACACAGAGACATGCTGAGAGTAGCATTTAAATATGAAGCAGTGAAAGCCACGCTGATCTGTGGTGAAGTGTGATGTTCGTGCCGAGCACATTGGAATTCTTGCAAGGTTGTCTCTGCCATTTTAAAAAGGCAAAACCCAACTAAGAAAGGGGGATAGAAAAAGGAAAGAAAAGAAGGAGACGAAAAACACAAATTATGAAAAAGGGAACAAGAATTGAACTTAATTACAATTTAAAAAACAAAGATGTGTTTTCAGGTTAGTCACCCTCCAGATGGCACAAAAAAACTAGACGGTTAACTGATCGTTCCCGTGAAAAGGGAAGGAGAAACATTAAGTTCAACAACAACCTTTGTTCATTTAAATGCATAAAAATACAAAATGAACTGTTCAAGTTTAGTTTGAATAATAAACAAACATGCTAAGTCAACAATTCAATTCAGTTTATTAAAAACCATGTACAGTGCCTTTGGTGTTCACTGGTAAAGTGCCAGTAAACACACAGTCCGTCACTGGTTCATATCTGGACAGAAAACAGATGCGTTAAATGGAGCAGAGATTGAGTTTAAAATCTAATCATGGCCTCTGAACAGTATTTCAGTCCAAGAGCAGTCGGCGGTCATTGTGCTCTGTCCAACAGCCTCTCTCTCTCCCAGGGGAACATGAGTGAGCTGGGTAAGCTGCTGATGCAGGGCTCGTTCAGCGTGTGGACGGAGCACAAGAAAGGTCACGCCAAGGTCAAGGATTTGGCTCGTTTCAAGCCGATGCAGAGGCACCTGTTCCTCCACGAGAAGACGCTGCTCTTCTGCAAGAGGAGGGAGGAGAACGGGGAGGGCTACGAGAAAGCCCCCTCGTACAGCTTCAAACAATCCCTCAATGTGAGCACCTGTTCGGCTGCAAGCGTGTTGCTGCGTTTGTCTCTTATACTGCCATTTACCATATTTGTATTTCTATAACATGCATTTGTATTGATTTGTTGATATATTCTCACAGATGAGTGCTGTTGGAATTACTGAGAATGCAAAGGGAGACAACAAGAAGTTTGAAATCTGGTGCAACTCCAGAGAAGAGGTGTACATCGTTCAGGTACGGTGACGTATAAAGATTAACGTTGTTTTTTATCTGTATTTTATTCTTTTTGTAAATAAATCCTATGAAATTAATGAAACTAATAAGTACTGCCTTTGTAGTCCAAGCCTGATTAAACCTCTGTGCTATAGAGTTTATTCAGTCCCTCATCTACATCCTGGTTCCGCAAAAAGGCTAAAGTTGAAGCCAAATGTACTGTTGATTTAAAAACAATTTCTAGAAACAACAGTGCTATTTTATTGCCATACTGTTTAAAAAATTGTTTAACCTTCTGAAAATAAAAAATGACTAGGAAGGAGGGAGGAACATATTACTGGGTTTTGGTTTTATTTTATGGAATTTGTTGAAAATGATAAAATGACAGGATTTCTCCTTGAAGTACAAATGCTCAGTCTTTGACCAACACGCATGCATGTGGATATCGTCCTCCACAATACACTGAGCTTTTCTATAGATGATTTATTTGAATTATTTACCTTCCTGTTTCAGGCTCCGACAGCTGAAGTAAAAACCACCTGGGTGAACGAGATCAGGAAGGTCCTGACAACCCAGCTGGAAGCGTGCAGAGGTACAGAGAGAGGAGGTTCTCTAAAAACTTTTTCGAAATGAAATCTTCACACTGGTTTCCCAGTTCAACCAGAAACTGAAACACCTGCACCCTTGCAGTAATGACTATGAAAGAAAGTGTTGCATAACGGATGTTATTGAAGTCGTTGTCCTCCCTATTTGTGTTTCACAGCGAGCCAGCAGAGGGCACCAGATCAGGTTCTCCAGTCTCCTGCTCTCAGTGGATCAGTAAATCTCAGGTAAGTCTGTCTTTTTATTCTAAGATTGATTATAGACGGCCCTTTTTAAAATGAATCAGCAGCTGATCAGGAGCAATCTGACTTCTTATGCTCCACTTCTGTCCCCCCAAACAGTCCATTCAAGTCCGGTCAGAAGAGCTTAAAGAGGGGAGAGGAGAAGAAAGCTGAGCCCTGCAGCCTGGATGCGAACTGCTCCTCTTCACCAAAGCCTACAGGAAAAGGTGAGACAGCCAATTAGAGAGCGAAAACAATTATTTATTTTTACTACTTAACAAATTTACTAGCATTTGTAGAACTTGTCTTGTAGAAACTGTGTGCCTCTTTGTGATTAACCCATGTCTTTGCGGTCTTCTTTATTTTCCACTGAATCATATAACATCTTATATCTTTATTCCCTTTTCTTCCTCTGTACTCGCTAAACTCACAGTCTTGCTTTCTTCTTTTGTCTGTCCTGTCTTATTCCTCGGATCAGATGAGGCTGTGACAAGCCCGACCTCAGACAGAGCTGCTGTGGCTAAAAAGCGCTTTACTTTACAGGGCTTCGTAACCTCAAAGCTCAGAAAGGTAATAAAGACAAACACATATCCAACATGTCACATCATCTTCTGCTTTTTGGAAGTGTGCACATCTAGTTCTATCTCGTACTTAACTAGCCAACCCCTTTTTTTAAATCCACTATAAAAGAAATGTACAATAGGTATTGTTTTTTGCACTTTATGGTTGGAAAGGTGCAGAATTGCATAAAAAAAGAAAAGGGTCCAGCAATAGATATAAATATACTCATAGTAGTATATAAAACTAGCAATTCAATTCAATTACATATCTGAATCATCTTTCATATAGGCTTGGTAATAATATTTGTGCATTTAGGTTAAAAAGTTATTTTTGAAATAACAGAATTTCAAAGAGAAATTTGTTTTAGGCCTCTTGAATATTTATCTATTTTATCTGACTAATATTTATAATATATTTAACTGGCAAAAGGGCTCTCAGGGTGAAGCCAGTTGAGTATCTTGGCTTTGTACTGAGCTAAACTAATGACTGCTGGTGACGGCTTTGATTACACATGAGCGCCGTGTTGATTTTCTCATCAAACTTAAGATAAGTTTAGCCTAGGTCTCTGAATGACAGACACAATAAATAAAAATGTAATATACTGCAAATACATTTGGTCATTGGGTCAAATACTGCTTGCTTCCCTCCACAGAGCCCTCAATTACTGATGACAAAAGCTTTACATTACCATCCATGATGATCTTTCTGTCATCAGGCATCACTCAGCTGTAGTGAACCCCAGTCCAGCCAAATGTCTTTTCACAGCGCTGGCTTTTCCTCGAAGAAAAAAGCACAGGTGTTACAAATATTATCAAACCATGACAGTGTGATGCTGAGCAATATCAGGACCATGAAACTGACACTACTGAATGGAATTTAGTCACCGTTTATTTTATTAGTGACACCTGTGCTACTGTGACAAATGGCCTCTCTGGAAAAAGCTGTGTTTGCTTTGTTCTTTCCACCTTTTGTGTTAGCTGCTTTCCTCTACTCCTCTAATCCAGCTGTTACCTCTGCCATTATGATCAGAGCTAACATGTTGCAGTTAACTAAATCACGTCTGTGCCTCAAAATGTGTTTTTGTAATGTCTGTATCTTAGTTTTTATTATTTCTTGACTCAGTTTACGTCTTGAATCCATTTTTGTTCCTTTACAGCTGGTTCCCCTACGAGCCCCGATCACAAGACGAAGCGGCAGAGTGACCCGACGCCTTTCGGCTTCAAAGGTAGCTAGCATATCGACACCTGCACACACTTCCTGTCTGGTTCGTCTAACATTTCATTGGCTGTCGCTGCTGCAGGTGAATGACTAGCTGTGTTTTCTATCGCCTCCTGTCCCTCAGATGCAGGTCCGCCCCCGCTCCACCTGAACAGGGTCAGGTGGAGCAGCTCCTCTAGTCTCTTACAGACAAAGTTGAGAGGTACACAGTGTTGGGCCGACTGACTCACTACTTTAATCCCCCTATAGACACCCCTTCTTAGTTTTATGCTTTGCTGTAACACGTCACCACGCTCCTCTCAGGCTTAGTGAGAGTCATAGGAACACAAACTAATGTAGAGGGATTTCTGCCTGCCACTTTTCCTTTGTTTGAGTCACTGAGTTTAAGATAGGGAGGTGCATGCCAGTCTCCCTAACAATGACGTCTTTTAGTAACAAAATGCTGCACGAAATAGTCCTAAAATAGTCAATATTTTACATTTCTGGTTCATTCACTTGATGAGTTATGTGAATGGGTTTCTGGTGGGATGCTCACTCCAGTTCACGCACGTTTTCGACAGCTGCTGAAGATGAGTGTTGCTAAACCCAGTGTATCTCCCTCCTCTCCTTCAGGATGGAACAAAGCCTCCCTGTCGCTGGACGCCTCAGAGGAGCGTGATGGATATTCCAGCGCTGAGGAACCTCTAAACTCTGACCAAGAGGACGACACCGGCAAGAAGCTGGTAAGTGTGTCACAGGCATGGCTCAACCTGCCTGAACTGTATTATATAGCTGTGTTCATCTCAGTTTGGGGACTGATTTGAATGAATGTTCACCTTTTTATACAACATATCAGGAATAAAAGTCACAGGTTTACTCTTCCAGCAGACACAGAGCAACATTAGTGTGGTGACCTTTGCTACTCAATATCACCCTGGGATTGACTAAACTGGGTTAGCTAATTGGACGCATGTACATCTATCCACAACAAGGTTTTTAGGTTTCAATATAGTTTATTTTCAAAGAAAACAGCGTGTGCACAGACATGGTCAAAAAACTATTGCTCTCCAGTCACAATCAATTTCACCTGTGCAAGGGAGATCATTTATATATGTTGTTACGCCATCTAGTGTTCAGATAATGAAAACATATAACCATTCTAATGGGTGCAACTATCAGCATTCTGTAGGAGTCAGATGAGTGTTTCATCTGACATCTTATTGGCCCCCAGACAAAATATGTGGCTCTTTAGCTGTTAAACGCATACAGAGGGTTTATCAGAACTGTTTCACTGACAACATCTGCCAACTGGGAATTAGGTGGATGTAGAAGGGAGACTGAACCAAAACCAGAGAAAGAAGTTTGCAGAAATGCATCATTCTTTTGCTTTTCTTTTTTTTAAGTTGATGTATTTCCGACTGTCTTTCAAAGAACAATAATTGACAACATGTTTCTGTATGTTTCTTCATTGATTTGTCCAGGATAGAATCATTCTTGATTTATTTCACTTGGTTTGACTTTATTTACCAATCTAATTATATGTGTTTTTTCTGTTTCCTTAACTTTAAACAGAGTGCCGGCAAATATACAGTGATGGTTGACTATGAGAATAGCGGCGCTGAAGAGATCTCAGTGAAGAGTGGGGACGTGATGCAGCTGGTCAAGGAAGGGGAGGACGGACAGTGGTGAGAACACATG
Source organism: Eleginops maclovinus (assembly GCF_036324505.1). Taxonomy (NCBI): domain Eukaryota; kingdom Metazoa; phylum Chordata; class Actinopteri; order Perciformes; family Eleginopidae; genus Eleginops; species Eleginops maclovinus. Next base: position 6,681,172 of record NC_086355.1, read on the forward strand.
TTTACTGCTGCCTATCAGAAACTTTCCAAATGTATTTATATCAGCAATGCTTACTTTAGTGTTTTTGTTTTTATCCAGGTTGGTGCGTAACCTGAGCAGCTCCACAGAGGGCTGGATCACTGCTGCTAATCTCATCACGCTCATTGGAAAGTCAAAGTCCTGCCAGTCTCTCACCAGCTCAGGTAAACTAACAGACAATCCCAAATAAAGTTTATGAAACACATGAACCGATTTAAATCAGGAGTTCTAAACCTGAAACCTCAATACATGCGTGTGTTTCTACCAGAAGGCAGTGGCTCTGGAAACCTCAGCACGTCGTCGAGCTGCAGTGAAACCTACATGAGCTTCTCGGACAACAAACCCTGAACTCCTGCACTTCCTCCGTCACCAAACTGCCCTCATGATCGCTAGCATCTGTGCTGTGTTGCCAACATCAGAAGAATTTCCTTATTTTCCACAGAGCTGTATATTTTTTTTAAACGTCATGCACACACCCATTCTCAAGATAGTGTCATATATGTGCACATGTTAGGGATGCAATTATGGTGAAGATACTGAATATATGAAAACATCACAGACACAGTGGGTATAGTCAAAGGATCTTCCTCCAGTCATACACTTCTTGTCTTTTTTCTAATGAAGAACCCTCTGTTCATAATGTATTAGATGTATGAATGGGCCAGCGGGACTGATCTCAGTTAATGCATCTTTGTGTGTTCATGTGGGGAGAGACGTGTGGTTATATGCAGATGACAGAGCTGTCTTTGCGTTTATCTGCACTAATTCACCCCGGCAGGAGTATATAGATCCCCTGTTACTGTACATAAGACAGAAAGATAAATGCAGCTTGCTTAGCTTGACTGGATGTTTTCTGAGAGTCCACTCACTGCGTCCTCTGCTCTTCCCTTTAATTGTGTTAATTTATTTTTACGAAACAACAAAGCCGACATGTATTTAGTCACTTTATCATTTTTCTGCTTTTCTTACTGTCTTTTTACTTTGTTGGCTGTCTCTCTGTTGTCATTAGAAACCTGTTCTGTCACCAGCTGCCCAGACTTTGTGTTTTTGAGGGTCTCTGACGGCCTCATGGTCTAACTCTGTGAGTTTTCATGTACGCTACAGTTTAAAAAAGCTTCTCCATGTGGATAATCAGAGGTCACTGTAAAGCGCTAACTTATTCCCCGTGGAGGGATCACGTTCTGAATGTAGATATTGTTCATTAATTTCTGTCTGTCATGAAATGTTTGTTATTTGAGATGCTATATTGTACATTACGTATGGTGCGTCACTACTTTGTGACTTGTCTAATTTTTTTTTTTTACATAAACGACTTGTGATAAATCAGTCACCGTCTCTTGGACTTCCTTCCAGTCTCTTATTTTAATGTCCCGTTTTACTTCTACTCCACTACATATGAGAAAAATGTATTGTCCTTTTTTTATCCACTTCATTTATTTGACTACTGTATTTGCAAAACATACAAATAGCATATCAAATGTGTTGTTTTCTTATAAATGAAACTACCCAACAATAAATTCAAGCAGCACTAAAACTATTAGTTGATTTATCAATTAGTGGATTGGCTTTAATTGATTAATCCGACACTATTTGATCGTGTGTCGAGTCAATCTAAATGTAAACGTGCCAATCATTTTATGATGTTTTTCCAATGCAAGTATTTTCCTATTTTCCTTTTTTAATTATTTAAATGCATTTTTAATCATTTTGTGATGGGAATTTCTCAAACCAAACAATGGATAATTAATCATGAGTTGCAGTCTAGTAGAAAATGGTTAGAAAGTACACTCACAGCAACAACCTTCATTTCTGCTTTTATATAAATAAATGAATAATGTTATAAATCATGTAATATTTGACAGTAAAACAGTCACAAGGGCCATATTCCCCCTTTGATTACGTTAACACTAAGTAAGCCCATTTTTCTGATTATACTTAAGACCTGAATGCCAGACTTTCACTTCTAGCACAGTACTTGTTCATCGTGGTAGCAGCCTACCTCCTTTTACTGAATACGGGAGAAGAGAATCTAAATTCCACCACCTCGTCTCATTCCATACCTCTATTTTTTTAAAGAGGTGGAACACACACGGACTCACACAGCTTGAGAGGAAAAAGGACCAGAAATGAAAGTGAAACTGTTAAACTGGGTTGCCAAGTTTGATCTTTATACTTATTTATAACCTGAGTAAATCAGTTATTCTGTCGTGGATCAGAAAACCTTAGACACTCACAACATGACCAACTAGAAACACATTAAAGCACAGACACAGAAATGGTTGAAGTTAAAATATTATATTGTTGTATAAGAGACGGTTACCTCCGCACCAAATGAGCAGAGAGTAATGTCTAAAGAAGCACAGAAGTATCTCAGTACTTATACACGGACACAAACATGCTTGGAATTCCATCATTACAGAGTGAAGTCACATAATACATGACCTTTATAGATAACACAGACTACACCGAGACCAAGTGTTCAGAGGGCCCCTTCCAAAACTAAATAATCCACTCATGGCATGAGTTTACAAAACATGATGAGGGAACATATAAAGATTACTTCCAGACTTCCAGGCCATGAAGTACCCTAGATTAAGTAAGAATGAGTATTCTTATTGTGATGATAATACTTTAAAGGCTATTTTTACATTGAATTCAAAGGCACCACTTTTACTGGTGGCAGAGTATTTTAACACTATGTCAGCATATACTCAACTCCTCACTACGGTCCCTTGTCATCTGGGGGAAAACAGAACATATATTGGTATGCTCAGTCATGGAAGAATTACTCTGATCCATGACTCAAGTAAAAGTAGAAACACTTTGGTCTAACTATTCCATTTCAAGTAAAAGTTCTGAATTGAAAATAATTCATGCAAAAGTAAGAACATATAATCACCTAAATGTAGCTCAAGTATATAATACCAAATGCTAAATGGGGCAGTGGCGGTTAAGTCCATAGGGTCTTCGCTCGGGAACCGGAAGGCCACATGTTCAAGTCCCTGAAAGAACAAGTGCTATTAAGGGATTTATTTCTAGGAGTACTCTTTTCATTGTATTATACTGTAGCATCAATAATAATATTCTGTTTTTATTACCAACAAATACATCGTTATAACATCTTAATTTTGTATAAATATTATAATTACTCTTTTAAAAAACTGTGAAGAGTGGCAGTGTAGTACTAAATCATATCATAGATGTATATCATGTGTTATAATACTCAAAAAGAAGCTCATTTCCACCACAGAAAAGAAGAAATGTATCTCTAAGTCATTATTATCACATATCTATCTCTATAATGTGACTTACTATCTCATGATTATGACTTACTATTCTAATATTTAAATAGATTTAACTGAACTTGGGGCTTTAAGAACATCGATGGGGGGGATATTTCGAACACTACCTGGCCACCCCGCAATAAAGTGATGGGCGTTCCAACCAACAGAGGAAGTAGAGTCACGGTTGTGAAGTAACGTGTGTTACGTGTCTGCTGAAACGTTATTAAACATTAATTCTTGAGCAGTTAATCTAGAGAAATGCACGAGGATGACCGGCTGTCCTGTGTACTTTGTCGGCGCTCCGAAGAGACGAAGATAACAGGAGCGTTAGCCACTAAAGATGACGTCACGGCCCACCAGAACTGTTTGGTAAATATTTTTTTTTTAAATTGTTCGGCTTTCATTTTCTTTTACTTCTTCTAGATAGATTTATGTTAGCTACAAGTACAAGTGGTACGCAATGTTATGGGTTTAAAGTACAGCCTTTAAGGAGATGCTAAAAGGAGACGTTTTAAGTAAAAGTAGAACCAGAGTGTGGGAATACTATAAGTAAAAGTCCTGCAATCAAAATATTCCTCAAGTAAAAGTACAAAAGTATTAGCCTCTTAATATACTTAAAGTACTCATTGTCGTCATACAGAGGTATAACAACATCTTGTTTGCATTTCTTTCTGCAGTATTAGAAATAAACACAAAAAGCAGAGGTATCAGCAATGACAATGCACTGCAATAAGATTACATTAAATTAAATGTATACATTTCACTATATCGTTTAAATACAAAGCGAAGTTAAAATATAATTCTTCATCAATAGATGCTCAAAGTAACCATAGATGCTTTTAAAAGAAGCCATAACAATGTGTGGTTTCAGTCATTGAGTGGTGGAGTGTTTTTGATTTATACAAGGGTGAGTTGTTTGTTCACAGACGGCGCTCAACGAAGCTAATTCAATATCTACAAAAGATAACGCAACAATCAAATCTAAGACTCTAGTTCAAATAAAGGAATTCATTTTTAAATATATATCAAATTGAACAAAATATACAATATAATACTGTCTCCTCCAAATTCTTCTTTGGGTTATTCCTAAAGTCAATCCCCTTTGACTATGTGCCTGTCAGTCTTTCATATATTTGATGAACTTTGTCCATCCAGTATTCAGCTTGAATGCTTTAACTGTCCACATCTCCAATAAGGCCTTTGTTTATAGCTACTCTGAAACGCTTGAATATGTGTCCATGATTTACTATTTTACTGTATTAAACATGTTGTCCTCACTCGGGCTGTTTCTTTGTTTTCCTCCAGTTGTTTTCCTCTGCGCTCTTTTGCCGTAACACTCCGAAGTTTGACGACCTGTTTGGTTTCTCTGTGGATGACGTGTTGAATGAGGAGAAACGAGGACGACTACTGGTAAAGACCCTTGATTTTTGTCCGTCATGAATTCTCCTGATCCAATGTTTGTGTGTTTAGTTGTTTAACTCATTTGTTTGTGTAAGATCTGTCACAAATGTAAGAGGAGGGGAGCCACGGCTGGGTGTGAAGTCGGACGCTGCAAGAAGTCCTACCACTACCCGTGTGCTGTGGAAGAAAGAGCCATGATTGTTGAGGATTCAGAAAAGGAGCAATACAGGTTAGTCCAATATCAACGTTTTCTGTGTGTGAACACAGTGAAATGTAAATTAGTTTGGATGTAAAACAAACTTGTTTTTATGCCTCAGGCTGTTCTGCTACAACCACTATCCAAAAACAAAAGGTAGGTTATGTTTGTTTTTTTTACCGTCTTCGTTTCAAAACATTTCTTCAGTTTATGACATATGATGTGTTTAAAAAATATCTTTCCCATTGCCAGAAAACAACCACTCAGGAAACGGATGTCTCTCTTCATCCTCAAAGTCCAAAACTTACAGAAATCCTGAAGAACCTGGAACGTCCAAGGTTTGATTCATGAAACTTTCTTCTACATATAGCAAACCTAAAACATTTGGGCAATCTAGATTTCAACAAATGCAGGAGAAATGAGTGCATTATCTGGGGACTAGTTTCAGAGGCGGAGTAATACACTTGTTTTGCAGCTGCAAGAAGTTTTATTTGCATGCATGCAAGAGGCATCTATTTTCCCAAATTTCTGTACTAATGTCAAATAAATCGATATTTATCAAAGGCGCTGTTATGATCCGTATAAGTTTTCCCTGTTTTATTTTGTCCTGTCAAGATCTGCCCCGTTTTCAAAATGTTTCATGTGTTATGTCTGCAGTCACTTCCTGTCTCTGTGTCCCTCCTGTTTGATTACCTGATTGTGTTTACCTGTTGCCCCTGTGTTTCTCTTCCCTCCCCACCTGTGGTTGTTCTTGTGTGCATTTAAGTTCAGTTGGTTCTGTCAGCTGGTGTCAGAGTGTTGATGTTGTCCCAGGAGACAGGAAACTGTCTCTTGCATTTGGGTCCTATGTACTCTGCTTTCCAGCCGGGACAGGCACGCACGGCCCCAAAAAAATAATGACATTTATTTTATTTCCATGAGGTTCATTGCCTTACCTGTGAGAAGATAGAAGGAAACATCAGCTCGAAAAGTTTGCCTTGTGGAGTTGTCATGTAAGTATGTTGAGATTTTGCACACCTCTTTCTTTATAAGTCTAAAACTAAACATTTCGATGCTCTTAACATCGATATCTGATCAACATCCTCTCCGTTTGTTCTTAGGTCATATTGTGACAAACATGCTCCTGGTTCACACAAGAGGAATGCCAGTGGTATGTCGCGCTCACAGCAACTCTGTCTTGGTTTTTACAATGTTTTTATTCTTTATATCACAGATAAAATGATCATTCTTCTCGACAGGTGATTCTACTTCAAACCAAGGCGTCTGTGTACAGCAGCGACTTAAACTCGTCCAGCAGTAGGACGCTTTCATCTTCAAAGGTGCACATATTATTCACGGTCACATTTAAATACAGCTTTTTAATACTTTAATGTCACACTCTGTTATAGTAATTGTAATCATTCTGATTTTGCTTTTGAAACAGAGACGGTTGACTTTTAAAGACAAGTAAGTGTGATTATTTTCATGCTTTTTTTAAGGTGTAACCCTTTTCCCACATTCTTTTTGCCCTAAAGATCTTGACATGGTTTTGTAAAGTTGGTAGCATCTCAACCCTTATTACTTTAAAAATCTATTTTGAAACTCCCATCTTTTCACAATTTCAGAACACTTCTTGCACAATAATGTTTTAGTAACTGGTGAGTAGGATCCACAAGGAAAAAGGATCCTGCCCACTCGTACTCACTTTAGGTTCAAAGACTTTCATCAGGCAAAGTAAATATCATAAACTGCACCATGCATACAAAGGCTATACAAAAATCCACCGATCAGAGGATGACCGCAACATGGCAGACATGCAAACAATACATAAAGGTACTCCAAAATGGAAAAGGACTAATGATCACCACACACCTAAAGAAAAATGTATGCGGTGTTGAAGTCCAACTATGGTAAATCCAAGACTCCAATCCTATTGCTGTCTTAATAAAGGCTGAACATTCAGCGCAAAAAAAACCCCTTTGAATGCACTTTATATAAACAGGTAATCACCTTTGATGCACAGAGCCATCTACACCAAGACTATATTCTATACCTGTTAAGCCCTTCATACTGAGGGTTTAGTAGAATTAACTTGATTTAGTCAAGAATGCTGGGTGTGGCACCGGCTGTGGCGCAACTGGCTGGGGCACCTGCACCGTATGCCGGCGACCCAGGTTCGATTCCCGACCCATGCTCCTTTCCTATCCCACCCCGACTGTCACTCTCCACTGTCCTATCCGATTAAAGGCAAAAAGCCCCCAAATCTTTTTTGAAAAATTTAAAAAACAATACTGGGTTTGGGTTAGATTTGTCATGATGGTTACCGATTCAGGGTGGATGATAACACCCTGCTACCAAACAAACACAGACTAGCAAACTTATCATCAGATGTTTAATCTGCTTTAACCCTAAGTACTTTTAAACTAAAGAAAACATTTTGTATAGACTCTTTTACCTATAATATTTACAAATGTAACTCTTTTTAAAATAAGGGTTTTTGCCTGATTAAAAGTCTGAGGGACACAGTGAGAATTATTTTCATGTTTTATTGCTTACTTTTCAAGCTCCCTATTTTCTCGGACCAGTCCTTCACGGTGACAGTTGTTCTAATACCTGACCCCTCTCCTCACAGACAGGACTGGACCCCTTCTAAACGCAGAGCTAAAGTCTTAAGTGCTTTACTCACGGATGATTCTTCAAATTCAGGTTAGCACACTTCCAATGCATGAGAGAATATAACCTATTCAACCGCTAACATAAAGTTCAATATGTTGTCCCTTTACATACAGATGGTGATGATGAACCTGATTCAGAAATGGCCCCTTTGGAAACAGATGTAGAAGATAGTGCGATGGTTCATGAGCCCGACGTAAGTCTGATATTGATTGTCACTCAGTAACATCATCATTCGAGGTTAAAGTTCATTAATCTCATATTTGTTTTCCTTCTGTTATTTATTCATCTTCTTCACTGTGCATCAGATAAGGTAAGCTCAAACCCCTGTGATTCTCTGTAAAAACTTTAGTTTGTTTTATAATATTTACAATGTACACATGTTTCCATAGTGCTCTGCATTGTGGGATCTTTTTTTTTGGGCAAACCGTGCCTTTTTATTAGAGAGATAGATATGAAAGGGGGAGACAGAGGGGATGACACGCAGCACATGGTCCCAAGCCGGATTCGAACCCTGGGTCCTCTGCTTGGGGACCAAACCCCAGTACATGGTCCGTCAGCTCTACCAACTGAGCTATACGACGGTCGCACTGTGGGATCTTGATGAAGCTAATATTTTATTTCTGTAGCCGGGACACTCATTTCTGTCTTGTAATTTGTAATCATTTAGTGTTGAATTGCATTATATAATTAGTATGCTGCTATTTTTTTGTTCATCTCATTTATTGTACATAAATATCAGTACACACTAAGTGATACAATAATTAATTTGTTAATAAGACAAATTACATTTTGAATTCTGTTTTAATTGGATTGTAAATTGGATATCTTTGGGATTAAGTTGTGGAAATGATTAGGATTTGTGTCATGGTTTAGTTGAATACTCGCTTCTGATTGGTCAGTTCGGACATTTCAGAGGTTAAAGAGAGAAAGGAAGAAAGGTTAAAAGACGGAGCGCTGGATGTCAGATGAATGAACAGAAGCAGACAGACAGGAAGTCAACACGGGAACATGCTATGGGCTCTGCAGAGTTTAAGGACTTGTGAGTGGAAACTGTGAACAGATTGAGCTGCCTTCAGTTTAAATTCAGTTGTTGTTGGAGTTTTATATTCTAAAGCGGAAGAAATACTATAATTTTCAAGTCAATAAAGTCATTTCAATTTATATTGGGAGTCAAGTTATTAGTTTGTCTACTATTTGGCTGTGTAATATGCAGGATAATGTGCAGAGAGGCCGTCATTATTAGAAACAGAACACCCGAAGGGGGGGGGTCACGGAGCCCGACCCGGAGCAGACTTACTGTTACATAACATCTTCACTGGTTATAATCAGTGTTGTATCAATAGCAGAACATTTGAATTAATTGACTACATATGAGCTGTAATATAAGCCAAACATTAACCAGTACAATAACAATGAAGCAATACAAATTGAGTGAAATAAATAAAATACATAACTTGTCATTTTATTAGGAAAGAGGAAGCGATCAAAGGTCTTAACATGCCGTTAGACGCTTTAAGACGTCTGCTGCACTTTTCAATTTTAATGATCACCTCACAGTGTCCAAACAAACACCTAAATATTACACGGGACGTTTGGTTTCTCTTTTGCGTGTTCGGTCAGTGTAAAAAAACACAGAATATTGTTTGACGATGTCGTTCATTCACAGAAAAAACAGGAGCTATCCTCGGTCGACCTCAGGTAGGCGGGCACAGCAGACTCATTTAATAATAAAGATGTGAAAAAATGGTTTTGCAAACTGCTGCTATCTACTACAGAAACTAATCTGGAGGACGAGAGCGGAGATGAAAGTAAAGATGAAGATGAAACCATCATACATTCAGTGAGTGGTAACATACTGCATCATTATTGCCAAATACACGTCATACCTTCAAAGTTCAAGCTATACATTTCTCCTTTTAGCCTCATTTGTTATAATCTAATTACCCTTCTTTCTAAATCTCATTCAGCCCTGTAGTAGAATTGGTGATGTGAACTTGCCTCAGAGGGATATTTACTCTCAGATTGTAGATCCTTTTTTAAATATTGGATCCATAGATGGTATATTCATTTCATATCCTGTGCTCTTGTGAGGATGCTGAGTCAGAGAGTCTGCTGCATCCCGTGTTTCTGCCACTTCTTGCCACCCTGGCTGAAGCCTCAACTCAGACGACTCCGGAGTTGCCTCCCATTGAAGTCCATTGTAAGACAGAGGCACAGTCACTGTCACTTTCATTGTTTACACATGATGGTGAGAACTTTTTAGGTCATTTGAAAATACATTCAATATACAGTGGGGAGAACAAGTATTTGATACACTGCCGATTTTGCAGGTTTTCCCAAAGCATGTAGAAGTCTGTCATTTTTATCATAGGTACTCTTCAACTGTGAGAGACGGAATCTAAAACACAAATCCAGAACATCACATTGTATGATTTTTAAGTAATTCATTTGCATGTTATTGCATGACATAAGTATTTGATACATCAGAAAAACAGAACTTAATATTTGGTACTGAAACCTTTGTTTGCAATTACAGAGATCAGACGTTTCCTGTAGTTCTTGACCAGGTTTGCACACACTGCAGCAGGGATTTTGGCCCACTCCTCCATACAGATCTTCTCCAGATCCTTCTGGTTTCGGGGCTGTCACTGGGCAATACGGACTTTCAGCTCCCTCCAAAGATTTTCTATTGGGTTCAGGTCTGGAGACTGGCTAGGCCACTCCAGGACCTTGAGATGCCTCTTACGGAGCCACTCCTTAGTTGCCCTGGCTGTGTGTTTCGGGTCGTTGTCATGCTGGAAGACCCAGCCACGACCCATCTTCAATGCTCTTACTGAGGGAAGGAGGTTGTTGTCCAAGATCTCGCGATACATGGCCCCATCCATCCTCCCCTCAATACGGTGCAGTCGTCCTGTCCCCTTTGCAGAAAAGCATCCCCAAAGAATGATGTTTCCACCTCCATGCTTCACGGTTGGGATGGTGTTCTTGGGGTTGTACTCATCCTTCTTCTTCCTCCAAACACGGCGAGTGGAGTTTAGACCAAAAAGCTCTGTTTTTGTCTCATCAGACCACATGACCTTCTCCCATTCCTCCTCTGGATCATCCAGATAGTCATTGGCAAACTTCAGACGGGCCAGGACATGCACTGGCTTGAGCAGGGGGACCTTGCGTGCGCTGCAGGATTTTAATCCATGATGGCGTAGTGTGTTACTAGTGGTTTTCTTTGAGACTGTGGTCCCAGGTCTCTTCAGGTCATTGACCAGGTCCTGCCGTGTAGTTCTGGGCTGATCCCTCACCTTCCTCATGATCATTGATGCCCCACGAGGTGAGATCTTGCATGGAGCCCCAGACCGAGGGAGATTGACCGTCATCTTGAACTTCCATTTTCTAATAATTGCGCCAACAGTTGTTGCCTTCTCACCAAGCTGCTTGCCTATTGTCCTGTAGCCCATCCCAGCCTTGTGCAGGTCTACAATTTTATACCTGATGTCCTTACACAGCTCTCTGGTCTTGGCCATTGTGGAGAGGTTGGAGTCTGTTTGATTGAGTGTGTGGACAGGTCTCTTTTATACAGGCAATGAGTTCAAACAGATGCAGTTAATACAAGTAATGAGTGGAGAACAGGAGGGCTTCTTAAAGAAACACTAACAGGTCTGTGAGAGCCGGAATTCTTACTGGTTGGTAGGTGATCAAATACTTATGTCATGCAATAAAATGCAAATGAATTAGTTAAAAATCATACAATTTGATTTTCTGGATTTTTGTTTTACATTCCGTCTCCCGCAGTTGAAGAGTACCTATGATAAAAATGCCAGGCCCCTACATGCTTTGTAAGTGGGAAAACCTGCAAAATCGGCAGTGTATCAAATACTTGTTCTCCCCACTGTATAAACAGAGTCTTAAAATACCTTTTTTTCAGGTAACTATCCTGAGCAGAGTCCTGTCCACAGTGAACCTGATCACCACACCACTGGACCCTCTGTCCCTCAACGAAAGCCTGTCTCCCCCCTTCCCTCTGCTCACACCCACGCTGGCGACTCAGCCTGTGTGAACCCCCCCACTTCCTGTTCCCTTCCTGTGGCCCAGAGCCCAGAGCCCAGCGTGGACTCCAGCAGCTTCTGGCGGAGCTGCAACGCTGCCGGATGCACAGAGGCCATCTTCAGAGGCTTCAACAACGAGATGAGCGACATCTCCGGCAGGATTCAGTCAGAGCAGGCCAGCCAGGAGGGTGAGGAGGACACAGGACCCTCACGAGGTATCGTTCATGTTTCAAACACCTTCTGGGGTATTGAGATCTCTCTCTTCTTCCTACAGATTTTAATCTGGCGTTAACAGTGATGAGGGCATCTGGGAAACTGTCTGAGCTTGTGGCCAAGCAGCAGGAAGGTGAAGTACTATTACTTTGGACATACAGTACATAAACATTACATATATTCTATGTTGTATATTTTAACATTCTATACTACTAACTTTTTTGCAACATACTTTACTTTTCTTCTGGTGTTTTTACTCACAGAAATACTTACTATACAACTTTTTTTTTTGCTACATAATATGAAAAGATAACGTGTTGTTTTTACAGAGTTACAAGTGAGACAAAGGGAGCTTCAAAAGGCAGCAGCAGCCATGGAGGAGGCCGTCTCAGTGCTGAGGAGATGAGAAGCTGCTACTGTAAAACCATTTTTATAGTTTCACTGTGCCTGTAATTCCCAATTCCCACAACTAACTCTTAATTGTAGACAATGCTAAAGGAGCTGAATGTGGAAATATAAACATGCATTCATATTAGCGTTCATAAATTCAGTTTGTGATGAGGATTTTCACAAATTAGACTTGACAGAAATTGTTTCACAGAAATACATTTTATTTTATTTTAACAAAATAACAAGTGTCATTTTAAAACCTTTTATTCAAATGGAAAAAACATTTCTCTTAGTTCCACATCCAACGCTGTCAACCGACCCAAGTCTGCGAGGTTTTCTGAAACTGAAAAACAAACTACTTAAAGAAATGTGTATTTAAGTTTGATCCTTTTTCTGATGTGAAAACTGACATGTTGTGGGGAGATATTGCATTTTAGTCCTTCAGTTGAAAAACCCAACAATGTTTAAAATGTATGTGAATGTTGGAGGTCGGTGAATTTTAGTAAGAAGTTGCTTCTCAAACGGTACACGAAGAGAAATAATCCAAAGACTTTTTTGTATATCTCTACAGGTAAGTGTTGGAGTTTTTACCTCTAACGATGAATGTCTCAAAAGGTCTTTGCTGTAAAAAGGAGGGATGCATTTTTATTGTTTTCTTGGATATTGTTCAAACTGCTACTGAAAGGACAGAAGAGCTGAAACAGTTCTGCAGTTTTAGGCTGAGTATTTGTGGAGTCTGACATGTGTTTACATTATTGATGTTCAGTCATCTTGTTCAGGGTTGCAGAGTAAAACTGATCATTTCATCAAACATTGAATATTTATTTTTTAAAAAACCTTTTAGAAGGTTTGCTCAATTCACACATTTGAAGTGAAATAACTCATGTCTGGAGTACAGAGCTTTTTTTTCTGATATTAATCCACATTGTTAGCAGAGCAGCCCGTTACAGCAGCTACGTCGTTGTGAAACTCAACTGTGGGGTGCACCGAACGTGGAGGACAAAGAAAAAGACGAGAGACTCTCTGCTGCTTCTCATGGCACTCACTCTGCAACTCAGCGCAGCTGCGTGCAGGAAGGCCCTTTATTAGCCACGCCCACCACACAGGTGGCTTCTCAGTGTGAATCACAAATTAAGTATGCCCATCATTTATGGAAACAAAATAAACAATAATTGAGAGCACCATTCAACACCCCCTCTTGCTCTCACATTATTACAAACAAATCAAAACATTACCTTTACAACCAGTCAGAAAAACATCACATATTACATCTCCAGATTTTTTCAGTTATCCCCAAACATAAATCTGGCAAATTTAGCCAACTTAAATTTTGTTGCAGGCTTGGTCATCAGATCTGCAACCATCTGGTCAGTTGGACAATATTCCAATGACACTTTACCATCAGCTATACAAAGACTGTTTACCCTGATGTTTTCAACAATACTTCCCTATGATGTTTTATTTAAACATAGCATAGAATACTTCTTTGTTGTAACAATGCTTCTTTGCAATAAATCTCACACCGTTGGAACGCCTGTCCATTTCCCTTTAAATGGGGCCACATTTGTGAGGAACACGCATTTGTTGGATGAGCAGCAGAGCTGAGTATGTGGGTTGCGACCATGAAAAATGTTCAGAATCTCCTCTGCCAAAGCGAAACAGCTATTGACGCTTGTTTTGATCTTCTGGTTCCCCCAGGTGCTGACCTCACCTGTCAGCAGAGCCAGAGCGACCAACACAACCACGTTGGCTGAAATGTCCGCACTTTTGTGTGGTTTTATATATTTTTGACATTCTGTACTATGAAGTTGACTTCGACGTGACATTTTATCTGATATTTTCGATGCACTATACCTATACTATGACTGAAGCCATCTCAGGGATGAGGGCATCTGGGAACCTGGCAGCTGCAGGAAGGTGAAATAAACTGTAATGTGGCAGGAAATGTTGGAGGGTACCTTGAATGCACTCTTTAATAAATGTATACAAAAAATGCAATCAATTGATACGTTTTCGAGTTGTTTTTAAAGATATTTTCAACAAAATTAATTGATCCTTATCTTTCATAGTTATTTATGAATATGTCCCTTCAGTTTAAAACAACCCACTGAACTGGACCTTCTCTGTAAAGATAGATGCATCTCAGGTTTATCAATAAAGAGACTAATTCCTTAAAACTCACGTGTAAAACTCAATCTCAATTCTCTAAATATAATATGACACATAATAAAAAATACATATTTTCCATTTTGGTTGATTGCAATATGTTTATTACTATTCAAAAATACTTGCTTACAGGTGACCAAAGTTTCATTTTTCTTCATTTGTTTGGGAAAAGGTCACAAAATGTCACAATTGAAAAATGAGCGAACATTTTCTTCCACATTCTCACGGCGTGTCACTCAACTTAGTAAATGTTAACACTGACAGAAACTTTTTCATCCACCAAGACAAGTCAGCTCAAGCTTCTGCAAGGCCTCATGTCTCACTGTAAACTGATTTTAAATGTTAACGTCCTTTGCATTACCGCTGACTTATCATCACGCACAAATTGGAGAAGCTTTCTGAATGGTATGAGTTGTAGCTGCACAAAACAAGATTGTCTAATATGTGGTATCCATCATTTCACACTTGTAACAGTTTGAGTATAAAACTCACTTAAAAAAAACCCGAGTTTTACAACCAAAACAAGATCACACCTCAACCAGCAGCACTAAGAATCTCACTGGAGTTTGACCTAGACAGAATTAAAGAGAAAATGTGCCACTTTTTTTCTGGATGTCGAACATTGTGGTTGAATACAATCCTCAGTGCCTGCTGTTAAAAGCTGAAAAGAGTGCTTTTCCTGAACCTATGGAGTTATTTAAAGTGACCTGGTTGGATGTAAAGAACTAAAAGATACATCTCTTAATTTGATCAAAAGGGATGAGTTGTATGAGTAAAATGCTTCCCGGAGGACTCAGATTACTGGGCCAATATAGCGCACACTGAGGGATTTATAGCTTCAATTAACATTTACAAGTCAACACTGATTGGACCTCAACATTCAAGGTGGCACATTTTCCTTTGAATTAAGGCTTGAATCTGTATTGTTGATATATGAACGTCCAGTCTGCAAAACACTTGCTCTGTCCTGACGTCTGAAAGTGCAAACAGCCTCAAACGTCATCCACATTTTCAGATGGCACACCCAAACCATGCTGCTTTCTTTCAGTGAAAAGAAACAAAATCATATTTCAAACAAGTGCAAACACTAAAGAAGTAAGTTGGTCAGCAATAGAAAAAGGTAAAGTGATATCAGGCAACTGGTGAGAATATTTCAAGTTGAAAACAACAACTCGATCAAGCGATAGCAAGTCTCGCAATGCATATAAACCCTGTGTTTACACAATATGTGTTAAGTAAGCAGAAGTCAGACACTGTGGAAAAAATACTGCAATGTGGGATGTCCACTCACGTCTAGAAAAAGTGTGGGATGAAAGGAATAATCTGACAGGGATGTGTCTAAAAGGTTGTGTAACCACCCGTCAGAGAAGGTGTTTCCAGCAGAATGAGAGTGACAGAGTCCTTTAAGAAGTCTCTCCTAGAGTCTTCACGGCATCCTCTGCCTCTGAGTCTATAATGAGTCTATGATTGGTCAGTTTTTGAAGGCTCCACAGCGGCTGGCTCGACAAATGAAATCTTTCAGCAGGTCGCCGTTAATCTGCCAGAAAGCGGCGGTCTGGGTCACCTCGGTCAGGTGGTTCACGCAGAACTTAAAGCAGAACTCCTCCAGGTCCTGAAGGACAGAGATAAGAGCACAGATTAGAAAAGGTTTCTTCATGTTGGCCCCATGTTCTTTTTTTTTTGGAGAGGCTTTAGGGCCGTAGCGCAATAACTGACCGGTTTGTTCACATCTTAATATCAGGGAAATAACAAACCAAAGTCCAGAGCATCAGAAATGAATGCAGTTTCCCAGGGGATAAGCATGTCTTATTGGATTAAAATATGTAATAATCATAAGCAAATAATATATCTGATGCGCTCCTTGTGTGTGTCTGCATGTTACAGCATCTCCTACTCACCTACTTCTAATCCATTTCCTTATGTAGCAGCAATATGTTAGCTTCCCTATTTTTTCCTGCTCCTTATCTTCTCTGTACCTTTGATGCAGCATTGCTGTTAAGGTCCTGCTGTGGTATGAATAAACATTTTGATACTCAAAACAAAGGATTAGAAATCAATTATTTTCCTTTAACTATGTGCCGGCAGGGGTGCTCTGATACAAACAGGTGGTAGTTGGTAGGCTGTCGGTGACCTCTGACCTCTGCATCGTAGCGCACCGCAGCCGCCAGCAGCGAGAAGGCGTTTTCCACGGTGATGCCTCTCTTGATGATTTGTTGACAGAGACGCTTCAGGCGGTTCTCACAGTAGGACGTGGCCAAATCCAGCAGCCCTGAAGGAGCAGAGATAATAACATGGTAAGTTAAAGGGGCCTGTTATGCACATTTCCAGATTCATATTTGTATTTTGTGCCTCGACTGTGGCTTAAATGTTCAGAAAGCTCTTTATTTCACTCATACTGCCTGTGCTGAAACACCTCTTTTCACCCTCTGTCTGAAACCAGAGCCCAGTCTGCTCTGATTGGTTAGCTGGCCGGCTCTGTTGTCATTGGTCAACTGTTTAGAGATGTCCCACCCCTTAGACTATCACTACAATGTGTGGAGCGCTGACAATAGAAGCCTGAGCTTTACATATAAATGTCACTATGATCTTGAAGTAAATAAAGGAGTCCAATGGAGGGGTGTCAGGCGGTGTCAGGGGGATACATGCACAAAAATCTGTATAACACACTACCGGAAAGGGAAACCCCAAAAAGCATAATAGATCCCCTTTATAACAACCACCATTCAAACTAAAGCCAGTAAGGGTGTAAGGTGGTTCTGACCGATAGCGTCCTCAGGAGGCAGCTCCACAGAGTCGGTGTAGAGGAACTCCAGGAAGGAGCGGTACACCGGGTAGGAGAACTGATCTATTTCGATCACCTCCTTCATGTCTTCGTTCCAGTGCGACTGGAACATGGACCTGAAGTGTTCACACCTTCAGGAGAGAAACTCAAGTTACTTCTTTCTGTTCTGGTAAAGTTCATGGCTTTGACGGACAGCCGTGAGATGAAGTCCCTGACCTGATTTTCAGAACCGCTTTGTGCACGGAGATGTATTTGCCGTCAACGCAGAACTTGAGGTCGGCCGTCTCCGGGTTGTCAAACTCTTTCTTCAGAGACTGAGCCACGGTCAAGAAGTCATCGTGCTCTGCAGGGAGGAAGCACCAACGCACACACCCACACACACATCAGGCTGCAGCATCAGGAAGATAGAACAACAGCATATGACTCTTATATTACACCAACAGAAACCGAAGGATCACAGATAGCTTGTTTCTTTTCATGAGGATTTTTTTATGTGTTCATAGCTTTCTTTTTTTATTCAAGCCTGTGACTGTTATGTTACAAAACCAATAAAGATAACATTTAAAATAATCCCAAAATGAAATGCTAACACATCTCAGATGAACTGAATTTACAAACATGTGTTCAGAGGCTTCTTTAGTTTCATACTGATGATATTGTGCATGCTGGGACGTCTGAGTGAATAAGAAACAGATGTGTCTTTCTTCTCTCTTACAACAGGGGAAAAAGTCAGGAAAAAAAAGTCAAGTTAATAAGTAAATAATTACTTGGGGTTTAAATGGAGAGGATCTTTCAAAAACATGGAAAATAGTCTTTAGAAACCTACAACTAATATGAGGTTTATGTAGTTTGCACTATTGTCATTCTTTGTATGTATAAATATATTGCATTTGCATACATTTGCATGCTGGACGAGCCTGGGAGTTTTTTTGCTAACAACTATGCTGTAACTATTGTGCATTGAACACAACCAACCTTCACATTGAGTCCTTTAATAACGACTATTTCTACATCCCTAGAAAACTGTCAAAGTGCTCCTGATGGCCAACAGTGTGTCTCCTGAGCAGGTGGCCCTTGTATGGCAGCTAATGCCTGTGTATGAATGTGTGTAAATGCTGCTTCTGAGGGGTTGCAATGAGTGGAATAGAGGTGTGGAAATGCAGTCCATTCACCAGTTACCAAATGAGCCCCTTGTCTTACCCATGGAGAGAAGCCTCCACATGACTGAGGGCGTGGCGAAGCAGGCAAACACATCATCGGTGCAGGTGAAGTGTGTGAGTTGAGGCAGCACTATGGACTGGCCCCTGCACTGGCCCCACATGTACACCTGACCGCTCTGAGTCTTAGCGGCTGAAGTGTGTGTGGAGTGGCAGGCGGCGACCTCCACGATCCTGCAGGGAGGACGAGTGGAGAGTAAGAGAGGGAGAGGCAGGGAGGAGAGGAATTTGTTGAGCCTGTGGTGACGCTCACCGCTCCTTCTCCGTCATGATGAGCAGCGGGCTCAGCTGGTTGCTCTTGTTGCCGGTGCCCAGCTGTCCGTAAGTGTTGGACCCCCAGGCATACAGCAGCCCCTCGTCTGTGAGAGCCAGAGAGTGGGCATAGCCGGAGACAATCTGGAGGGGGAAACAGAAACTCCAGATGTAAGACTTAGTGTGAACCAGCTAAATCTAATACACACACAGGAACATCACACATTTTAAAGCTAAATCTGCTTTGGGATTAATAATAAAGTTTTGCTAACTTTAAAAAGGTCCCCAATCTCTTAACTGTGAAGACTTAATTGTGTACCTTCTTGTATTCTTGGTAAGACAAAAGAAGGTATCACTTTCGGTTACTTCTGAAATAATAGTATATCACTAATAGGATTAAGGAGGTGGAATTTAAAAACCTGTTTTGAAGTCTTGAAGAATCCTAACAGGAGTATTTATTTATTATTTTACTGAAGAACAATCAAAGTGTACCTGCAAACTGCCTCTTCATGAGCGACACAGTTCTACATTAAAACAACTAGGGTTAATTGTCACGTCTGTCTATGCTGTGCTCTTCTGTAATCCTCTTATCCTCTTAAGGGGGAGGTCATAAAAAGGTGACGGAGCATACTTGTTTGTAGAAAGTTTAAGAAGTGTTAGGGATTTATGTTTTCAGGTTCTTTAGGAAAAGACTAAATTGGTTTAGCAACTCCTAATGGTTAATCAGGTGGAGTAGATATAATAAGCACTATATTATTTCTTTAGTGGATGACCTGATTCAACTATCCTAGAAGAAAATGACATTATTTAACCACATTTCCTTTTTACCATAAATGTGTCATTTTAGTCTCAGGGAATTCATTTTTTGAAAAAGGTCTGACTTTTAACTTTCAAAATCGAGAAGAACTCTGAATGTCTTTCTCTTAATATAACCCCTCTCCATTAGAAATCTATATTGCGCTAATATGCAGCAGTGAGCATAGGTGAGATGAGAATCTTAAATATACACTGCCCGGCCATTCGTTAGCTTTGATTACGGCACGCATTCGCTGTGGCATTGTTTCCACGAGCTTCTGCAACGTCACAACATTTCTTTCTGTCTTGCATTAATTTTTCGCAAAGATCTTGTATCGATGACGGGAGATTCGGACCACTGCGCAAAGTCTTCTCCAGCACATCCCAAAGATTCTCAATGGGGTTCAGGTCTGGACTCTGTGGGGGCCAATCCATGTGTGAAAATGGTGTCTCATGCTACCTGAACCACTCTTTCACAGTTTGAGCCCGTTGGATCCTGGCATTGTCATCTTGGAACATGCCCGTGCCATCAGGGAAAAAATCCATTGATGGAATAACCTGGTCCTTCAGTATATTCAGGTAGTCAGCTGACCTCATTCTTTGGGCACACTGCTGAACCTAGACCAGACCAACTGCAGCAACCCCCAGATCATAGCACTGCCCCCTACAGGCTTGTGACCTTTTTTTTGGCCGGGCAGTGTATGTTTTGGTGAGTTTCTGATCTCTAACCTGCTGCACACATAAACCCTGCAGCACTGCAAGGCGGCAGGGAGTCAGCTGGTTCCCGTTGTTTCCGAGTCCGAGCTGCCCGTTCCCGTTGTAGCCCCAACCGTAGACCTGCAGAAACACAGAGAGGTCATCAGAGCTGTGGTGGAGGCGGATAGCCGTGTGTTTACAGCTCCAGTTTACTTTAAACAGTCACCTCTCCGTTGTCCACCACCGCCAGAGAGGAGGTCTGCCCGCACACGATGCTGACGGCCACTTTGTTCTGCAGACAGCTCGACACTCTGCGGGGGGTCGGCTGGTTCGCTGTGGAGCCTGAACCCACCTGACCACAGTTGTTGTAGCCCCATGCATATACCTGAAGAAGAAGAGGAACGGTAGACAGTTATTATGACATTACACAAAATAGAATCTATCCGCACATGTACCCTATGCTATAAAATGCACACTTTGATATTCCTTAAGGGGGACTGCAACCAACACCAGTATTTAAACGATGTGACAGCAATGAATGCATTTTATAATGAAGTCTTTTTTAATACTTATCCTAAGAGCAATGATAGTGGATCAGATGGGCTGATGATTGGGAATTAACTACAGTAAATACACATTTCATGCTTCTCCCTGAAGGTCTGAATAAGTCCTACATGTGTCGCCACGATTCAAAAACAAAAAGAGATCTGGTTGCTTTTGTGTCGGCAGGAAATGTTGAAAAATATATAAGCGACTTCACATTTTGGTGATATTATTTGCTTTTTTGATTAGCGTTGGACAATAAAATTGATACCTTCACTATTGGTCCCAAAACAAATGAGTGTCCTGGAAAATCAAACTCTAATCTCTTCTGTTTACACATTTTAAGCACAGTATATAAAACATGTTGTTGTATCTGGGAACCAGCAGGATAGCAGCATGCTACAGTACGAAACGGACGATGTTTGAAGTATTTTGTTGCACAATAGTGTACTTTCAGGCTGTTTTCTAAGTTTTTCAGCTCAAACGGATCAACTCCTGCTCAGATGGTCTTTATGACTCAGCGCAGCCTCTGGCCAAATCTGAGTCACATGCCTCATTAGAAAGGTTTCACACAGGTCCCTGCTGCAAACACTCACTTCTCCTGAGTCAGTGAGAGCCATGGAGTGGTGAGAGCCACAGGCCACCTCCGTGACTTTCTTATTCAGCAGGTTAGCCGACACGAGCACCGGAGCGACTCCTTGGTTGGTCGTCCCGTTTCCAAGCTGGCTGTAGCCGTTATGACCCCAGGCGAACAGCTCTCCATCTGAAACCACAAAACGATGAGTCACTCTGCAGCACTTTTTAATCCAAGAGGAGGAATAAGGGTGTTTCTGTGCAGCTACCTTCTGTGGCCAGCAGGATGTGGGGTCCGCTGCCGTAGCTCATGCTCACCACCTTCCTCCCACTCAGGAAGTCCAGCTTCTTGGGAACAATGGTGCTCTGACTGTCCCCTGTCCCCAGGCAGCTGCTGCAGTTCAGCCCGATCACATACACCTGAGAGAGGAGAGAGGAGGGACAAAAGAGAGAGAGCATGTAACAGTGATAAGCCGAGTAGAGGAAGCCTTTTTGAGCCGAGTAGGTCCCAGGTCACATTCCAGAAACACAAACATCAGGCGGTGCTGATAAGAGCTAACTGTAAACATCCTGATACAGAGAGGTGACAACACAAGGACAAGGAGCACAGGCCTACAGCTTGTTTTCATATTTATATAGAATACTTATTAAATGATCCATAGATTTTGATAAATAGCATGAAAAATAGATACATTTTACTGCTGATTTTGATCTTTTTTTTATGAAGCTTAACTTTCAAGATGAAACCTATTTATGTCTGGGAAACAGCAACTAATTAAGGAGCATGTTTGCTGACATGTTGCATCTGAAGGGTTGTCTTCTTAAGGGCAGCAGAATAAACTGTAAACACTATATTATGACATATGTAATCCTTATAAAGTCCTTATAGTGCAGAGTAAGCCAGCACTTGCCATTAATACAGACACACGGAATAAAAGTTATTTGGAATTAGTAAGTCCAGGAAATAGTAGTAGTAATAATAGGGTTTTTTATAACAACAAAAAAGCCCAATTAACTTAAATGAAATCAAGTTTTTCATCATGCACTTGGATTCTTTGTTCACAGTGAAGGCATGCAATAAAAAGTGTTCTTAAAGAGTTCAGGGAAACTAATTGATATGCAAATGATCAAATTTTAAAAACCACAATATGCTGAACACAATAACAGGAACGTGAAACTTGTGAGTCCAAGAGCCTCTTACTCTTAGTTACGCACCAGTAAAGATGGCTTCTCTATTGCATGATTAACTCCACAGCACTGTTTTCCCTCTGACGCCTCACCTCATCATCTTTAGTGATGAAGATGGCCTCATTAGCAGACGTCCCAAACACGCAGGCTTTCCGTATCGTGGAGAGCTCCTGGGGCCCCATCAGACTGAAAATGGGCCATTTGGTTACATCCACCATGACGCTCTCTGTGGAGGGGGGTGAACCTCAGTGCAAAGGCTGGGAGGGGGACATCGGCAGGAGGAGGGTTTGGGGGGGGGGGGGGGGTCAGAGCTGCCAGCGCTGCAGTCACCGCTGTGAGAGGGTGTTAAAATAAAACGCACAGTCAGAGAGCATCAAGGACATCTGGTAACCTTTACAGTATCAACATTATTCAGTGAGTCAAGAATCCTATCTTCAAAATTGGAATACTTTTAGGACAGACGGGCTTCAAAGACACAGTGATGTTCAAGTGTGTTCACATAATAACAGCGATTTAGTTAACTATTTAGAGGCCCCCAAATCCAACAAATAATTTCAGAGAGATCTACAAATGTCCTGATCCTGACAGGATTCACCAGCAGATGGCTCAGTTACAGTTACATGTAGAAACCTGGAGAAAACAAGTAGTATGCAAACCCATTTTTATCCTTAGACCATGAACTAGTTAGATGGCCGTGTTAGGGCTAATTTGAAGTCGGATGTTGGACCAAAAGTGCATATGAGTAATTAAATGTGTAAACTAAAGATGACAGTCTAGTGTTATAAATGTATTTTTATAAAGTCAAATCATACATTTTGCTGTTAAATGTCGCTTTTATTCCACTGTGAGCGTAAGTGCTAATACACTGAGAGGTGTCACCTGTTTTAGATTGTGGTTTTTAACCGCTATAGTATTGCCTGTGTCACTGAATCTGTTATTGGTGAAAACAGCTTATGATCTCTGAGAGGATTAAGCATTTCTGAGGAATTAAAGGTGTTGAAACTCACAGATTGCATGTGTCACACCACTATTGCCTATTTTAAATCAAAACAGCAGCAAACATGGACCTATTCACTCAGTTAGTCTGTTAATGTTGGCCATTGTTGCAAACGCATTATTCAGCACTGACACAACAAAGTGAGTCTAGAGTAGACTGATCCGTGTTGACAGCAACACTTATCCCTGACAACTTGCAGTTTAACCGCTTTCAACGCTACAGAACAATAACATTATTTGGTTGAAATTACCTCTTAAGCGTGTAAGTTTCCGGTGGTTTTGGGACTCACGTTCTCCCAGGTTTGTTGGCGGGATTTCCGCTTCTTTCTGCTGCCGCTGACCGAGGCTTATTTGCGGAAATGTGGAGAAGAAATAAAGCCACGTGATCAGAAGACCAAAGTAATCGATCGCAGATTTAGTTCAGCTGGAGGGATCGATCTGACTCCAAGCTCTGAAAGGACGGTATAATCAATATTCGCACGAGGAGATTTTCTTTTTTTTACACTAAAATGATTTTCCAGAACTTTCTACCAAATGTTATCGACTTATCAAAGGAAAGTATGGGAGTCCTGAGTGGCTATTAATAGAAAAACAATTAAGATGGTACATTTTCTGATCTAAATGATCTTATTCTCCTGTGTGTATCGCCTTAAAACAGGTTAAAAAAAATAGAGGCGATTTTATTTGATTTATTTTTTCAGTTACTTTTTTTGATCTGGGAAAATAGATGTCATTTTTATTTTTTTGTAATACTCATCTCACATTATGTTTAATTCAAAGAGCATGAAGGAATTACAACCCACCTGGAAGAAAACATCTCATTTAGGGTTGGTGGTGCATTTCAGCCTCTTGTGGGCAAAATGGGTACCGATGAACACATAATATCCTGACAAATGAAGATAAATACCTGACACAATTCTGTGGAACTTCTTTTCGACCAATTTGGACCAATTTCAGACACCGTGTTTTAAAGGGTTCAGGCAAGATAATCAGATGCTCAAATGGGTAAACATGTATAAACTGCCTTGATGTTCTTACCACTATCTTTCTTCTTGCTTTGGCGTTGCATGAGTCCCCAAGAGACTGAAACCTGGGGGATCTGGATCTGGATCTGTGTCGAGCAGCGTTAATGTTACACGAGGAGGCCAGCTTTCTTATTGTGCATGTTTTTGTTACAGACTCAGCAATAAAGCCAAATTCAGCATCTGATCGGTGAGTCAGTGTGACACTAACATACATGCATCGATTCAGGACACTGATATTTACAAATCAAACATGTTCAATATTATATCAGACATTTGTAGTGTGCACTGTTATTTCACTTTTAGCCCCAAATCTGCCCTGGCCAATTGGAGGCGAGTCCTAACTTATTATTTTCAATAAAAGTTTGTGATAAAGACTTAAAGGATCTTAAACTTTTATGTTACTGGCAGAAATGGGCTTCCATATCACTTAGGTTCACACTAAAACAACTTAAATTCAACAGCTATTAAAAGGGTGAATCACAACACTTGCAAGCACGGAGGATCCAACGGCTAAACAGCAAGTTTATTTTGGTTAGGATCAGAAACACAGATCATGTCCTGAGGGTGAGATGAGAGGAGATGGTATCAAAATCCCCTAACTGAAATATGGCAAAGATGGTTTGTGGTGTTCGATGGGGGTAAATGAGAGGGAGAAATGGTGTGTTACAATGTTTAGTGAATAAGATTTGGAGGGGAGCAGTTATTCTCACAGCAGAGAGCAGCAGTGACCTAGGCCATGGCAAACTCCAATAACAGGGAGACCACATATATCTATCTCCCACCCTAAAAAGTATCCAGCTGCTCAAAGAATTGTTTCTATTCAATAAAACCGAGTTTTAGTTGAAATGAAAAACAAAAGGCACAATGATTTTCAACTCATTCTTGTCTTTAATATGCACAAGAGTTGAAAGCATCAATGAGCCACCTTAAAGAGAGGAATTCAATCTAAAATTTATAAAAAGATATAAACAATCAGAGGCCAAAACGCTGTCTGTTGCTTCTTCTCCTAATATTTTATTTAAAACAACTTTTCATTAGCAAGTAAAAATCTTGCAACAAACATAAGCTTGTATCCAATTCGGATACAAGGCAACGAAATTGTAAATCTTTAAAGTGGCTCGGTCTAGTCTGCTTGTTCATGACTGTACACCCTCTCTATAGTTTTGTTCAATAATAAACAGCTAGTCCCAAAAACAAGCCTGGGCTGCTCATAACAACCCCACCCAATATTTAAAACCCCAGTGTGACCCTCCCCCTCCCCACCTGTTCGGACCCCCTCTCAGTAGTTAGCAGCCAACCAGAGGATCGTTAAGTCTTCGAAACCAGGGCTAAGGTCAGGTTCAAAGTTTGACACCGTGAACCCGCACCCCCAAACCAACTGGGACATGGGACGGCACATGTTTACACAGCCCGTCACCATTACTACGAAGAAGAAATAAAACTGCCTGTTCCAAATCATCAGCATTTCATCACAATACATATGCAAGTCAGAAATAAAAACATTGAAACAAAGAAATATTGCTTCAACGGAGAAAAACAAAAACCCTACCCAGCCATCTTTGACAGTAAATAGTCCATCCAATGACTGTCAGCTGCAGCAGCTTTGTACAGGCTTTATGTAAATATATTCATATATTCATTAGACGGCAAGGAGAGATACACATCACATTTTTTGTACAATTATTCAAATTGAGTGATGACATGTGACCTTTTCATCGAGAGAAAGTAGTTAAGTACTGTGTTTAGGACCTGTACTCGTTATACAAGTCTAGTCTTCAATGAGTATAGGTCCCCTTTCCGCAGGCAGACATCAAAATGCCTTCTCAGACGTGTGCATAAGACTGAAGAAAAGGAAAAAATTAAACATATGGAAGCTCCACAGACTCAACCAAGAAGATGAAACCTAAAATATGTTTGGATTTAAAACAATTAAAATAATCTTAAAAAGGTCATAAGCAATTCAGGTCGTTTTTTTTTTAGCTCTCTTTTTTTTTGTTAAACCCCGTTCCTCTTAAAGTTTCACATTACAGGGGAGTCCCGAGCAAACACGTCGCCGGATCACAGGGCGTGACCGAGCTCATGCCGCACAGACGGATGTCCTGCATGGGGATGAAACGCTTCGGCTGACATGTTCCACTTCTCTAAAGTCTCTGCGCCTTCACCTCAAGGTGCTTGCTCCCGTGACAGGTATTCACGTCCGGGAAAAAAAGATAAAACTTCGACTTGCTGAGTCAGAATCAGGCAGGTTCGTTTGAATTGGAGAAAAGAGATCAGAATTATGGCATTTCTTCACATTTTAGATGATTTTTCTTTTATAAACAAAGTTTCAACAGAGGTCACATTAAAAAAAAGTGACGTCATCGAGTCAGAAGTCCCGTCAGTCTGCCATGGAGTCCTCTTTCTTTCTTTTTTGCCTCGGAGCCCTTTCACGCCTCCACCTGCCCTAGGACGATCATTGAGGGGGGCGGCGGGGGTTCGTGATTAATCGTGGTTTAGCTCTGGGATTAACTCTTTAAACTGGGTGAGAGATGATTATTGGGGTGCCCGGCCCATGGGAAACTGTGTGACTTAAGTGTGTTGACGTGTGTGTGCAGGTCAAGTGTGCGTGCGAGTAGGTGAAGTAACACCAGAGGACAATCCAGGGGAGGGAAAGCACAGAATAAACCACAAACAAACAGCAGTATTTCTTCCCCATAAGTGATATGATGGCTTCTAACAGAAGTATGCACACAAATTCAAAGTGTCAAAAAGTGTGTCGTGTGTGTGTGCGTGTGTGTTTGTGTCTGAAAATGTGCTTGTGTTTTGACATTTGGCAATTGAATCTTGCCACGAAGGCTTTTTCTTCCTTCCGGTTTTATTTTATACTGGCAACCCTCCTGATGCAGGTTACCAGGTGGTGACGGTGCCTGTTGAATAAAGCAGGACTCCGATGTAGGGTTGGGTGAAGGATGATTAACAAACGAAAAGAAGAACACCCCGCAGTGCAGAAGTGGGGTGGGTAATTCCTTCAGTGGTGAGTTTCCATGTTGAAGTGATGCTAAGTAAATCCTTCAGTACCAGGTTGCCAGGTTGGAGGAGAGACGGATGAATGTCTGGGGTGATTACAGAGTACCCGTGCAGCTGGTTAAACTAAAAATCCTGGCTTTTAGAAATTAAACTCCTTTGTTTGCATGTTGGAAGCTGGGTCAAAGTTGAAGGTTCCTCCTTGAGTGGTGTCCGGGATCAAGCTGGGGTCTTCATCAATCTGGAAATGACAAACATAGTGAGATCACAGCGGAGTAACGCATCGCTGAGCAGGAAAAACACATGAAGATCACATGTGGTGTACTTACATCATCTCCTGAAAAGTACTGATCAATAATCTCAAAAGCTAGTTTGTAGATATCCTCATTTTCATGCTGCTGCAGATTTTCTATCTTCTCCAAACCTGGGAATAACCAAAACAACAATTCCTGTTATTAACAACATTATCACAGGGAAAATGCACACAACTGAGTTCAATCATACAAGCGAAAAAGCTGTCCAAATATGGATCCATTTGCCAAATAAGACACGAAATAAAATACAAAAAATCCTTTTTAAAATGGTGCACGTTGCCCTGTTAAAAGAAATGCTAAATCCTACATCAATTTGACACCAAAACAAATTGCATAAAAAAGGACATCCTCCTCCAGACACAGACCTCCACACTCCTCGATGATCTCAGCGATAGTGCTGGCTTCGTCTCCCGCCATGATCAGGATGTTCTTCAGGCCGTCCAGGACGACCTGCACCACCTGAGAGTCCTTCACCGACAGCAGGTTACAGAACGGAGGGATGACATTCTGCTCCACCAGGAACTCCACCTGCGAAAAACCCACACATACACACTTAATTATAACACGGGTACATTCTTACGAGTGTTGAACTTTCAGCACAAGAAAATATTCATTATTTTAAAGTGCGAAATGATATTGTTAACTTTGACTGGAAATGATGGAATAATATTTGAAGCGGTTGGAATTCATTTGTTATATTTACTCAGTAACATTTACTCTAGTATGTATTTGAATCAATTGTAAAACTGAAAGTAGTTTTTTCATATTGCTTTCTACTCTTACTCGAGTCCATTTGCAATAAAATATCCAATAATTATTCTTCATTTTATTTATATAGCATGGTTTAGGATGCTTCACAGACACTTAAACAGGACATACATAGCACAATCTCTATTTAGGAATAGTTCTATGCACCTATGAGTTGTTTTTTTTAAATGATATAATCGAATTAATACAAAAAGAAAAACAATAAAGAAAATAATCAAATTAAATACATATTAGGAAAAAACAACGGACTGCAGATTTCTCCGTCTTTGGTCCCGATCTCACCTGGTCTTTCCTCCCACTGATGGTGAGGTTGCTGATGGCCCATGCTGCCTCCTTCTGTGTGCCAAAGTCACCCTGTAGAGAGACAGGCTGTCACTAAAACGTGCACATAGCGGGTTTTTCTACAACAACGTTAATACCGACACACAGAAAACCTGGGCCAAGCATGCATTCAGTGTTTTATTCACTTCAGACAGAGATGTTCTGCTTCTCTGGCTTCAAAACACAGGAGCTGTCGATGCAGCTGAATCAGAGCCAACATTATGTTTGTCATGCACCATCTGTTGAGAAAACAGGATCTAAAGAATGGTGAACATAACACAATAAATATACACACAAACCTTAGCCAGTTGGTGGATGATCATAGGAATCAGCCCTGCGTCGATCACAGCCTGGACCTGTTGCTGGTTCCCTGCTGTGATGTTGGACAGGAACCAGACCGCTTCCTGTAAACACACCAATCACAAATGCTTAAAATATGCTTTTAATCTCACACACACACACACACACACACACACACACACACACACACACACACACACACACACACACACACACACACACACACACACACACACACACACACACACACACACACACACACACACACACACACACACACACACACACACACACACACACACACACACACACACACACACACACACACACACACACACACACACACACACACACACACACACACACACTTTTTGTTTTGATTTTAATTAACAATACTTCTTTTACTCTGCATTGTGGTTCTAAACTGCCTACAGCACCGTCACAATTAAATGAATGTGCTCCAATGCTATCAGGGTATTAGACATCCCCCATATCTTATATAATATACGAATAAGCATTACACAGAATTTAAAAAAACAAGAAATCCTACAAACTCCTGTAAGATCAGCTGAAATTTAATTGGAATACACATAGCAGCTCGAATAAAAGCTGCAGACATCAACCTTCTATTTCCATACTCAGCCATAAAAAGCCGGCAGACTTACAAAGTAAAACAAATTTAAATATGATAACGGTTGAGGTACCTTGTTGATCTTTTCTTTAGGGTGTGTGAGCAGGTTGGGGAAGTGTAAGAGGACGTCACAGTTGAGAACAACCTGCGTCTGCTCGTCCGTCCCGGTCACGATGTTACCCACTGCCCTCAGAGCTGCCGTCTGCACATAGAAGGGATAAGAGGACAAATAAACAGTTGTACTACCGATTGCTTCATTTAGTAAAATTGTCTTTTTACTTCAGATGAGACAAAATGGTATCTAATTCACAATATAGAGTACTGCATTATCCAGCTGCAGTAAGCACATTTGGTTAAGGCTAAATATGTGACAATAAACTCTATATCAAAAACCGTGGAGGTGCAGGGAAGTCCTTGCCTTCAAACCGTCTTTTACAGACTCAAAAGATCCTCTGCAGATCCTAACAGATAGGTAACTACATAATTCACTGAAAAACAAACTAACTAAAACATGCAGGTCATTTAATATATTTTTCAATGATAATATTGTTTCAAAAAAGGCTGGGAATAATATAGCAACTGCAATTTTTAACCTGAATTGTGCAGCTCTAGACAAAGCTAATAAATGTCAATGAAACAAGGTCTCACCTGAACTTTGACCTCCTGGTGGCTGAGGAGAGGCACAAGAAATGGAACGACTACAGAATCAATGACCATCTGAATCTGCTCGTTGCCTCCGTCCGTCAGATAGGACAGAGCCCAAACCGTGTCTACTAGGATCTGAACAAACAGACAGGAAACGTATAAGTCGACGTAAAGCAAGTGACTTCTTTATTCTGTACAATCTATAGAAATCAGTGCACAGGAATCACAATGATACCTACATTTATATCAGTGTGATATATTAGCACACACAGGGCGGGTAAAATCTGTGGGGAGAGAAAAGTAGGTTGTGAGTGGGCGGGATGTAGGCAGAGGAATACATTGATCAGATGACGGAACATACAGCGCAGAGGGAGAGAAGATGAAAAAACAAAAACAGGAATAGCTGCCAAACAAGACTTCAAATGTCGCAAAAAGAGCTTTATAGTTACAAACTCCTCCCGGGCTTTGACGCTGATTCAGCTTGTGAAAAAGGAGCGGCTAAAACTCTGTGTGACTCAGACTGCAGTGACACAGTTGACTGCAACACAGAAACACACACATCTGTCTGGCACATTAAAGCCTGCGCAAGCACGCACACACACACACACACACACCTCTTGGACCGTTTCCATAGGTGGCGGTGGGTCCTTGTTGCGGCAGAGGTTAACAATGACCCAGGTGACATTGCGGAGAAAGGTGATGGGGATCGACGGGTTGATGAAAGAAAGCAGCGGCTTGACCACGCCCAGGGAGATGACGTAATCCCTGCACTGTGGACCATCACCTGGACAAATAAAGGGTCAGAGTTCAACACACATTCAAAGCAGTATGTACCCGCTCCAATCAGAGGACACTACTTACCTATAATGTTTCCTAAAGCCCATACAGCCTGTTCGCATACGTTCTGGTGGGGAGAGTGTAGGAGTCGCAGGAACAGAGGCACTGCATCTGGACCCACAAACATCAACACATCAGAAATTAGACCAAGGTAACAGATTGGAAAACTCCGGTGATAAGCCCTGTTGCCAGGTCACCATCAAAGCCAAACTAAAAACACTCAAACCCATGAGTGAGTCACAACTCTGTGTGTACTACAGCTCGTCTAAACCTATAAGCAGGTGTATTGACGATGTTGCAGAGGGAAATGTGAATTCCCTGCTAAAGGGATTATTTTTTTCCCACCTGTTTGGATGGTCGTGTTTAAAACAAGCAAATGTAAGCTACTGCTAAAACATCAAGATTGTACTTATTCGTCTGTATTGTTTTACTAATGTGTGCCTCTCTCTCTTTTAGTTTACATTTAAGATTTCAATAATATCTTAGTCCTCAGGAACTGTACAGTGGAAAGCGCCATCAGTATTCATGTGATGAGCTGGCTGCTACACAGTCACATTGGCTTTGTTTCAAAACTAAAAGTTCACTGTTATCTAATGAAAACAGAATCCAGAAATGACTGACTGCCCGATGGAGTGAAAAACAAATAAACATGCCAGCTCTGCAGACAGAATATAAACACAGAGTGCAGGGAGGCAGAATGTGGGGTCAACTCACTGGATTTAACCACCGCCTGAGTCTGTGCCGACGTCCCAGAGGCGATGTTGGTCAGAGCCCAAGCTGCCTCGAACTGAAGAGAGGGGCTGCAGGAAACAAAAACCAGATAAATACATAAAAGGAAACTCATTCAGTTTCCACTGTCGACCGGCTCAGCATCATTATCATTAATATTGATGGGAACATTTCCTGAATTCCCAGCTGTCATTACATGTTTTTCAAATCAGATTTTGATATTTCCCCAAGGCGCATAAAACACTTTTCTGTCTTGGGATTTTTAACAGCAATGCGTCTCTTAACTTATACGAATCAAAAACTAATAGCTCATCATGGCATGTTGAAGATGTCTGCACTTCTATACATTGAAAGATTGAATTCTGAATGAAATCCTCAATTTGAACAAGGTGATTAACTGGATTAAATGAATCAGCCTTTTCCTATTAAAGCAACGTCAGTTTCGTCAAACATGTGAAACAGAGGGGGCAGAAAGGGTGGAAAGTGGACTATTGCACACAATGTTTCTGTAAGTTAATAATAACTTTCTCTGAACACTGCTTTGTCACCCACCAGCCCGAACCCGTGATATTTTCTAGGAAGCTTACTGCATTTGCCTGACCGGCTGTTCAACTACTAAGCAGCCCCCAATGGAAAATACTACTATAAATACAATAATACTCATAAAATTAGTGAAGCCTAATCTGTAACTGTGCAGAAATACTGGGTTTATTTGCAATGAATTCACATGAACAAAAAAGCATGGGAGTTTCCTAATGTGGATTTAGCGAAACGATATTCCAAAGTTTTTACATAATCAGTTTCTATTAAAAAATAAAAATGAAGTCCTGGTGAGAACAGAATCTGTGTGATGGGGAATGCACCTGACATGTCATCAGTGGTCTAGATTTCGTACTGTCAGCTGGTGCCGTGCTCAAATAGGGAAACTATCCGGATTTTTATTTATTTTTTAAATGATGCAACACTTAATATTACAGATCACACTGTCGCAAGCGATCCTCACACCGCCCACCCGCCAAATGCTAGTAAACCATGGCAAAGGGTGCGAAGTCTGTCTACTCCACGCACTATTTCATCATACAACAAACTGTGATCTGGATTTCTTACTTGCTGGGCAAACAGGATGTGGTCCCACTGTGGAAAGCAAATTTACATGTTCTGACTTATCGTGCACAGTTTGAATTTAAACTCCTCAGAAAACCCTTCATCTATTCTTTCACGTTCAATGGTGCTCATCTTCATGCTGTCCATTGCATTGTGGTTCGGCCCCTCATTACAGCATTATGCTGAGCTTCCTTGGCTTGTTGCCATAATGCTATGGCAACAACGACAGTAGACAATTACCTCTCTTCATGGAGGCACGTGGGTCAAACTGCTCGGCTGCATTTGCAACTCAAAGTTAACACCAATGTCCAATATAAGATGGTGCTGCATGATGCTTGTGGGTTGCTATGGTAAAATCCTCACAACTTTTCCCATACAAGGTTCCTCTACGTCAGCCACTCTTTCTCCCCCCTCGGCTCACACAAGGTCCTGGGAATTTGGGAACTCCAATAGACAGGAATGCTGTTATATTTGGCTTCACTGGGGCAGAGAGGGTCAGCCAACTGCCCTGCGTGCCTCCACACACTCTCACGTGTGGACACAGTGGGATACACACACACACACACAAAGCCTCTGTTGCGGCAGAAACTTGATGTAGCAGCGCCAGTAATCCATCACAGCAGCCTGCAGTCTTAAGAGCTAGAGCCCCGTTTGCGTCACGGAGTAAAAACACTGAAGACAAATGATTTAGAAGCACACTTACTTGTCATCCCTTTCCAGGCATTTGACTAAAATGGGCAGGATCCCAGACTTTATCAAGTCATCGATGGGAGGGTTTCTGTCACTCGAGAGCAGTTTTCTGTTAAAGGCCAAAGAGAAAAATGTTAAGACCTCCACGTAAATCAAACAAAACAAACAGCTGACGTCTTTGTGTGTCCAAGTCACTCACCTGGCCGCCTGTACAGCACTGAGCTGGACGACTGCATTATCACTGGTAGCATTCTGTAGTGACAACAAGTGAAGGTCAAAAATGTTAGTACATAATAATATAAGAGTAAAGGAGCCTTTGCTGGTAGCTTTTGGGGAGGGTAGTGTATAATGGAAGCTTTAACTGACGTGAGCACTTACCTGTAAGATGGCCTCAAGCGTAACATTTTGCTGCAAAAAGAGAAAAGGCAGAGCAATGTTAGCACACTCCACCACAGTGTTTCCCCTACAATGGTAGTTAAAATGTCCATAATAATAATAATCGTAATAATAATAGCAGGACAGTTTAACATCACGACAAACTTACTAAATGCACCTCATAAATATGTAAGTGTTTCATTTCTAAACAGATGTCGTTGTGGTGTAATTGTGTTAGCGCTCTTTTGTTTACAAGTATGTATTGTCACTAGCAGCTTGCCCCGCTGCAGCTTGGTGTGACATGAACATTTGTGATGCAGAATATGCAAAATGCTTGGAGCTTCAGCCTCTCTTCTCCCTGAAGTGTCTTTGCTTGAGGCCATTATCATAGAGCTAAAATAGCATTGCATGGAAGTCCCACCCTTCACCCATGCTAGCTTGTTTTGGCTATAGAGCGGCATTTTGGATTAGGATGCATCTCTCTACTACTGTGCTGGTTCTAACATTTGAAAACCAGATCATAATCATCCTCACAGAACTAACATAAAAGGTTCCATTAAAAGTCTTCAGTGAGCTACAGCTCCTTCCTTCTCTGCTGCTCTTGGCTACACATCAAGACTGCAATTTCATTTAGGACTGAAATGTAAATATTGGCTCACTCTGCAGGCTATTCCTCATCTTTTAATTAATCTACTAAAAGAATATTGTCACAAGTCAACAGCTTTTGAGATGAATGGATCTTGGGCAGCATATTGCATTTTGTGGAGAAACTAGAAGGTAAAGTGAAATGTGATTCTAGCAGCAGCAGAGAGGGAGAGCAACACTCTGGATGTAGAAACCACAGACTTTATTAACCAAGGTTTATTTGAACATGCTCTGCAGTAAAAGAAATAATGACAGGGAATAAGAGGGTCTATTCATGCCAAATTACAAAGTACATTCTTAAACATATACTCCTTCAGGTATCTGATCAAGTTCTGAGATCTTTAAGATTCCTGGTGCCAAACACATTTCTCAGAGGTGAATGGGGGTGCTCTAAAACAGGGATATTGTATTTCTTTGAGAACAACAGCTGATTGTGTGTTCATAAGCACGGTCCTTGTTTCTCAGAAGAATCAAAAGATGTCGACAGTTTTCAGTAGAGTGGATTATCCTGAGGAACTGAAACATTGATTTTCAAGCATCGTTTTTCATTGTTCTGAGGAGCACAAACAAAATGCCATTCTTCCTTTGGTAATAAGCTGGTGATCAAAATGACCAAAATAAACTCACCTATCCAGCCATTAAAGCCAACCTTTACCCTGTTGTCATGCATTGTTGCATGTGCTATGACAACCATCTTGGAAATTCAAACATCTACAACAACATGCCTGCTGGGAGATCTCCATCGTTGTGGAGAATTTGCGGTATGATTGAAATCTCAAGAACGAACAACAGGGTTGAGATTGTTTTACGTGTCAGCTGCTGCTTCCCAGAAGAAGAATGAACTTTCAATTCTCAGCTCAGGAGAACATTTAGGGGCAGACTGGGAGAAATGATAATGTGGGTAGAATGGCTCTTTGAAGTTCGCTATGAAAAATATTGCGAACCAGCAATAGTGAATAAAAAACACATTTAATTCACCCTGCTTTTAATTGGTAGGAAACACCAGTAATAACTGAACTGTTGCTTAACTGAGGCTGTTCAGCAGCTGTTTCCTGAGTGTATCACACATTTGGAAAAGGATGCACTGCCCAACATGCAGACGGTCCAGTGCCTCTACATCTCTCTTTCTAAAAGACGCACAGTACCACACTTACTCCTTTGAAGTCGGAGTCGACATCAGAGTCCTCCAGACTCTCCTCCAGCGGGACATTTCTCTTCTTCAGTAGATGCTCGTCTCGTTTGTTCTGATGAGGGGAAAAAAGACAGAAAAGCAATGAGAGGAGGCGATCAAAGTGTTCATTAATGCATTCATGAATTCTTTAAGTGTCAGTGAATCTGGGCCTGCCTCAAACACGAGTCCTCTTTTAGACAAAATTTTTTATTTCTGAAAGTGTAGGACATTAGATATAGCATACTAAGGAAGTCATTACAGCCTGTGGTCATCAAACCGGTCAACTACCTCCTCAGAGCATCAGGCTGTTGATTCAATAGACTGGCAGTGGACTTACATCACCATCAGCTGAACCCTTTTAATATCTTATCAATACACCACTGTAATATATATAATACTATATTGTTGTACGATGTGCACATTTCTTTAAGTAAGTCTAATAGATAGTATAAATATCTGGATTTATTTTATGCGTTTGAGATTTTACTTTAATTTCTGATTTTTATTTTAATATATTTTTAGTATTTTATCTTTTAACTTAATTATGTTTGTATAATATTTATATAGTTTTTTGTACTTTATCTTTTATTTCATTACTGTCAAGAAAACCAATTTCCTGTGTATTCTGATTGAGTTAGAGAAATCTGCCTGCAGGCTAGTCCACAAAGCAAACGCACACTCTTCTTTGAAGGACAACACAAACACACACATTCTGGAACCCCCCAGCAAGCACACATTCATTGAGCACAGCGATACAGAGACATATGTAGATGGAGAAAGCTAGAGAGACCCACATATCCCATCAGTTTCAGGGCATGTGAGTCAGCGGTAGGAGGAGATTCCCTTGCCCTACATTCCTGTGCATTCTGCTCATGTGCGTCACTGATGACTAATCGGCCAGTGCAGTGCTTCTTGCTGCCCTGATCCAGATAAATGGAATGTGCTAGACATGAGACTACCTCAGTATTTCATAGCGGTGACGTTCTGTGTTTTAACACCCCCGTCTGTGTCAGTGTTCCCCAAACGGCTGCTGATCCGTGCCGCTGTTTACCAGGATTCTCAGACCTTGTCTAGAAGCACAATGCCGAAGTGTCCCTACGTTTTGTTTGTTACCACTTCAGATTCGAGTCATCGGGCCCAGAAAAAAAGAAAACCAGGCTGGACCCGAGCCCAGACCCCTGGAGCAGTTTTGTGCCTCAGCCTGATTAAAAACCCGCAATGTATTTGATTATTTATTACAAGCTAAAGTTAAGTTGGGTCTTTTCAGTGCAGT
Source organism: Eleginops maclovinus (assembly GCF_036324505.1). Lineage (NCBI taxonomy): Eukaryota > Metazoa > Chordata > Actinopteri > Perciformes > Eleginopidae > Eleginops > Eleginops maclovinus. The sequence continues at coordinate 6,718,408 of NC_086355.1, forward strand.
TACACACGTGACACAATCTCTGACATGCTCCTTCTCCTGTCATATGCTGTTCCTTTATCAACATATTAAAACAAGATTTTATAACTTTTCCCCTCGTCGATAAGAGCCAGGAGTCCGGACTCTGTTCTAGGCAACTGCTGTTAGTGACAAGTTTTTCAAACACCAGCTAAATCAATGACACATATCATATTCAAATGATGCATAACATTGGGTTATTGATTATAGCACAATGCACTTCTGCTCAACTGAAAAGAAAAACAGTCCAGTGGATAAACAGCAGTGGGAAATTGGCGGGAAAACTGTTCCCAATTGGGTTTGGACAGAGAATCAAAGCTCCAGCTCAGAAAAACCAAGTCATGCCCTTTCAAGTGCACATGTCATTTTTTACTTGTTGTCATTTCCTTATGTAACTATTGTGCCATCCCAGGGCTGTCAAAAACATATTCACGGAAGCAAAGGGTTCACTTCAATTTTAGAAATAATTTTGTTCTGCAGCCACTTCCTGGAACCAGAGGGCACCGTCTCGTTTCCACAAACTACAAATGCGATCCCTTTTCCAGGAGAGAAAGAAGTAACAACTCATAGCATATGACTCAACTAAAGCAGATAAGACTTGTGTGCAAATGTATGAGTAAGGTACTTGATGAAATCTTATAAATCTTTAAATGTGCTGTGGATATTTGTGCTTAAACAGGGACGACTTAATATAATGTACAAAGAAAATGACTGACTAAAATAATTGGTAGTTGTGGTGGGTCTTCATGTTATCAAATATCACATTCAAACAGAAACTCTTAACCCAGCGAAATTTGAATTCATCCAATAAAAGAAACCCCATCTGTATAAACTGTGAAAATGAAAACAACCCGAGGCCCATCAGCATGTTAAAAAATGTGACCAATAACCAATTTCACCGGAAAAGCAAACCGCAACAACACAATGCAACAATTTTTTAACCGCTATTACACTCAAACCGTTAAGACTTTCCAACACGCTGAACACTGTGTCCTGTTCCTAGGATCTGAACACATGTTCAAAAACACAGCAACACCCCCCCCCCCCCCCCCAAAGTAGAAGACAGGAAGTCTGATCTTACCAATCATCATTTTGAGGATCTGCTCACAATCCATTATATTTTTGAATATTTTAAAGCTTCTGTGTCCGAGAACATTTCTGTTCACAGTTCCAACAAGAAGAAATGCATAAGTATCAGCCAGAAATATCCCACCAGACACAACGTCAACAACGGCTGTCTCCAAGTGGCTGTCAATGAAGTATCAAATCACATGGAGACTGGTTCAACTCAATCCCACTCTGGTGAGTTGTTCACATAAGAAAATACGGATTATTTCACAACAATTACCTACATATCAGACATGAATTGTGTTTGGAGGTGAGGTTTTGAATTGGAAGAACGCTGCACTTGTGTCTTAAACATCCCCTGCTATAAATACAATGTTTATGTATGACCAGGTTACATCCTTGGACTATTCACTGCTCTGCCCTGGAGTTTGTTCCTCGCTTATAACTGAATAATTGCACATAAAAGGGTAGAAAAGTACTTAAGTTTAAACAAATCAACATGAAAAACATTAAGGGCCTTCTGCAGGATGTAAAGAGTGTTGTATCAGAATGCAATCCAGAGACAATTACACCAGCAAAACCTCAGAGGATTAATGGCAGTATGTAAAACCTCTTGTACATCTTAAGCTAACAAAGCTTGAAGTTAGTTATTGAACTCTAATGGCCTCTTAAACATTCCACATAGTGTTATCTAAAAAGAATCACGCAAAAATCCCCCAGGTGGCAGGAAAGAATAATGTGCGGAGGAAAACATGATTCCGGGGGCATCAACTGGGAAACATGTGGGTGGTTATGTTTGGGTATGGATTGCCAGTGGGACCAGTTAAGTGTTGACGGTTACAGCCGTGTGAACGCTTACCTTACGTCAGGTTTGTCAAGGTCAAATCTGATGCATCAATTTCTTGGGGCTATGCCATTAAAAAGCAGCAGCATCTAAAGTGTATATCCAAAGCACTCCACTAAAAGACCCTCAATCCAACTCAGCATGGGTCTCACTTACAGCAGAACAGAATGAAGGATTTAGAACAATATAAACCTAAATATGGAAAAATGACTACACTTTTTCAACACGATGAAGATGTTTACCCCCTCAAAATAAGCTAGAATAGCTTTAAATAGTATCATCCTCTTTTAATGTTAAGCCTCTGGTGCAGGGAAAAGGATCCACAAATACGTCACATGCCGAAACAGCACATTGCCCATTGCTTATATATGCCTTTTGTTGATGTTTTGCTTCAAAACACAGACCACAGCACTACTTAAAAAAGGGGGGGTTCCTCTTTCATTTCAATTTCATCACCATGCCTGAACAGCAGGGAGTGCAGAAGATAAACAACAAACACGGTATCCTGGTAAGGAAAATGATTCTGCTAAAACTTTCCATAGAACATAAGACATACTGTCAAATTGAATATATACAGAGTAAAATACATGACTGTCTTCTGTCCTATGTTCAAACAGAGAAAGTATACTAAGAACTTTACATTTATAGAAGTAACAGAGATGTCCTTAAGCAAGTTTTAGCTAAATGTTGTTCGGGTGGATTTCAGGTTGTTTTATGTGTACCCGTAGGTAGATTTGGTTTGTTTTATGTCTATAGTTTGTGGGCAGGTAGGGGAATAAATAAAGTAGTACGAAAAATTCGATATCACAAGAGGGTAGTCATTAAAGAGCATTAGGTACTTGAGGAATAATTTCTACATGAATGATGAATTTAGGGATCTAGGATCTTAGACAGATTTATAGGACGTTAAATGAGAGATGCAAGGATGTGTGGACAGATAGTGGATCTTTTACTCACCTTTCTCAACTCAACCGTCACCTCATTTCGATGTCTTCGCATAGTCTGTAACAAAGAAGAAAAAAGACAGCAAATGAGAAAATATTTGGGCACATTTTTGAGAAATGCAACTTTTACCACTGCAGTGGAAAACATACTTTATGTATGACATGGAAAACACGGTTGCATAAATCAAAAAATATAATACATATCCAGCACAAAATTATCAAACGGTCTGTTTTCCATTTGATTAAATGCCTACTTAAAAACTTAATTTGGGATCTAACAGGGCATGTTGTAGATTCATTATTCCACCTAATTCAGACATAACCCCATGAATCCTCACAACAGATTCCATTTTAATGTAAGGGAGTTTTTTTTATGAGAACACACACTCTTTAAGGTACTTTAACTAAAAGATAGTACGAGCGATGTAGGTTGGTAGGGGCTTGCAGTTCATCCTGAACCGTCTGAGATGGTCAAAGATCTTGTGACTGTTTGAAGAGGTTCATGTTGCTTTCCTAAATAGCCTGTTACGTAACATGGGGCAGTCATAACTCAGGAGGATGTGGGGCAGATAGGTGTCTCCCAACCAGTGCAAAACAAAAAATAATGACCAAAACAAAATGTCCCTTACAGAGATCAGATCGTCAAAATACAAAAAGTCCGGACCGGGTGTCAAGTAGAGCTGAAACTAATCATTATTTTTCATTTAATCAACTCATCGTTGGTTCTATAAAACGTCAGAAAATAACAAAAAATTGGTCAATTTCACATTCTCAGTCTGAAACCTCAATACATTCAGTTGATTATGTTTAAAAAACTAAAATAATCTCCACATTTGAAAGGTATAAAACAGCAACTACTAGCATTACGCAGTCAAAAATGACTTTGGACATTAAGTGATTATCAACGTAGGCTAGTTGGTTAATATTTCTGTATCATATATATGAATTTTCCTTACAACAAAAGGATATATGAAATAAAAAGATTAAAATACAAATCATTAAACCAGGAATTCTACAAGGTAAGAACTATTGAGTGGATATGAAGATGATTGACCAAGCCATTAACACATTGGAATAATCATTTCCTGCAAAACAAAGGAGCTTATATCCTACAGCATGCAAGGCTTCCCTGCTTTGCAATTCAAAGATGTTTCTAGTGCTGTCAGAAATGAAGAGCAATCCTTTAAGCCTGACCTAAATAAATAAAATCCAAACTGGCCCCTCTCCCCTGCTTTAGTGCGAGTCATCCATTTAAAAAGAAAAGATGATCATTCAAAAGCTCTTAAGGAGACCCAGGTCAGTCATCCAACATGCCTGAAATAGCACCAGGAATGCACTTGGCAAAGTCTGTCTGTCATAGTAGCCATGTGCTTGTCATACTGACTCCAAGATTCAAAACAACGACCTATGGGGCATCGATCTGTGCTTTTTGCCATTAAAGGATGAAGCAACACCCTGATATGTTCTTAAAAGGACCAATTCCAGATATATCTGTGTGTCTTTTGTTGATTACCCATGAGGGAAGTGATCAAGTACATCTGAATAAGTCTAGACATTTTCTACTTTGACATCCTTTTGTCACACTGTCAGCTTCCTTTATCTTTGGCTGGTCTGAACACATCCTTTGCCAAATGGTTTGGACATCAAGTCAATGGGCATTACAGACAAATGCTGCCTGTCATATAAATGTATAATTAGACTTGTTAGTTGTATGATGCAGCAATACCCAGCTTGTTATGACTGCCCATTTGGCAGTAGGGTACATACTTTACCAGAGTTGTTTTCAAGAAAACATGAGGACATAATGAATCTACTACAATTATGCTTCATGGTTTAATAGTCAACTTAAAATGTGAGATAAACGTGACACCAACTCATAATTAATAGTACTGCTGGCTCAATGTTATCAAAATCTCACTGATGGATGATTTTTGATACATGACCTTAAATTATTTTAGTTATCAATACATTTGAGCGTTTTCCCACACCAAATTAGACTGTATAACTAAGGTCATCGCATAATTACCATGTAGCTAACAGTTTAGTGGCTTAGCTAGCAGCTCAGTGTAGCTCAGCTGGCTTCACATGCTAACGTTAGCATGCTAACTAGGAGGGGCAATGTTTGGTAAGGGTGGATGTGAACCAACCATGTTATTCAACATCAACCAATGTTTTACTAATAGAGACACATGTATGTAACGTTTGCCAGTTAGATTTGGTGTTGATTAAGACCAACTGTATGTAAAATAAAGCAAATGTGAAGATTATGCAGCCGGTGGGGCCCAGCCACCGGTGCCCATCCAACATGCTAGGTGTCGTTAGCCGGCAGTGACAGCTACACCGCCTGCCTTTACATCTCCCATTTCTAACGGCCCAGCTATGATGTTGCTTACTCTTTACAAACCTTACCTACAGGACATTAGAATACCACGTGTAAGATGTTTAACATTCATCATAATCGCTCAATCAAGGGTGTGATTTGTCGTTCACAAGATAAGCACTTTTGATGGCGAACTCTTCCCGTTAGCTTAGCTTAGCTTAAATAGCAGCTGCAGTCAGGCTCCCCAACGAGGCCCTAAGACTATCGTTTTTTACGCAAAACTATCTGGATTCGTGTCAATAACACTGGCGTTTATATGTCAGCTCACCTCGACATCACGTCCTTTATTTTTAAAGCTCTTGATGCGGTGGTTTTCCAAGCCGGCGTTTTCTGCCATGGCTGTATGGGGTTTTGCTATTACTCCGGCTTTCGGGGATATCCTCGTGAAAGACGAGGCAGCTCCTGTGCTGCTGCTGCTGCTCCGGAGAGGGGGAGGAGGGGGACGTAACACAGGGGAGGAGTTAATGCTCCTGCATGGGCTGCCCTGCGTTCCTCTGCTTCCTCGACGCAGTAAGAATAAATTCCTCTTTGACTAACTGTCCCACAGGATGTCTGGAAGATTTGCAGCTCCATCGTCATCTTGCACACGACAGTGAAGATAATACGCAACCACAGATAGAAGATGTGTTCAGATCTTTCACATTTTGGAGGCTTTTTGTGTTGTTGTTGTTGTTGTTGTTGTTGTTGTTGTTGTTGTTGCGTTTTACTCCACTACATCTTATTTTACTGTCTTATTTTCAGGTATAGATTTATAATACAGAATATAAATCAATCAAGTTCAAACTATTAAACTGATAGCTACCCAGCAGTATATAAAGTAATTTAAATAATCCCCACTTTTACCATGTGCACCATTAATAATTGTAACACAAACATGTTATATTTTTAAATCAGATATGGTCCATACTGGCAGATTAGTACTTTGACATTTGGTTCTTGAAGTATATCCAATATACTTTTGTATTTTTACTTGCATACCATTTTGAATGCAGGACTTTTACTTAGTTAAACTTTCTGAGTTTTTCTTACACTATCAGTTCAGTTACACAGTGGAGGAAATAAGTATTTGATCCCCTGCCAGTTTAGTTAGTTTACCCACTTACAAAGAAATGAACGGTCTATAATTTGTATGGTAGGGTTATTTTAACAGTGAGAGACAGAAAACCAACAACAACAAAAAATCCAGAAATATAGATTTAAAAAATACATAAATTGATTTGCATCTAATTGAGGGAAATAAGTATTTGATCCCCTTGCAACCAACAACATTTCTGGCTCCCACCGACTGGTTAAATAAGTCCTCTCGCTTTAAGAAAGTACTCCTGATTTCAACTCATTACCTGGATAAAAGACACCTGTCCACAGTCAATAAATCAGATTACAACCTCTCCCCAATGGCAAGACCAGAGACTGGTCTTGTGATCATGGTGGAACTAATGTCTAAGGATCTCATGGACAAGATTGTAGACCTGCACAAGGCTGGAATAGGCTACAACACCGTCAGCAAGCAGTTTGGTGAGAAAGAGACAACTGGTTTGATTATTAGAAGATGGAAGAAGCACAAAATGATCATCAATCGCCCTCGGTCTAGGGCTCCACCATCTAAGATCTCGTCTCTTGGGGCATCAATGATCATGAAAAAGGTGAGGGGTCAGCCAAGAGCTACACAGGAGGGACTTGTTAATGATCTGAAGACAGCTTGGGCCACAGTCACCAAGAAAAACTATTGGTAACGCACTGCGCCGTAATGGATGAAAATCCTGCGGCACCCCTGCTCAAGAAGTTACATGTACAGGCCGTCTGAAGTCGGGCAGTGAACCTCTGAATGATTAAGCGAAGGCTAATGAGAAGGTGATGTGGTCAGATGAGACCAAAATCAAGATCTTTGGCATCAATTCGACATGTTGTGTTTGAAGGAAGAGAAATGCTGACCATTACCCCAATAACACCATCCCCAGCGTCGAGCATGGAGGTGGAAACATGATGCTTTGGGGTTTTTTCTCTGCTAAGGGGACAGGGCGATTCACCACATCGAGGGGATGATGGAGGGGGCCATGTATCATAAAATATTGGCTGATAACCTCCTTCCCTCAGCCAGGACACTGAAAATGGGACATGGATAAGTCTTCCATCACGATAATGACCCTGAACATACGGCCAAAGCACCTAAGGATTGGCTAAAGAAGAAGCCCATTAAGGTGATGGAGGGCCTAGCCAGTCTCCAGACCTCCAACCCATAGAAAATCTGGGGAGGGAGCTGAAGCTTCCAGTTGCCAAACATCAGCCTCCAAACCTTAAGGATTTTGAGAGAACCTGCAGAGAGGAGAGGACCAACATCCCTCCTGAGATGTGCGCTAACATGTTGACTACAAGAAGCATCTGACCTCTGTGCTGTCCAACAAGACTTTCTCCACCAAGAACTAAGGCATGTTTTGCAAGGGGATCAAATATGTATTCCCCCCAATTAAATGCACATTCATTTATATCTTTTTTTTAATGCACATTCTTGATTTTGTTTTTGATGTTCTGTCTCTCACTGTGAACATAGCAATTACAGACTGTTCAAGTGGGTAAACTAACTAAACTGGCAGGTGATCAAATACTTATTTCCTCCTCTGTAAGGGAAAATATTGCTTTCAATATCACAAGTTAAAGTACAAGTATTAGTAACAAAATATTCTTGACCGACCCTAAGCAAAATAACCCATTCCAGATTCATATAAATGACATTACCTGTTAATGTGGAGCTCATTTGAATCATTTCATACACTGCCACTACATACCCATAATATTATTTCATATTTTATTTCTATTGAATCATATTCTCAAGTACAAGTACCTCAAAATTGTGTAGTACTTGACTAAATGAGCGTCGTTACCCCAAGCATCAACATACACTTGAATTACCAAAAGTAAAAATGCTTATTATGTCTTCGTATGGCCAATTTCAGAATCACATTTAATTGTTTTATAATTATTGTTAATAAAATGACAATTTATTCATAATATATTAGTTGATTAAAACATTTGTTTTAACATAATACTTAAAGTGTATGTAAGTGATGATGTAAAATAAATGTTGAATAGTAAAAAGCAAAACAATTGCCAACAATATGAGGTTAAAAAGTAAAGTAGCATTAAGTGAAATACTCAAGTGACATACAAGTACTACACATGTATACTTACGGACTACTTGAGTTAATGTACTAAGTGACATTCATTCATTGTACGTTACTTAACTCCAACCAAAAGACAGAACAGGCTGACAAATGTTTGCCTCCAGACACAAAACTTTAATGAATATTTGGATATGCTTGTACAATAACATCATTAGTGCAACCAAAGACAAGCATTTGAAATATTTAACTGTTAGCAGCGAATTATGCAATGTCAATACAACACAACAGATTGACAGTTTTAGACATTGATATCTTTAATCAAAGACAGCCGGCACCAACGCTGTTAATATTCTGATAGAATAAATTCACCGTCAGAGATTTCAGGAAAGAAAGTGTGAGAAATCTAAGGAGCTGTTCATAAAAATGATTTGGAAATCAAGCGTAATACATCATTAGTGTCAGCAATTTAAGAAATGTTTTTTTTTTAACTTTGTATAATATATTTTAGCATGTCCCCTCAGCATACCTCAGTGAAAGTCAAAGCAGCAGTTCTCTGGGAATGTGTTCTGGTTTTTTCTAGAGTGCATATTTTAAACCATCTTTCTGTCAACTCAAACTGAAAAAGTGTTGCAATAGTGAATGATTGTTGATATACGTGTCAGTATCTACAGCTGATCATTCATGAGTTCACACCCTGGCTGGCCAAAAACCAAAAGACCACGTTTTGTTAAATCAAAGAGACATATCAGTCTAATAGGTGACCCAGATAAATACAAATAAATATAGGGCGTGTGCTGAGTGAGTACGACATTTATGAGATTACCTAATCAAATAATACAAGTCTAAAGCAATGTGAATAAGACATGGCTTTTGGATCCTGAAAAATGTGAACATTTTACCATTTCATCCGCTGTCCCGACATTTCCACACAGATTGAGAATAAAGCAGCGATTCAAAGTATTTCAGTTAATACAAGGTGAGGACCACTGACATAAGGTAATTATTTGACAGTTAACCGCCAGCATATTCATAGCAGCACAATGATCAGAAATCCCCACTCCTTCAAGGATACTCCAACGTCAATGCGGGGCATGAGTACAGAGACATAGTAATCAGGGGAAACAAAAAAAGAGGCATTAAGCCACACATGATATCCAATCAAGGTCAAACTGTAGTGTCACAGAGGTTGCTATGAGATACAGGAGAGGGTGACAACGTAAAGTGGCGCTAAGGCTGAAGTGATCCTTTAGAAGATTTGCTGTTCAAAGAGGATCTTCTCAAATCCGTGTGGAGCTGGGTGGTAGAAGTCACTAAACTGGCAGTCTAAGATGGCACTGTCGTCCACTGCAATAAAAGAAGGGAAGGTCATGAGCGCGAGCTTGTGTACATGTTAACCTGCAGAACAGAATATTAGTATTAGCAGCATTTATTTAAATGACAGAATAAAATGATGCTTTCACAGTTTTTGAAGGATGATAAAAAAAAATGTAAATGAAATCCATTCAACCATTTGTTGATTCATATTTCCAAGTTAAAATAATACATGTACATAGGACTCCCTGGCAAGGCATTTCATTCTGATATAGGAGAAAATCACATAGATGTCATCAATGTTTTTTGTTCGGCAGAAACTAGGTCAGACGCCTCGTACCAGCAGCAATCTGAACAAAATCCCTCAGAATACAATGTCACATTTTGTATGTTATAATATGGATATCAGTCCCGAGGAAGAGAAGTGGCATCATCTTGTAAAAATACACTTTCCAAAGGCTCGCTTTGTTTACCATTTCTAAACCTGTGTGATTACAACAGCGGTGGAGTTTTGAGGCCTCTTAGGTATTTTTTTTTACCAGCTTCTTTAATAATTTCCTATAAATAGTCAATCTTAAAATAGAAAGATTTACAAATCTATACTTTAAAGCATCAATAGTTCATACTTGACCAGATTAGGTATGGAAAATAGTGCAGCATGGTTAATGCTTATTAAAACATAATTAGCTCTTTAATATAAATGATGCGACTGTACACATACAACATAATGGTTCCTTTTATAGAGATTATATTTATCAAATCCAGAGTGACTGTATGATCACATAGTTTAGGAATATTGAAGAGTTTCCTTAAGAAAAGCTCAAACAAATGAGTCACCATTCACAGTTTTGTTATGGGGCACGAACAAGCAAAGCTGCCACGGCGGTGGCCTGATTTAAATGACTAGCCGAGAGGAGAAGACAGTCAATAAATCATTATTTGACTAGAATAAAACCTGAACGTCAAGACGGTTTCTCTGAACTTGTTACAATGAGTCAGTGGGACTGACTGTTACGTGTGGAATCTGTATTTGGTCAAATATCTAAATCTTCTTTTAAGTACAACTAAGAGCCGGAAATGAGCAGTGCTTTGTAAAAATGTACAAATACAGCCCTCTAGTGGAGAACAGTGTAATGCCATAATTGTATATCAGAGAGCAATTGTCAGTAAATAAAGTTTACAAGAAAGACAGTCAAAACATTTCCCCAAATGACCAAGCCCATTTTTGAAGTAGTCAGCATATCCTGCCAACACTTAAACTTACCATAAACAACGGGGTATACAGTGCCTCGGATCCCTGAGGCAGGACAGTGCATGTTCTTTCCATTCAGATATATATTCAGCTCCACGTGGTCATATGTGAAGCCCTGAGGAACACAAACAAACCTGGAATTATTTACTGAATTTGTGCATGCGAATGTGACAACATTTTAAACATGGGTACAGTAAAACAGAGACTGGTTTTAGGGCCTCCTTTTTCAAAAGCTGTAGTACAACCAAATGAACACTGATCACTCGTTTTAGAAGTTCCACTGACCGACCGATTAGCTGACCTGAATTTGATGAGGGGTGATAATATATTGTTTAAAGTTTATTCCTGAATGATTATCAAATATGATTTGTTGGTAAATGTCTTATATCTGCCGTCTGGGTATGTCTATGTGTGTCTTTAAGGTCTCTTCTAGTACAGATCACTTGGAAGAGCTACCACTAGAGGAGTTAAGGGTTTTTTAAAGTCTCCAAGCCTTAAGTTCCAGTAGTTGTAGCTTAAAGCTGTTTTGTGCTCTTCTTCAGCAGAACCATATGCTGTCATAAAAGTAGCGTGACTAAATATAAATGCTTTTACATTTTAGGTTTGAGGAAGGGAAAAATGTAGATTTGTCTTATTATGTCGGTAGCACATGTCCCACACTGCTTTGAGCAGATAATGACACGCTTGCTGATAGTGACAGATAAAAGTCTGCATAATTTTCAGAACTGCTCTGCGCCCGCTGGGTTTGGAGCTGCAGCCATCTGCACCTGCAGGATTTTCAGCAGCACCAGCCGCAATACATTTTTTTTCCAGACCCCAAGTCTGTGTTAATTAACCTCATATTTAACTAAATGATTTTCTGAGTCCTGAAAAACAACAACGATGGCTTATGAAGTATTAAAAATAGTATAACTAAAAAGCTGTTATGATTAATAAACAGAGGAAAATGTAGCAACTTGGGCACAAACAGAATACTTTCCATCCCATATTGAACACAGCATTGTGGCGTGCAGGTCATGAGTCTGAGAGAGTCCTGTGTATACCAATAATCTACTCTTGCATGCCTGGGATAAACCACAAGATACCTAGATATGTTTACAGACTAATTTATAAAACAGAGAAAAAACATAAGTGATGCACCTTACCCTACAAAATATATTTTATAGCAATGTCTGACAACACACTCCTTATCTTTGGAAAATAAACTCTCTAGCTTGAGTGCTGTTTCACACACACAACGTTTTTTAATTTAATCTTTAAGAGAATTGGCAACACTTCAATCATTCAAAGCTAAATCAAGCTAGATCAAGCTAAATAAATGTTGTACTTACCACAATGTCGCCCTCCTGAGGAAGGCTGTTTGCGGGTAGGCGATTCTTCTCTTCATTATTGTGGTACACAGACCCATCATGCCTCAGGACTAAGCTGTTTGTGTCTCTGCCCATAGGCACTTGATTAAGATTCACTTTCTGTGTCGCCACACCTATTCCCCACACACCTGAACACAAAGCACAACACTGAGTATCTGGCTTTTTCAAATACTTTTAACCCCAAAGACTAAAGTGCATTTATTTTCACAACAAAGGCCAGCTGCAATAAAAGATAACTAGGTGTGTTTTTCATGTGTGGTACATTTAACACTGTATGTCAGCAGAAAACAGTCTGTGGCTAGTGTGGAGCTGGATGGGGGCAGCTTTACTTACTATATGTCAAAAAGAAAAGGTTTGTGTTTTCCAAATATTTTCTTGGCAATTCAACCGAAATCCATAAGTGAGTATGCAGTCACAACACGTAGCTGCTAAAATCTGCAGGGTGTCAGTATCAATTACTCCCACTAGGAATGCACCAGAACGATGTCAATCTAGCAAGAAAAGACAGCAGCAGAGGTTTGGAAAGTGTGATCTTCAGCTCACAGCCAAGCACTTACCAGTGGACTGGATCTTAAACTCAAAATAACTTTTGTTCTGGTGCAGAGGAGCGTTGGCCAGACAGCCTCCAGTGCCACATATCCTCCGGCCACTCTTCACAATGACAACATCGGTGCCTGCAAAACATAAGCAAAAATATATCTTGATGTTAAAACACATAAACAAAGATTTGTATCTTAAAACTATGACCCTTATTCTCTGAGAATACACTTGAGTGTGAATAAGGAGATATCTTTCATTGTTTGCATACAATCACTTTCAAGATTGTTCAATGTGGGAGAAGGATTGAATGCTTTAAAACAACCTTCATATATGAAATATAACAACCGCATTCGCAAACACAAATCATGATTCAAAGCATATTACTTTAATATGACCTTAAACATGTTTTGAAGGGAACTTAAAAGTAGCTGGAAGAAATGGGAAATTTGAACCCTGGGTGGAGCCGTAACGATTGGATCAATCTATCGACAGTAACATTTGGTCACTAGGCTATATCTTTATAATTGACACATCTTAAGTCAAATAACAATTCAAATGTTCTAATTTCAGCAGCTCAACTGAAATAGTTTACCTTTTTTTTATTTGACATATATCATTGTTACCAAATTGTCTTTTTTAATACCCTTTCACTGGCTTAATTGATTAATTGAAAGAGAACAATAATCAGTAATGCATTCTGTATCCTGACAGTCGTGTCATGAGTTCAGCTGCAGGAGCCTAAATATCACGACTCACCTATAATTAATAAACGAATAGCCTTGTAGGAAGAACATGAAGAGGAAAGTTGTAACACATGACTATTACCAAACTGGGCTATGTATAAAACCACATCTAACTGAAAATAAATTACAACACAACGAGCAGCTATCAGTTAGCTATGATGCTAACGGCGGAAGTAGCAAATCGTCATGTCACAACTAGGCGTATTGACATCACTTTAACAGCCCTCAGATTTAAACACAAACAACTTACCCATGTGGTGAGTATCTAGCTGAACAATAGGCATTTCTTTCAGGGGAATATGCCCAGATCCGCCATCTCCACAGCAGCCTAGACAACACGTAAACAGCGCAGCCATTCTTGCTACTAGCTAAACATCCGGAAACAAAGTCATTCCACCGAACCAAAGAGCATTTGACGTAAAAGACGTCAGACTCCTCTAACGCAACAGCGACGCACAGCGGCCGAGGCCGGAAGTACATAAGCTACTGCAACCCAACTGTATCCAATCACAGTGGCTAAGATAGGCAGTTGCTCCTGATGGCATGGAAACAAGGGAAGAAAATCAAGGTCAACATTTCTACACGTGACTAAGTAACTATTGGGTATCGATGTTACATAACCTCAAGTGAAAAGAAAGTGTTTTTGGGGAAATGTATCAAATGTTTAGTTGGCAAATGTTTAATTAGTGATACGGATTAGCAGCTAAAGAGCATCATCAATGACTGGAACATGAAGTTATGTTGCTGATGTTTGATATTGTTAGTCTTTTGAGTCTGTCAGCTCAGTGCAACATAGCATTGAATTGTACTTTTTATAGATTTATGCAGCCAAGTGCCTTCACTTGCATCTACTTTATTAACTGTGTACACAAGATTGACAAGTATCCACTCAAGCGACTGAAGTAGGTTAATGTAAAAACATGTGATGCAAAAAGTGGGACTAAACCTAGTTGACAGTTTTTCACGCTGTAATGTTTTGCATAGCAACAGCCCCTCCCCCATTGGACTGGCAGGGATCCTCTGCAAAGTATTCAGCAGGGACAAAAACGTAAACGACCCCAATATCAGAAATTACGCCCTCCCAAAAAATCAAAACACCAGTAGCGTTCGTGCTGTTCACAATATAGTGGACAACCCAATGTATATATGCAAAAATACAGACGAATTACTGTATTTCAATTTTCTGTTCGTCACTCAAACGGTTAACTCTGGACCCGGAAAAGGGCGAAGTCTGCACAGCAACAAGCGCCATGATTGCGTTGCACTGTGCGTCCCAGCAGCTGGTGAGTGATTCTTTTGGTCCAGTAGTTGCATGTTACTATGCGCTTGCAAAATCTGTCACAGCTCTACTTCAGTACCTTGCCAACAGGAGCAACGCTAACGCGAACCCTGCTTGTCGATAATTTGTCGCATTGGATTGGTTAGACGGCAGTAATATAGGGCTAGATTAGCTAACCACTGCCCTGCTGTTCTGTTATACAACGCTAGGAGAAAATAGTTTGCATTTATAAACTTAATCACGACTTATTGACTTTTAGCCAGTATTATTTTGCGGTATTTTTTTTCACAACGTGAGCTGGTTACAGAATGGCTGCAGAAAGCAGGATGTTTTTTGACGTTAGATGTCCAAATGGAGATTTTGGCAGAGTTTTTGCCAATATTTTACGCGGGCAAAGCGATGCACGTCAGTTTCACTTTCAGGATGGGAATACTCCTCACACAGCTGGAACATGACGGCAAAATCTGTATCCTTTGCGATGCTACAGCGTTTTCCTGTGTAGTTTAATGCCTGTCTGCCTCTATGGCGCAGCATCTCTCAGTGTGGGTGCGTATTGGGCAGCCTATGTTATGAGTGTTGATTTATTGGGTTTTCTTTGCTTTAATTAAACACCGATTTGACGCCTGGATGATGTGTTTACAGGATACCATGGAGCAGCTAGAAGATGAACTTACGTGCCCAATCTGCTGCGGTCTCTTCGAAGATCCCCGGGTTTTGCTGTGCTCACACAGCTTTTGCAAGAAATGCTTGGAGGGACTGTTGGAGGGAAACCGAGGTCCATATTTCAGAGCACCTTTCAAATGCCCCACATGCCGCAAAGAGACCCCTCACAACGGTGCAAACAGCCTGCAGATCAACTACTCTCTACGCGGGATTGTGGAGAAGTACAGCAAAATCAGGGTTATGCCTAAAATGTCTGTTTGTAAACAACACTGCGGTCAGCCTCTAAACATATTCTGCGCCACGGACCTAAACCTCATTTGTGGGTTTTGCGCGACAACAGATGACCACAGAGGGCATAAATTCTGCTCCTTGGAGGAAGCATATGAGCAAGAGAAGAAGGCGTACGAAGAGCTGCTGCGCGGGGTGGAGAGCTGGCAGAGCGCAGACATCCTGTCCTGCCTGGAGACACTGCAAGCCAGTAAGAAAAAGGCACTTCAGTATGTGAACAAGGATGCAGAAAAGGTGACAGATTATTTCGACAAACTCGTCAGTACCATTGAATGCAAAAAGAATGAGATCCTCTCCGATTTTGAAACGCTGAAGCTGGTGGTGATGCAGACATACGACCCGGAGATCACAAAGCTCAGCGCGGCGGTGGAGGAGCACACACGGGCGCTGGGCATCGCTGAGTCTTTTCGGAGTGTATCCGACCCCCTGTGCTTTCTGCAACAGATGCAGGAGTTTCGGGAGAAGTTTAAGGTATTGAAAGAGACTCCACTGCCCTCTCGGAAATACACGGACGTCAGTCCTCTTGTGCGTAACTTCGATGTAAAGAAGTGGGACTCACTGAGGCTCAGAGAAGTTGACAAGATCTCAGTCCCCCACGAGAATGGCCACTACAGAGAGGGGGGTTCACGGATGCCAGCGTCGAGATGGATCACCTTATTTATAAGTATATTCCTGCCGATTCTGCTCCTGCTGCAGCCGCCCAACCTGGCACCCTACGTGCCTTCGCAGGTTGAACCGATGCTCACTGCTGTTTCTTCGCACCTCACACACCTTGGGGTGTACCTCAGCGAAATGACTGACATGTTCTCAAGTTTACTGGGTGCAGGTCAGGAATGTATCGTGAACTTCTTTCCCTATACTGTCAGTGTTATTGACACGTTATTTAATGAATAGTCTGTGGCATCTCTGCCATGCACTCACAGCTACAATCCAAGGGACCCTTGACGCGCTTAACACTAATGACAGTTATGCACTCCAATATAATTTCACACTTTTTGTATGTATTTTCTTTTGGTTTTTGGCCAAGCTCCAACCTTATTGAAGCCAACGAATCACATAAAATCAACCACTAATGAACAGTCTGTAGCCTACATTTAAATAGATAGACACTATCGATGTGCAATCTACTTTATCTTTTTATTATCAGTATGACACTCCAAGATGATTTTGATAAATAAACGGTGAAGTTTAAGTCACGTCCATGTTTGTTTTTTTATCTAGTGCGTCATGCCAACTCAGCCTATTATTTAGAGGCACAAGGGTGTGTAATAAAATAATTTACAAAGTGTAATTCCTGGCCTCTTCCCTGCAGAGCGCGTCAGCACCACAGTGATGCTGCAACCTCTTCAAGGTTACAAGCGTTGCATAACAGGGCCCGTGTGAAATATTCACCAGCCTGCAGATACATTGAAAGAGGGGGAAAAGATGTGTTATGTTAACGATATTTCCATGAAAACTGACAACTGTTTTTCCCTCATCGTTGATAATAAAACTACAAGGCAAGTGTACACGATTGTCACGTCTGCAGGGAAGTCTCTTTATTTCCACACAAGATCTATTTGCGGAGATTCACGTGACTCGTTCGTTGCATGACTTGTCCGGTCTATAAAGTCAAACATCTGCAGCCTGTTAACTTAAGACTGCAGTTCAGGCGTATTTTCTGCAATGAATTTGAATTTATAGATCACTGAATTGTTAGCCTTAAATCAAAATGCAATATCGAAGCAAGGCTATTCATAGAATTTCCCATTTTGGTTAGGATGTGACATTTTTGGCTCATCACCAAATAACGGTCTTAGTATAAAAATAGGACATATATTGCAAAATGACAACCAGTGAATAGTGCATTGATTACTTATCCTTGTTTTGATCTATTCTCCTGAGCAGAAGTTGATTTTGAGGGTGAGTAAATTGATACAAATCTTAAAATCAGACCACAAAGTGAACCCGTGATGTCAGCACTGACCGTAATTCAGGACGTACGTCATGGCACGCATGTACATATATATAGCCTTCTGTTGCCAGGCAAAGCATGAAAATAAGTGGACCACTCTACATTAATATTTTAATTGTCATTGCACGCAAATTTGAACATAGCCTTTAAGAAACGTTAACAAAATCCAAATTAAGACAAAATGTTGTTTCCGGTGACTTAGACTTTTTTGAATAATGACCGAAAAGCCAGGTCGCACCGTCAGCCGCTCCCCACCAACACTGGGCCCATGGTGTGGTTTAATAAAAACTAAGCCTAAATTTGAATGAGCTAATAATCCGGATTGCATGATATCCAGATGACTGCAAAGCCAATTTAATGTCTCCACTGTTCTGTCACATCACTGCTGGAGCCACACGTTTGCACCGAGGGTCTGAGTGTGTGATGGAGATTAAAGACTGGCTTTTAACCCTGTATTTAAAATGCAGCTTTTTCCATGTTATTTTCTTTAGTTATATAATAATTTACCAGAGAAATTAATTAACACGTTTTCTGTGAAATGTGACTGTAAATTCAGAACAAAACGGACGTGTTATTCTACAATTGTACGGGTAATTGAAAATATGCTTGACCAATATTTTAAAAAGTAAATGTTCGAATAAAGGCGAGACAGTATTAAAAGTAAAGCATTACAGTTGTTGGACAAAATGTGGAATTTCACGCCGTACATCAGTATCAGGACTGCTTCCACATTTTGATGTGCAGTGTTTTCTAAAGACTCAAAAGAGTCTGACACGCATTACATTTAAAAATCTGCACAAAAGGGTAACCTAATTGAATCATTTCCAAAATTAATACGAATTAAGCATGTTGACGTAGCTAATATTTACAGAGAAAAAAGGCATGCCAATAAAAAAAAAAATATATTATCATATGAAGGCTTATATTTCCAAAATATGATCTACTAAATCGAATGTTTCGTAATCAAAAAAATAATTGAGAGAAATTCCTATCGTTTAGGAAAAAAACAGCAGTCATGAAATGCGCACAAATCTAATTCATCTAAGGCATCATTTTGCAAAATTCCCCCCATTGTCAAATCCCATAAGTCCAGAAAATATATAATAATGAGTGCGATTTTTATTTTAGAATTATTAAAGTGGCCTACAAGGCCATATGAAAGGAAAAGGAGTTTACTCTGTACGGAAGTAC
This sequence comes from Eleginops maclovinus, assembly GCF_036324505.1. Lineage (NCBI taxonomy): Eukaryota > Metazoa > Chordata > Actinopteri > Perciformes > Eleginopidae > Eleginops > Eleginops maclovinus. The sequence goes on from NC_086355.1 coordinate 6,737,369, forward strand.
ACCACCAGGCTTTAGACCATGTAATAAGAAAATACCCATAAATACAACGTGAAATGTAATCAGTTCAGTAAATAATTAGAACAAATGTTTATTTATTTTGGATTTATTTTCACCCAAAGGAAGATTTGGTCCGTGCGTCTTTGTGAGCAGTGTAACCACTAATCTGATTTTGAAGATTTTTATTTCACGTCACATAAACCTGCGGTAAAAAAAAATATTAACCAGCAGCTGCCAGATATAAAAAAACAACATTTAAATACAATTAATTTAGTCATTTTTATTAGGTAAATCTGGTATGAGATTATCGTCCTCTGATGTCCTGGGACAATTGAGATGCCCGCATTACGCGCAACTTAAAATGGAGGATTTAGGCCATGTTACGGGACACACCATGTCCTGCGTTGCATTGTTATTCACATTGGACTATATTATACATATCTGTGTGCATAATGCAGTGATAATGCACAAATAATGTCGAACATTTCGGTTTAAACGAGTAAATAGATCATGAGGACCGTCCGGGTCCAAATCCAGCAGAAATCTGTCTTGTAAAAAAAAAATGTCCAAATCAAAATATCTTGACTTTTTATAAGAATGCATATTTGTATATTCAAAAAATCCAGTGTTTATACTGAAATACCATAATGATATTATTTTTTAAATCCGCAGCAAATCTGTGACTCGGCTGACGATAAACAGGCCGGACTTCCCACAGCGCTGCAGCACGCAACCGTCATGAACGAGTGTTGACGAGCATGAGTTCTTCTTCGTGTATGGCGGTGGATATATCTAAACGAGGGATGTTCAGTGTCAGTATAACTTTAAATAAAATCCTTATATACACTTCATGAAACTCATTCTTTTAGAACACAGTTTAGTCATGGTCAAAACACATCGAAGTCAAAAGCCAATTCAAATTTTTATTTTCAAGTGTTTAGACAGAACAGTGAAATATAAAGATGGTATCAACACATTTAGATTATTAGAACAAAGTAGTGATTGTGTGGAAACAATCTACCTGTGATCATCTGTCACATTCACCCTGTCATCAGAGGTTAGGTTGGTTGTGCTGATTGTGAGTGATCAGCTTTGCTTCAGCAGCACGATCAATACTGGAGGCTTCAGCTAGAGTCTTAACTCCAATATTTACGTGCTGCTACAGTAAGGCGACCAGCAAAGGGCAAAGGCAAATCCAACCAACTTTTAATCATCAGGCAAACAGTTGTCTACATTGCATACGTTTCGAACAGTAAACATGTCAACTTCAACATGTTGAAGGAGTGCGAGTTGAGCCGGGTCGTATTTTCAGGCTTTTCTGCGGCAGCACAGTATGGCCTGCATCTCTGTGTAACCCACAAACCATTCCGTGCTGCTACAGCATCGCCAGAAATGCATTCAGGTTGTGCAGTGCTTCGCTTCTTCTGGGTGAATCTGCTGTCCTAATCCCTCTGGCTTCTAGTCCAAACCTCATGTTCACAGATAACTACAGACTTATACTTTTCTACCTAACGATGATAAGGTGATCATCAGCATCTTTGCGGAAGTCTTCTGTCTGCTCCTAAAGCAGGCAGAGGTTCATTATCTGAAAAACACAAAAAAAAGAGAATTAATGTAGTTACATTTTCAGGCAAAAGTATGTGAACACCAGAACACTCCATATTGTACTTTCTATTGGGAAACCTCCCCAAAAATGTTGAAATCCGGCTGTGCAGATTTGCACCGAGGCACCAATTCAGCTACCCTGCAACTATGCATAAGATCACTCATCATCCCAAAGCTGATGTGTTGAGTTGATGTTAAAACACCTTGGAGGGGGGTTTGATCATGTTGCAACTCCTGAATGAATCTTTTCTAATGCATAACGGTCTAAACTACGACATCGCGAGCACATGAAGCTGCCATTGATGTCCTGCATCCATTTCTAGTGTGGGTGGTGCACCTCCTCAGAAATGAATGTGACACAATGCAGAAAGCATACTGAATGTCTTACTCAAAATACTTTCTTGTCAGATGGAGAATGCAGCATCTCATTCAGTGGTTGAGCTCTCTTATGTTACATGGCTAATTACAGCTCCATTGTCCTCAGCTAAGTTTGTATCCAACATTAAACACTGACTGTACATGGCCCAGAATGAAGTTAGGCAAAATATTTGCTTTAGAGAAACTCAACTATAAACCGGTATTACCATAGAAAACAAGGCATCTGCTGTTTCAAAAAAATACCCTTTAACCGTTTTAGTGAAGAAAGTGTGTCAACTAACAGCGATCCCAAAATGCACAATTGACACAAGTTTATCTGTTCAAGCCACCTTAATCTGAGACCCTACCGGCACCAGAGGTGTTTCTCAATAGCTGAGCAGACAGAATTAGCCCACTCAATAAAGTACCATTAAAAAAGTAGCTCTTTCAACATGATGTCCACTTTCCCAGGTGGCCCTGTTTACCTATTTGAATCTTACATCTAATGCTTTGTTAACAAACCATATGCAAAAGGTGCCAAAACAAACTTTCTCCAGATAATAATCCAGGAGTTTGGGTCCAGCAAATGTGTTGCCACTAGAGGTCTCAATGGACCTGTAATTATGACCTTGGTCTGAAATGGACCTGATAGCCTGAACCCAATAACATCTCTAACTAACTTCCCCTCCAAAAAAGCAGTGACAAGACGTTGTGGCCTCCCTCTCTTTTTCGCCCAGACACGTAATATAGTGCTGCTCAGGAGATGAACAAATGCAAAAATAATACCCTTAATTCATAACTTGTGAAAGATTTCAATCAATTTGTCCTGAGGCAATAAAGCTGCAAACAGGGACAAACTAAAATAAGGCCTGCAGCCCAAACGTATTGCTTTCATCTATTTACTGTAAGATGATTTAACATATAGGATATATGATTTGGGTGTTTCGGCTCTTAATTACATTACCATACCACCATAACATAAAAAGGACAAAACCTAAAATGAGCCAAAAGTTGTTTACTGCGATAAGACTCAAGAAACAGCCTGACAGGGTTTAGAAGTCAAAACTCGTTGGTAGAAAATAACATGAACTGTGCAACTGCTGAGATAAAATGTCCATCATAGACTTGCTGCCAACAATTTCTTGTGTGCCACTGCCATCATTACTGACATAGCATTTCCTTCATTATCTTTGAGTCCCATCCACAGACTCTCTAAGATTAGCCATTTTATTATTCATACTAAAAAGGATTTGAATCATCCTTCTATATCAAGCCATAGCATACGTTATTCCTGATCATTGACATTAATGATTATAGTGAAGTTTGTGATGTTTGACAAGGAAGAGAGAACATGTGCAATGCTGCTGTACAGTTTGACACTCCTCAGAGTGGCAGGTTCAGTTTGACACACCTCAGAGTGGCAGTGAGTGCAGTACTGTAGTGTAGCCTTATTAAACCACGTATAATGGCATTTATATCAAAATGACATGTATTACCAATTTGACAACCTTCCAATAAATAATGTATTAGCACAGCAGTTGTGATATCTGAATAGTAAATTATATATTATTACATATAAATGTTTATACTTTTGTAGTCTCTGTTCTTACATGATTCGGAGGATGTGCAAAAGGTATTTAAATGATAATCTTTGTCATTTGAATCAACTGTTTAAGCTGTTCAAAAATTAAAATAATGGGTTCTTGAAAGTTGCAGGTGCAAAGGAGAATTGAGCATCCTATGTCTGGTATGAAAAAGATAAATAAAAAAATCAATAGTGATATTTGTCGCAGGACTTATTGTATGCTAAAGTTACAGAAAAACCATGTACACCAACTTGGATTCAAATACATTTGCCCAGTCATGTCCTTATCTTCTGTGTAAGATGGTATGCCTTCTTTCTTCTAGATTAAATTTGAAGCCATAATATAATACTTTTACCTTGTTCATCCTTATTTATTACGTGACGAAAGTGCATAAAAGGAACAACTAATCGGGTAAGCTGTGTAATTTCTTTTTAAGCCATTAAATTCTTTACAAGTCCAAGTGGAATCGTTCACATCAATGACTCTAACCTCTCCCTATTTTTCTCTGTCTCCCTTTAAGCAGCATGCCCGGACATGTCACCTTCACTGCTCAGCCTTTTTAACCCTTCCTACGACATTAGCTCTCCATACAATGGCCTCAAAGAGTCACCTGACCCCAGGGTTGGAGGTCAAGTAACCTCCTACAACCCATCGGACACAGGGACGTGGACACGACAAACCATCAACTCCCCTGAAGTGGTCTGGGCCGGCCTCTCGCCTGTGTCACACCATCTTCTGCCTATTTAAGCACAAACTAAAAGGCAGATCTGACGTCCTTAGCTTTGCAGAAAACACGAATGGCCATCACAATTATCCACATGAAAAGATCCATGCAAATGTGAGCTTCTCATTGTGATCATAAAGCTTTCTATCCACTAGAGCCATGGAATATACAATAACTGTTCAAAAGATTACTGATTTAGAATAGTTACAGATTACACATCAAGCCTTCCAGAATACCAGTATACCAATAGAAGCTGTTTCTTATCTTTCCAGTTCGTCATGAAAGCACCATTACACACTATCACAGATCTATCCATCACATAAAAAAATAAGGTCAGATAAACAGGTACTGAGCTCTCCTATTATTTTTGTCCTGTGTTTGGCAAGAATACACACAGTGCAAATAAAAAATGTTCACCATGCCACAACTTTATTAGGTTACACCAGCTAATGGGGCAGCTTGTTCACAGCATGAGCTCTCTACAGTAGGAAAATCAAATACAAAACCAATTCATCCAGTAACACAAAGCAACCAATTGTGATGAAATATCAATAATGGAAAAAAATAAATATGACCTGTTACAAAGTCTGAGAGACACTGAAGAGTTGCTGAATGTTTTTTAAGGATGGTCCTGATGAAGAACTGCTTTGTGTCATGTGAACACCAGCACTGTAATGGTATGTGTTAATCCGAGAAAAACCTGTTACATTTTGCACAGCCAGCAAAACATGTCCAGCATAGCACAGGCAGGGTGACTGGGATTCCCTGGAAGCAGCGGCAGTATCTTATCAAATTAATTACAGAGAACTCCAGAAACATGTGACAACACATACGTGGGATCAAGGAGAGTAAACCTCTTTTCACAGGACAACACGAGCAGATATGCAACAGTGACCTCTGATTCACTCTCTGCACACCCCTACACACCCCCTTCATTTTTTTTGTCAGGTGTGAGTGTGAGACACAGACTCTTCAGGTCCAGAAAACTGATACAGAGGTTGTACCAAAAAACAGAAACCCTACATTATAAATTAAGTTTTACGAGCAAAACACATTAAGAATTATTAATTATTAACTGAGAATAATTAAAAAAAATCCAAACTCATGTAAGTTTTATAGTTCTAAAATATTTTTGAACCGCTTCCATTTAAAGCGTGGACCATAACATAAGGTTCCAACCTGACCAACAGCCGTGTCTGTCATATAAACACACCAGTGTCCACAATGTGTCTGGAGAAATATTTACACAATCTGGTGTACCTGCCCCTCCTTTACGAGTATTGCATTACAACTAATATTTTTGCATTTCATTTCTGATCAGTCCAGTTATTTACTAGTACCTAATTTTATTCACAAGCTTCCTCTTACTGCCGCGGAAGACAGAGCAGCAATAAACAGGATGCCGACAAAGCAGTACACTGTGTTGCAATTGCAAAAGTAAGACCTAAGGACTTTGTTTACACTTGACCAATAGCATGAAACTATTAAAAAATAAAAAAGTATATATTTTTAAACCTTTGATCAAATCTTTTTTAAATAACTTCTTACAGAATCATCAATATGGCTATTATTAAGATACTGGTTAAGTGTGTATTTTGTTAATGCACACATAACAGGATTGGCAAAAGAGGAAGCTAAAGTGTGAGAGTTGAATAGCACACCCATACAACAGAATTACACAAGCCCCGGCTATACTTGAGGTAATGTGCTTATTCAAACTTAAATGTCAAGAATTATTCAGATATTAAACCAGCTTCGGGTCACAGTGTAAAAAATGTGCCCTCAGTATGCTCAGTCAATGTTACACCACTGACTGAGTTTACATGCTGATATAATATTTTAATTACTCAATAATTCAAAGTGTACTAAGTACCATGCTCGCTTTATGTTGAATAACATATTAATACAGGCAAATATAATCTCTAAAGAGTTTGCCACATTTCTTGCTAGGATGACCTACCTACATTCAACTGTACCACAGTGAAAATGACACACCAGCAGATCAAGATGAGTTAATGCCATAAATCTAAAACTGTGTGTGCTGTTATCCCCATTGCATACACACCAAATACGTTCCTTTAAGTAAAGCAAACTGTGAAAACTGACCAAACCAAGAATAGTTGGTTCACTGTATGTGAAAATAATATCTGGCCTCTCTGCACCCAGTCACACCACCTGACTAGGTATACTGGGTAAAGTGTAACCCTGCTTAACTAAGTTAAAGCCACTGAAAAAAAAATACAGAAAACCAACCGTGACTATTTTAGAACCATTATATATCGTTCCAATCAAACTGCTTACGAGTTAATATTGTGGGCTATTCAAGCACTTTCAGGTGAAAAAAAGGCTGGTGCCGCAGAAATGAAAACAGCATGTGTGTAGTCAGAGGAGGCATGCTCTTGCTATGTCAGATCTGCTGTTGCAGCTTATCATATTACAACCTAAGATTTAATTATCAAACAGAATTTACCATCACTGCAACAGTTGACATGTTCTTTTTGAACATGTTGTTCGGAAGCACTACTGCCATTACAGTAAACAACAATAAAAGGGAGTGCATCTAACTTTTAAAGAAGAGTGCAAGACTTTTTTAAATAAATCTATAAACAACTTTAATTATGCCATTTAACCACGTCAATATATTGCTTACAACAACATTCTTACTTCAACAAAATGCTAACTTTTTCCACTTACAGGATTTCCCACAACTACAACAGCAGTCAAGCACATAACTGATAATAATATATATTTTTAAATATGCATGATACCTTTATAATTGTCTTCTCTATTTAGGTGGAACAGGTGTAGAGCCCTTTGCACTAGTGATGCAGCACTTACTGTATGCAAAAATCGAAGCGAATGCAAAACATATGCATTTAAGAAGCGTGCAAGGACCTGTCATCTTTATATGCTGCACTAGTGTTATCAGCCTCAACTTTTTTTAATCCTGCAAACTACATCTCAGATCCAAACGTAACACACCAATATAGATTAATGCCCTTGGAAGTTATTCCTGAACTTAAACCATGTCTACAGGAAAACTGACTGATGTACATAAAACAAATGTGACAGCTTCTATTAAATGCTGCTAGGGCATAGATATTCCAACTTCTGGAAAATAATCAACAAAACCCCTGGAAACCTGTTCCCATCACCGCAAATTTTAATACTATAAAGTTTGTGCTGAGTTGTGCAGAAAGAAGGAAGAGAAGGGCGGGGGTTCTCTGCAGCCTGGCTACAACACATGTGAGCAAGTACAAGAAGAGAGGCACAGTTTCACCAGGAAATGGGGGTGGGAGCCCATTTTGCCGGAGGGGTCTGAGAAGACAGAATGATGAGTCACAGAATGTCATGCTAACAGTCTGAAACAGCACAACGGTGCTCGGCACAGAGGGTTAAGAGGCGAATACCAGAGAACGGGGGGAAAGACATAAACCTCTAGCATTTACAGGAGATTAACTGTAGTCTCCACCGGAATAAAAATCGAGTAAAATACAGTACTAATTTGACAATTGCTTACAGGGACAGTATCAACAATACTGTAATCCCTCTTGAAAAGAATATGAGCAAAATCTTTACACCACCTACTTCACCGGGATGAGCATGTGAGACATACATTCAAACAGTGGACTGCCAGTGTGTAAAAGTTTATATATCACCAAGATGCCTCATCATTGAATTTCATTCTGACATTGAATTTCATACTGACTGATCAAATTTGGAGATTTGATCAGTCAGAGCTGTAGTCTTCAGATCTGTAGTCTTTCATGAAGCAGAAATATTATCACTATCAACTGCAACTGAAAAACTCATCAAAGGATTGCCTGTATTAACTAAACTGAATTTTAATCACTATTATGGCTTCAACTGAAATATGAATTGCCATCTATCACATGTGTTTTATTTCCCCCAAAATTGAATTTTCTGACACTGAAAACCACAAATGACTCTTTTTAAAGACTTCCTTTTTTTCAATTAATATCTTCACTTAGCTGATCAGGCGTTCTGCATTATATTCTGTACTGCAAATAGGTTTACGTTTTGATTAAAAAAAATAACAGACCAGTGGATGGAGAATTTCAGCTTTTAGCAAGAAATAAGTAAGCAGGTGTGCTTAGTCTGTCAATATTTTTAAAAATGCATACACCCTAATATTATATTTCTAAATATTTATGAATCCATCCTACAAAAACAATTACACATTGAGCAATGAACCGCATTACTTTATCTGGTGGTATGAAAAATATCACATGAGAACCTGGGGGGTGGTGCCCTGAATAGATTTTCTTCTTAAACCTATACATTTATAAAGAAGCCACTTTTAAAAAAAAATGTAATTATTGATAACACTTTGGATATTGTTTTTGGTCATGGTGTGCGAATTGGAGTTAACAAAGCCAGACAACAGGAAACTTTGATGACTGTAAATTGTATACACAGTTAAAACACACCATGTGGTTTACATTAAATATGGCCAAATTGTTATTCAAGAATTAGATAATGACATGCCTGTCACATTTGTACCTTATCATACTGATCATTGTGTTTCATACACCCACAAATTAAAGCAGATCCAATCTTATAATACAGTATTTCCCCCTCCTCCACCTCTTTGCTCGGCTATGTAGCAGTAAAAAGTCTTTCCCTGATATCACGTTTGCAAATGTACCTTACACTAAACGCCCTAAAAGCACAAACACAAAATGTTACTTTATGCAAGGTGGCTGGTTTCATCATAAACATGCTGCCCCATTACTATACAAAATATTATACTAAGTAAGGATACAAACAGAGGATGCCATTTCAGGGAAGACAGCTATGCATAAGCCTATGGTTTCTGGTAACATTTTTATTAAGGTAATTAATTTCTAATTGAAGGGGAATCATCAACTCTTTATCTTAATTCTGCAGGATATGAATAACAATCTTGGGAAGAATGCTATATGTAAGCACACTGTAATGGGGAGAATACATTGCAAAAAAATGAAAAGAGATTCCTAAATTGTTTTTTCTCTATGCAGTTAATATAAATTAAGATGTTTGAGTATGTTCTTATTATTTTAACATGATACTTGAAGCTTTGGGCATGTATTTGTTGAAATAAATGCTACACTGTGAAAGATAGGGAGGCCTCGTATTATGTAACACATTAAACCGATCTCTACTTAGAAGGAAGCAGAAGGGGCGGGTTTAGACGCACAATTATATGGAGACTCTCTTTTCCTCTCTCAATGCTTTATTAGTCAAGTAGTCATGTTCATTATGAGAAGCATAAGACAGCATAAAATGTCTTACATACAACGTCTCTAGTAATTAATGATTAGGTCCATTTTGGCACCCTTTACTAAAACGATTAGACCCCGTAACGTTGGAGGGTTTTTTTCTCCCTTCAATGTGCTTGATTTTAATCAGAGAGCAGGGCACACAGAGAGAGGAGCGAGGCTATTGAGGGCAAAAAAAGGCGAAAAGAGACAGAAGGCAATGACGGGGAAACCTTTCTGCATCAACTACGATCATCCCAAAACCCCCAGCAGTACACCGAGCAGCAGCACAACTAATTACACCATTTTTAAAATAATCAATAACTAACGTTAAATCAACTTTACTGCATCCTCAGTGGTTATGACAACCACTCGTCAAACGGAGCTATTAAAGTTGAACCATCAGAGGTAGCGACCTATGATTGTTGTCACTTGGCTGAGAGCCACTTTGATCTTCCAGCGTTTCGGTACGACAGACACAAATATGGAGCAAGCGCGTAAGAATAAGAATGTCCTGGTGCTGGAGTTAACGTTGAAACTGCAAATACGTGGTAAGATACAAATGAAATAAAAAAATTAACCCTCTGTCGTGTTCGTTTCTCCCCCCTTACTTTGGTGTTCCCGGTCAAATTTGACCAGTCTGTTTTATCTGCCCTTACATTAACACAAAAACCATGAATCATCACCAAATTGTATTTAACACTCTTTTAAACTGTGAACAATGTCTCAGGCTACTGGTTTACATGAATAACTACCGCGAATATGCAAAGAATAGACACTGAAAATGTATTCCAAAATTAACATTTTGTCAATTTGTGGGTGTGTACTATCTGATGGATGAACATAATCTAGTGTTACCCATTCATTTCCTATGGCGGTCATTTTTTTATTATTACCAGGAACACCATAGGGCTAACAAAGTTGACCAAACCACTCAAAATTCAATGAAAGCGGTAATCAGCTATTTAAAATGTCCAATTGCCTGCTTTGGAGGATATCATAAGGCCTTTAAGAAAATGTAAAACACAGTATCTATGATTGATGAAAATCGGTCATATTTGACCCGAACACGACAGGAGGGTTGAAGTCATGACTGAGAGTAAGGTCATACAGAGATATAATGACACATTTACCAGGTGTTTTCTGGTTTTCACATAAGCAGTTTGCAAGCACGGACAAAAACTCCGCCTTAGTTAACAAGCTTGGTAAAAATTAAGTTACCACAAAAGGCACCGCGTCTCTCCCCATTACATTTTTTCCCTCCCAAGCCAGTGTAACGTTGGGTGCCGACCCGTGTGCATGTGTTGACACTGCCGACTGTGCTGCTCCTCTGCTCGGTCGGCTGCTTTTGCACCTCCCGCTCAAAACTAGGCTCCAAATCGAAAAAAAATACTCCATTATAGTTTAACTTTTACAAATAACCGTTTAGTGAAGTGTCGCTACCACATACACATTTGAAAAAAATATATTTTAATTTATCCGGCTCACCTCCTGGATAAAACGGACCGCGGTATGAGTGCTTTTTTTTTCTACCGTTACAGCGCAGCAAAGTCCCTCTATCTGTGCTAGCATGCTAAGCTAACAGGCTAGGAGTAGAACAAGCTGGCAATTCTAGACAAACGGCTAACGGCTCTTTTCAACGGATCCCCTTCCTTCAAATCCGCTCATATTATCCGATTAAAATCAACTCTTTGTGGCATAATTTACCTGTCGTTCCATTGAAAGTACGTGGTCCTCCCCCTCTCTTAAAAAAGCGCAGTTTAATTCTGAGCGCTCCGTCTTCTTTCCCCGACAGATTTCTCTGTGTTTCGCAGCATCCTCTCTCTGCAGCTGCTGAGGCAATCGCTGCTCACTCGAAAATGGCGCCGAAAGATACACTCCTCATTCAAATTCGATAGAGCCTCCCATTCTCCCCATTGGCTGGATGCGGAGTGGAGTCTGCGCTGCTGATTGGTTGTTGAAAATGCACTCTCGAATGATCTCGCGGCCCACAAATTAACCCTTCAGGTCCCGACCTCAATGACTTTTACAGCACTGATCGCAGCGAAAATCCCTTACGTTGAAACTTGTTCAAACCAGAATGTTACATTTGAAATGAATGCCACGATCTTTTAGCAACAATATCCACATAGAATCCTCATCTTACCAACATATTTAAAATAAAAGGACTATCATTCCTGGGGACCCTAGAAATTAAACTACTGTAAGAAAAATAAACATCAGCAAAATCTTGATTTATATCTTCTCAAAACCTTATTTTGTATGTATTTAATTTCCACAAAAGAGAAATCACTGAGACTTTGCAATTGGCCTTGTGGTTAAAACACACTATTCTTTACTCACATTACCCATATCAAAATGAGTCAGCTGTCTGCTATTGTACTTAACTTACTCATTATTTATAATCACAGATATACCATATTAAAATGTGTGAATAAAAACATTTGTTTAGCTTTTTGTAAGAGTAATAAAAACCCAGTTTGAACTATGCGCATGCAACCACACTATGTCCAGATTACATATGTACTACAGGCCTTTATAAAGCCTTCTGTACATCATTTGGCTACATCTAAACGCATTGTGTTATGGGTGTATAGGAAAGCTCAATGCGTTGCAAAACTTTTTTAACTATCCTTTATATGAGCAATGAAAGTCAACATGTGTGCCTTATTTATAGTACAGGTTCTTATCTGCAGTTAGAGCAATATTGCCTGTCTCTGAGTGACAGGCCTGGTGAAACAATCAATAAATAGCCAAATAAAACACATTATTGCAGCCATGGATGACAGGGGTATAACATCTGGTATATGTAAAGGTCAACAAGTAAAGGAGTATGTCGGATTTCTCCTAAGTCCACCAAGGATGCAAACCAAATGCATCATGCCCCTCTCAAAATTTGGATATTTTCTTTTAAGCTGCCACATTTTTTAAACTTGAACTGTTTCTTTCACACGTTTATTAAAAGAAACAAATTCCGTAAATTCATTATATAACATAATAATACAAACACTACTGTAGTGTGCATGCAGCGACGGGTTGGGCTCTGCCACAATAACCCAGCTGTTATCATATCTAGTGTAGCTTAGTGTACCTTGGGGAAGATAAACAGAGGCAGCCATTTCATCCCAATGCACACATAATAACAATACATGACATTCACCTGCTATGTCAATGGTTGGCTCCACCATTGCATTGCATTTTATCGGCTGTTAAAGTGAACAGAGGCCGATCTTTCAAACGCAACTTTACAGAGTTACTAGATGTCCTTTGCATTTTCTCCTTGTATAATGCCATTTTAAAACTTTATATTTCCTCAACAAGAAGCAAGTCATTTGTTTTGCATTGTGTGTGTGGTAATAAAAAACATAATGTTTTCTACTTTGGAGTACAAAAGCCAACTGGGAGAGAGAGGGCGCCCATTGTGCATGCATTCTGGTGTAGTGTGGACAATGGGGCGGAGAGGAAAAAAACACACTTGTTTACAGATAAACTGGTTTGGACAGGAAGCCAGTAAGGAGGAGCTCAGTGTTGTTAAACAGGCATGTGGAGAGACAGGGATGAGCCAGCAAAAACACCACCGTGTCCATAGGGAGATCTTGATGAGTCAAAGACAATGCACACAAACACACACGCATATGCATTCATATCTACACATGCACATACGCAGTACTCACAGCTTTACACATTTTTGAAAACCCCTATTTTGTAATAGTTTTTAACGGATACAGTGACCACTATAGTCAAAACCCTTCAGTGAAATAAGCCGAAGTTGTGGTTTGTTTAGTTTCACTATGAGAAAAATTAACAGGATAAAAAGGCGCGCATGGGTCCCTATTAGCTGTGCCAAACAGTAGCCAAGCTGACCTCTGGTGAATACTATACAGTTCATCCTGCATTGTGTCACCGTCACATGAGCACACACTGCCTTCCATTAGGCAGGAGATCCTTATGACTCACGAAAACACAAGTCACATGTCACTACACAAACGGACCATGCTACTCAGACTGCTCTGTTATCCACAGCAGCTTTTCTGTAGGCCCAAAGGAAATCACATCATAATGCATCTCTTCATTAGGAGGGCTGAGACACAGTGGGGCTCTCCCTTGTCTTCTGGTAGTCGAGCTGAACAAGAGCCATAGTGTCAGGAATCTGAGAATTTGGCCACAGCAGTCTAACCCTGGCTGCAAAGTTGCCATGCTATGGCAGTTTAAGTTCAATGTAATTTGATTTCATGTTAGATGACTTGCGTGCATGGCTGGCAGTAACACTCAGCTGCTTCTCATTCAAAGAGAAGTTTTACGCTTCTTTTTCACTCTCTCGCTTCCCTCATGTGACTCAAAATATGGCCTTTCACACCCCCACCAGACATGGGACTGCATCACATCAAATCAAAAATAGTGAAATAGAAAGTAAAAAAACTTCAGCTCCAAAAACGCTTGAGCAAATCCTTCTAGTTACCTGAAGTAAAAAATAGAAACAAGCCTTAATGACACCTTGAAAAAAAGTTGATTAAGGCCAGAGGGGACATTAAACAAGGGATTAGCACCCACAGAAGACAGGACAGTTTGCAGCTTTAAGGCGCCAGCAGGTGACTTCACTTGACTCTTGTTAAAAGTGTGCTGTACACTGAAATCACCTTCTGTCGTGGGAAAATGAGTTGTTGGCTGACACGGGAGTATGAACATCACTCCACGGTACATTGCTGCTTCATCCTGAATTCAATTAGACATCAGAAGTGAAGAGAGTGAGGAAATCCTTCATAGTTTTCTCATTGTAGTGGTGAATTTAAGAAGGTGAATTTGTAAACCTTTTAAATATTCTCTGAGTGATTCACTCTTTGAGTGAAAAAAGTACTAGAGGTTTAAATGATTTACTTAAAAAAAAAAAAAAAAGTTATTCTTAAATACTCTCTTTTCAACCTGTGTAAACTGAGCTAATATTTGGGGATATTTAAGACAATTCCCTCTGAAAGTAGTGTAACAGCCCAGCAGTCAAAGTGAGCAGCACCCTCAAACAGAGTGTAAGAGACTATAGGCTTACTATATTAACGTGGCCTATTCCCTCGTCTTGGTCCTTAGAGAACACAATGAGCCCCACTGAGAACTCCATACTAGAGAGAGACTCTCTATTGATGTCTCCTCGGCTCCCCTCCCCCTCTCTCTATGAGACATCTGTAGCAGCTGCCCCCTTGTGCTCCTGTCAGCAGGGCAGAGTGTGTGTTTGCGTGTGTGTATGCACTGGTTGAGGTGGGGTTGGCTGGGGAGGTTAGTGTGGGGCGTGTTATGACACCTCCCCCTTTGGAGGGGTCCAGCCCGCACACTTGTGGGACATCACATTTATCAATGGCTAATAGTCACTAGCAGGTCACCCTGAAAACACAACAGAGACCTTTGACCTCTTTTTAGCACAAAGCCTGCGAGGTGCTGAGGTGGTCACGATAGCCCCTGGGCGCTTTAAAAAAAGCACAAACAACTCTCAACATGTCGTTTAGCATCAGTAATCATGATCGAATATTATTACTTACTTTGATTTCTGACAAACTTTGCCTTTACTTTATTTAATGATGAATACATTGCTTTGAAAAGTGCACAACAAGCTTTTACCATGTACAGTTGCCATAAGAAATCATGCTATAATAACAATTCTTATTTTGCTTTTCAACAAATGTAGCCTTTATCTAATTGAATGACAAAAATAAAGTATTTGTTTGAAGGGCCTTGCTAAACACTATCACATGCCAGGCCAGCAAGTTCCAATATTACAGAACAAGAAGCCCTTTTTATTTAGTCTGAGTATATTCTTACAGACTTTCTCACACATAGCAATCCAATTATGTGAGTATAATTCATAGAGTAAAATTACATTACGAGCATAAGGGGAAAAACTCGGATAGCTGCATTGTTAACAAGGGAGGAGGGAGGGGTGAGACAAGTGGAAGAGAGTAAAGCGATGCGCCACTGAGACTTCCTATGAAATTTTTATGTCAAGTAACAAAATAATCAGCAAAATCTTCCCTATATTCTGAAAAGGTTATTCTGCCAACACAGGACTTTCTTAAGAATCTCAAGAGCAGCTCCAAAAATTGCGTTCTCTAACTTTGTTACATAGTAAACAACATCTACGAGGCTTTCTTTTCCCCTCAACTGCATTTTGTAGACTAACTATAAGGTCATGTGCCAAAAGAAAAACAGGATCTTGTGCACGGAACAATAAAATCTGACCAATGACCTCAGAGACATGTATCCCTGCATCAGAGAGAGTCAAACCTCCAGTGTTCTGGTTGGGATGCTTTAAGATTTAGCACCCAAACTTAACTTCCTAATCAAAAGAAATGCAAGTTTAAAAAAATAACCCTACAAAACACTAGATAAGCAGCTGCCTGGTGTAGTAGTAATGGATTTTGATTATCTGACAATTGTCCACACCCTTCAGTATTTTTTCTATCTTTATTGAGGCAGAGAGCTGAGAGGGATTACAGAGACGGCTAAACACAAGTGAGAACTAATCCTGGGAACTCAGGGTTACAGAAAGGCCTTGAAGAATATGTTTTGCTTGATGTTAACTGCTATCTTTTTTTTTGCAGGAAGCTGGTGATTGAATATATTTTGTACTTTCATTCTTTATCTCTAAATTTGATAATGATTTTGCACAAAAGTGACGTGCGGGATGAGCAGCAGCTTCAACACAGGATTCAGACATTCCAAAGAGACTTGGATGAAAAACATATAACTAAATTAGCGCAGTGCAATTTTATCAAAATCAGGTGAGGGTTAGAGACAGGTTTACAGGGTGTGTTCAATATCTACAGGTAATAGCATATACATTTACTGCATAGCATTCTTACATTATATCAAATCTAGTGATGAATAAAAGGCTAAAAGAGACTTTAATAACCATTAGAGGGAATTTCACACCTTGGAAAGACTATAATGCAAAGTAACTGTTGGATCAAGTTGAAAACAACGCACACACAAAAGCTCCGCTTATTTATTTTACACTCAAAAGCATATATGCTCATGAGGTGTCAACGCGTTACGTTAGCTGATCTAAGAGTCCATTGTCAGTATTGTTGTTTTAATAGCTATGTGTAACCATGTCTATTAAGTCATATATAATAATCAATCAAATATGTCGAATATGTGTAATATGTATTGTAAAGCGCTTGTAAAATGCAATGAGTTATTATTTATTATTATAGGTGACATTTAGTTAATGTATTTTCACACTCCAATGTAGTTCTACGGCATATATGTGAAGGCAAGTCAGAGCACAGTATTTAGGTACTGTTTTATATATAAAATTATATGTTTTCTTATGCTGAAAATAAAGGTTTTTAACTGAGATATTTGTTTAGTTTTCTCATTATGTATTGAGCTAAACAAAGCCCAATATTCATCAAAAGATTAAGCCAATTGTTACATTAAAGGATTAGACTTCTGGCTTTTTGTGCCTATTACATCACTTGTATTTAATGAACTATGCTCTCAAGATAAATAGAGTCAGCATATGAATTATATTATGTAAAAGTCTAATATACGTAATAAACTACAAGTACTTCTAATAATTATGAGGCAAAAATGTTTGTTTTTTTCACAAGACAGCAGCAATATTTCTCTCCCTTGCGCTGAGAATGTACACTTATCAATCTTGAGGATGTTTCCTTTTTGTCAAAATACCTTAATTCTTATGTAGGATGTTTTTCATCTTTAACTGATATGGTTTGAATAAATGAGAAAAGTAGAAGCTGAGCATCTGTCCGTTCATTTTAAGCTTGACACCTCTCTTTTAAGGGGGTAAGATTTTGACCAAGTTTGCAGTTTTATTTATTCTCAGCCATTGCATTAAGGCAGGATAACTGTACAGGTGACGGCTAACTTCTTCTTTATCAGATGTTGTATTGTGTAAATATAAATAGGAGAATAAACGGTGCCTTTTACAATTTACAATAGGATTCAAGAGTTTTAGTATCAAAACTTCTGTTGTAACACTACATATAACTAGTATCTATGTTTTCCCCCCAATAAAAGGCTTTTAGAGGAGATTTTCCTTATCCAAGGGTCTAAAGACAGGGGTGTCCATTATGTACGGATAGTAAAGCCCCGGTGTAATATGTAATATTGGACTTTATAAATAGAGTATACTTTAATAGGAATCTTGGGGTATCAGTCAACATTTACGGAGTAGACTGTTGATAATAAATGTTGTGTATGTATGAAAATGACATACAGCAGCCTGCTAAATGCACCACAACTGAGTATATTTAGCACTTAAACTGGAAGAAGTATGCTATTTCTGGATAATTATATTGAAATTGTTAATGTAATATCAAAGGATATGTTATCTGACCATGTCTGCATTGTTATGACAAGGTCAAAAACAGTGTTTCAGGCACACCCAAAAGCGTATTGGCAATATGAAGGTGTAAACAGCTTCTGGAAATGTTTGATAAGCTCTTAAAATCCAGACTCCGAGCTTCGAAAGACAAAACTAATCTACTCATTGTCCTGTTTCTGGACTACAAATTGAAAATCCCTGCGGAAGTCCCTCCCTCCACACTCCACTGTAGCACCTCGATGATGTAACCACTTTCCAAATATAGCGTGTTGCTGATGGCTCAGCGGCTCACCCATTGGTCGAGAGCAATGTCAATCGCGTGACGTCACCCGCAGTGGTGTTATTATTGTAAACAGCCCGCCTGCTCTCCACCGACGCTCTGTGCCGAGCCGACTACTCCATCCAGTCCTTTGTTCATGCAGCGAAAACACCGACGCGACAAAAGCACAGTGCCGGTCCGCCCAAAGCTGCGGAACAAACCTCAGAGCAAAGTTTAGACACATCACCTGAAATAATGTCACCACATCTTTTTCATAAAATATTCGCTTCTCATGTTGGGGACATGTTTATCGTTCACCCGGGGTCTTCATGCAACCGGCGACGGCTCAAAGCTGCTGCATGAATAACAATAATAAACTGGTAGCCTGTCAATGCACAACATGTCTTTGTCTACTCGGATAAAGGTTGGTTAGAATGACAAAAACAATGATTTAACATTAGATGAACCCACAAAGAGTATGTTTTAGGTTGACAGCCTTGTTGTCAATGGCTCCTGAAATGTCAAATTGTTGGAAAATAATACTTGTCATTTTGCATGGATCTCGACATGCCACAAAGAACATAAAGGCCTATAACTTATATTTTACCTCGTCAACTCGACAGCGTTACATTAAAGGACTTTACTTCGTGCCCCTTGTCGCTGAAAATCGACCAAAATGACTTTTATTGTTTTGCAGTGACTGACACTGTACGGAAAACTCAACTAGTCGAGAGGTCACATAGCAAAAGTTGAAATTACTCCAGTGAATGTTTAATGGCACTTACTCGACAGCCTGGATGCGTTTCGGAGTGATCGACGGCATCTCCTTCGCTGCCAGCCGGCTACTGGTGACAGCCTCACGTCGACATTTCCATCCAGACAAGTTGACAACAAGCTTCCATTCTCCGACTAAGTGCAGTTTCAGCAAAGCTTCAAGGAAGTTGTTTCTTTTGTTCCAGTGTTTTTGGTTGCGTCAATGTTGCGAAAAGGGGGAGGCGGAGCGGTGGATACGGAGAGCGACCGAGAAGAGAAAGAAAAAAACACACACATCTGAGCGCACCGTAGCCTAGTTCGCACGCCTCGCCATTAACGCACAGAAAACCCCTCATCCAAATCCGCGATAAACTCGTCTCATCAGCTCAGCTCACGTGTCTGGGACGACCAGCATCACTTCAAAGTGAAATAGACAGTCCTCGATGCCCAGGTTTGATAGGCTGTCCAAGATCAGGCTACTACAGGTCGGTGCGCCCCGTGCGCGCGTAGAGGAGCGGACACATTTGCACAGCCCGCCTCGATAACTTGGATTTCTTTACACAACTAGATTCCAAAGCTTTTTCAGGCTTACTTCCTTGCTTTCAACGGCGTGTATAGGCTTTATGTCTGTTATTCATCGAGCCAGAGTCGTCAAAACGAGAGCGCCTGCAGCCTACACGCCTTTCGACTTCAAACTCTAGTTCCCGGACAGTGCAGGGCGGTAACGAGATGCGCAGTAACGCGTTACCACCACCAACAGGGAGTAGATGAGACCAGCGATTTCCTTCCCTTACAAAAACTATTTGCTGCAACGTAAAAACACCTTTCATTTTAGGATAAAAGCCGGACTGAATGTGCGTAAATATACCATCCATTCATTCCGTTGCCTGACAGGTAACTCGCTTTTTCTCACACATTATAAGCAATGTGGCAAAAAAGTTTACTTTCTCGCGGTCGAAGCGAAACTCAAAATACGTCCAAACAAATTGGACATCACTAACAGGCCAGGTGATTTGATTTCCTGCTTTCAGACGACAAATACAGGACCGTAAAACAACGCAACAAGTAGAGTAAACGGCTGAGGATGTTGCCCTCATGTTGCAGAAAACTAGACATAAACCGAGTAAACCTGATGTAACGAGCCGATGCTGTTCTTGGAAGTGAAGGCAGGGAGAGCTGAGACGGCTTACTATGCAGAAATAGGATCATGTTGGTTCATCGGATAAAAAGGTGAGCTCCCTGTTTCCGCGCCGCTGTTACAGGAGCGTTGCGTCAGGAAGTTGTTGGTGTCAGTGAAGTCACCATCAAGACGCCCTTCCCTCCATCCAGCCTGGCGACTATAGAGCAGTATATGCTTTACACGGGCCGTTATATTGCATGAAATCAAATGGAAACCTGCTCATCAGGACCCTAAATGTCCTTGAACATTTTTTGACCTCATTGCACCAGAGGCTCAAAGAAACGTTTTGTACGATGAGTAAAAAGGCTTCAGTCAGGTGGAAGTGAATCTCAAATGCTGCCGTTGGAATTGACAAGTCAAACGTGAGAAAACAAATGCACTTCTGATGAGTGTGAAAGCTTTATGAAAACGTCATGAGGATTTGTAAAAGGAGCTCACCAGAGATATTCCTGGTGCACAGTGTCGGCCTGCAGTTTCAGGCCTGATGTTATCCGGGCTTTGCAAAAACTATTTCGAAGCGTTGAGAAATGTTACAGTAAACAATCATATCAAATCAAGGCCTCGAGAGGATATTTTTAGGGCAATCTACATAGGCAACTCTATAAAAAGCAAACCATTTTACAAGCTGAGTTTAAAAATGATTTGGCTATGATTTAGCGTGGCTTGGACCAACTAGTCTGCATGCGTAAAAGACACTGCACACGCGTGGACAGCCTGATGGGAAACATTTAGTAGTTTTCAATTTGATTTGAATAGGGAAGCTAACTCTGTCAGGAAAAGATATCTTTTGTAGAGTTTTCACAATTGTTTACCAACTAGCCTATGGCATCAAAGTATCAAGAGAAGAGTATATGAGCATCTGGGTCGAAAGTAAGAAAGTGAAAGGTGTTGCTTTTATAAAAAGCATCAATTCAAAAGGTTAGTCTTTTATCAGTCACCTAATGAGGAACCCTTTCACTGACGACTTATGTATTGTCCAACAGGCACTGACTAGAACATCTTAAATGAAAAGGTGAGTAAAATAATACTTTCTGTCTTTCTCTGTAACAGCAGGTGCGCACGGGTTTAGATGACTGTCTGTACTGCGTATGGTGCACAGTTATAATGCAGGCAAATAATGAAAGAAAACATACAAGGAAAAAGAAAAATATTCAAGCCCTATTTCACCAGCACCAAATAGTGTTACTAAGTTGACTTATTGGGCGTGTACATAGTTGATTTACAATCTTTTACGACAAATCTGTTCGGATATGGCAATGAAATACACACTGTTTATTGTGCATGTAAGAAAACTAGACATTTAAATTGATAATTGTATGAAAAACTGACGGAATATATTTGTTCCTTTGTAAAAAAAAAAGACGCTTTTCAAAATGAAATTGGCACTTGATGATTGGCAATTAAACGATCGCCGTTTTATATGTCCAACCAATAGGGAATACTGCAAATGTCAGTCATGCAGACATTTGTGTTAATATATTCTGAAAGCAGTTTTACAGGATTCGTGCAACCTTTAAAAAACGAATTTAGTCAGAACCCAAAGATGGAAAACAGAGTGATCAGTTTAAATGCATACATAATACACCTGTATTTGCTTTAAATAACTCACAGTGAACTTTAAAACTGATACCTTACCTTTAGGTTCCTGTGATCTGTGCTCAAATGAAAATGATCAAGCTGAGGAAAAGTTTAGACGCTTGCTCACTTTCTCTGTGTGTGTTCGTGTGTGTGTATGTGTGTGTGTGTGTATGTTTGGGAGTGTCACGCTCACAGTTATGCAGCAGTATTTGAATATTTGCCCGTTGTGTGGGCTGATGCACAGTCAGAATGCAAAAAAGAAACAGTAAACAGGCGCAATAATCTGATGGGCTGCGGTTCTCCATAAAGGTCATCGATGAAGAACAAGACATAAGATCGCCAAAATAGTTGTGGGGAGATTTTATATTTTCTTTTAAACAAACTCATATGTTGCTCAAGTTGATGCAAGCGTGTGCTTTCCTCTCTGTCTTTCTGTTCAAACACTTGACTGCTTTTGGAAAATTTAAGACAGATGCGCGTAAAAGACACCTTTAAAACTTTTTGTTCAACTCCGAATTGCACAAGTACAAGGACCAAGCTCTCCCCTCTTAAAGTGTGTTGAGCAAAATGTTTTGAAATAATAGTTTTTTTGAACTTTTAATGCAAATTTATTGCATAAAAAGTGTGAATTTGAGGATAAATTGGGATGCCAAATATTGTATCCGCTGTCTGGACTGTCAGTAGAGCCAAATACGGTAATAAAGCAACTGAAACTATTAAAAAAAACACCACACCTTTCTGTTTTACTTAGATATTTAGAATATGAGCAGCAACTGAAAGGTCATATTGTGTGGGAGGAATCTTTACAGTATGACTCAAAACGAAAAAGTCAGTAGCCTCTGTGTGTGTGTGTGTGTGTGTGTGTGTGTGTGTGTGTGTGTGTGTGTGTGTGTGTGTGTGTGTGTGTGTGTGTGTGCACAGTAATATAAATTATCTCTGCTTTTCTCAACATTTCTTCAACTTTTTAGACAGTAAAGAGCCTTTAAATTATTAGTTTTGTGGATATATTAAAAAATTAATACAATAAAACACGTTTCTTAAATAGCCTGTTAAGTTATTCATGCAAGAGTATGATTGTTATATTACGTGTAGTTTAAACTTACACTATATGCAGCCTCCAACCTAAAGATCAACAAAGTCAAAGTGAACCCATTGCCCTGCACGTGATGGCTTTAGACAGAGTGACTGATGTCCCTACAAATTAAATTAAAAACTTAGATCCCAAAGATTTTGACAATTGCAGAACACACTTCATGTGACAGCCATGCTTTTGAATCTTGCTATAGAGTGAAAATGCAGTGGCAGCATGCAAACATTATCAGTGTCACTCTGTCAATGGTATCCTTGTCAGCTGCACGGGGACGCATCCGAGATCAATGATGTTCACTCAATTAACCTGATGGATAAAATGTCAGGGAGGTTATGGATGTGAGTGTGTAAAGCTCTCTTCTCTGTGTGAAATATGTTCACGTCCTGGGCTGTGGTGTCTACAGGCCCGGAGAGGAGACAGTGGGTGAGGCCTGTCCCAGCTACAGCGCCCTGTGTCCAGAGCAGAAGTAGGTCAGCAGAGACCGCTGGTTGGTGAGTTGGAACGATGCTGCTCTCTCACACACACAGGAAAGAAAAGGAAAGGGGAAAAAAAAAACAGCTGAAGAAAAATCCTTGCCTTTCGATTGAGGGTTAATTAGAGACTGTTTGACCTATTTGTCCCCTTAAATAAACCGTTGGCCATTTAGTGGGGAGTGGGCTGAAACCCTTCACTGGACCCCTCCAATTATGCTTTTTAATAGCAAATTGCCTGACGAGGTTCAAAGGCCTTCCCATTCTCTTGTCTGCTTTCCCTCTGTCTATACATTAGTGTGTGAAAAAACACTAAATTAACCAGTCTTTGTCTAAATATGAAGCAGTAGGGTGTGTTTAACGGTCCGGCTTCAGTATGACAAACAACATTAAATTAGTTGGTTTAGAGAACAATTGTATCTATGCAAACGGAAGTTTATGAAAAAGGAACAAGCGGCCAGAAAGGCAAGAATAAAGCAAAGAAGATAATAAGCCATAAAACCGACAATGAAGAGGTTTTCTGTAAAAGTGTGCCTCAAGAAACGTACAGAAACGTACAGTACATTCCCTCGCTTTTTTAAGAGGTTATGTTAAAATGTTTGAACAAGTCTGTCTTTAAAACAACACTCACGTGCCCCCCATACATCAAAACAGTTATAAGACACTGTAATTATTCCTCTGCCTCTTCTTGGAACAACCTGTAAAGCTCTGACAGTCATTGAGGGCCATATATCACTGTGCCTTAAAAGCCGTCAGTAAAACTTAATAGCAACATGCAACCCTGTGTGGAGCGAGTAAAACACAAGGTTGTGCAGCTGAGTTTTCTCGACGTGGCTGTAAGTAATGTATGACTTTAACACAGAAAGGAGTAAAAAATCCAAGCACAGAGGAAATGTTATGAGATAGAAGTGAATAATACAACATATACATAGCAAAGCTTGTGATGTAGTGTATGGTTATGTAATGTAAAAAGAAGAACAAGCTGACAGGAAGTAAAACATACATTGCCCTTTAATGCAAAACCACGGTATGCACAAAAGGTGTCCCATATTCACAGAGTGGTTATGGGCTGGTGTCCATAGGGACAGCAAGTGTCCCTGTGATAAGTTCCCTGTCCTACCCTGCTCCTCTCCAGCACAATGGGAACCAACAGGTAACTTAGCGACCTGAGCCAAACACATTTTCCTCAGTAAACCTGAACACAAAGGCTAATCACAACAGTATATGTTCCCTTTGTTGACCTACAAAGGGCTCACCATTACTCAGATGCATGCAAACCTAACCTACCTGAAGAACCGGATGAAACACGTTAAGCTGAATTCCGTTTCCTCTTTATTTCCAGTGGAGAGCTGGACTCAGGCGCCATTTGCATGCGTACAGTATGTGTGTGTGTGCAAGAGTGATAACAGCAAAGAAAGAAAACACACGGAAGTGACCAAACATAACAACTGTTGGAGGGCTTCAGCTGTGCCTCATGAGTGAGGCCTATGACTAAGATCGAAAGAGAGTAGGAGTGTGCCAATGTTGCCATACCAATACTGCAGTGGGAAAAAAAAGAAGGTGGGAAAGAGTGGATGGTGATTGGCCCGGGCATGGATACACCAAATAAGACCAAAAATAGACAGTGTGTGTGGAGTGGGACGGTAGTGTAATTCACCCTCTTCTATGTAAACATTTACATCTTGATGACCCCACAAGCTAAATTATACTCTCATGTTGTGTGTGAGAGTGTTCATGCATTATGTACAGTCTGTGTGTGAATGCATGTCTGTGGTGGTGAATTATTAACCTATTGTGTTCATCAGTCAGTCTACAGGATGTGCTGTATTTTATTTTAAGACATGGATTGGGTTGCATGCAGGCTTTTAACTCCAACAAACACGACACAAAGTACATGGACGCAAAGGGGAAGTAATCACTAGAATTGCCTGCTTCCTCTTCTCTGTTCTAAGTATATCATTCTTGTCAACTGGACACAAGTTATTGCACTGAAGCCAACTTTATGAGTAGTAAGGAGTGACTGAAAACTACAAATACGCCGTCAATCATGCCCCTGCAACACATTTCTGCCTCTGCCTCCTCTTTGCTGCTTATTTTATTTGATTATCCCTGACCAAATGGTTCCTCCATTGTGTGGACTCACACCCTCACATCACGATGAGCCCTCCCTCATTCCCTTCCTATCTCTCATCCCTGCTCCTCTCTGTCCCACACTACATGCCTCTCTATTTATACAGTTGAGTCAGTTTGCCACTGACAGCAGTGAGCGATAAAGATTGAATCATCGTGTATTAGGAACACCAAGCTTTCATCTATCAATATACTGTCCTAAAAGAAACCTGACAATGAATGTTGCTGGCTGTTCATCAAAGCGTTTGAAAGGATACAAAGAAAGAGGGCATAATCATAACCATGCTGTCAAATAAATAGATTTTTTTTACAAATAAAGCATTGCTTTGTGCCAAGTGGAATATCCTCAGCATCGGCTCCAGAGAAGGAGAGGTGTTTGAGTCCTGCAGGATGCTGGTCCGTAGGTGTCTGGTTTCAGATGGCAGGCGTGCTGGGAGCACAGTGTGGAGCACAGCACAGCCAAGTGGACAACAATGGAAACACGCAGAGACACAGGTGTCCTCGCTAAGAACCCAATGTGTGTGACTGTGTTTATTGTGAGCCTATGTCCATGTGTAAATATGTAAGCATATGTTCCATCACTGCATGTATAGACACTGCAGTGCATGTGCTTGTGTTGGATATGATATTAAGGTTGTGTTTGATGTGTTTATGTGGGTGTTTGTATTAGCTCACTGGTATTGATTCTCTTGCACTCTAGCTGCACTTTAGCTGCACTCATGCATACTTCCCTCAGGACCGTAACACCTGCAAATGGAGATAAAGGAAGTATTCCCTAACAGAGAGAAGACGCGTGCCTCTGTGAAGACTGCAGGACCAAAAAGCATGTCGTAAAAAACCAAGAATGAAAATTCAGATCCAGTCATTGTCTCTCAGTGTCCATTCCCCTCCTCTGTATTTACAAGCCTCTCTCTTACTGTCTCCTTGCTCTCTCCCTTTAACTCACTGGAGGATGCTAACCCATCAGGTCCCTTGGCTCCCCTCCATGGGATGATGTCATTATAGATGACATCACCATGCAGTGTATGTGTGTTTGTGCTATGTGAGTGAGTGTGTGTGCCCCCACCTCCACTTCCTCCTCCTCCTCCTGCTCCTGCAGCTCTCCCTCTGTTTCTTTCCTCTGAGGGAAGGTGGTGTTTGACACACACCCGCGATACTGAGACCATCAGCCAAACTGCCGTGCTAGCACAAGGACTCGCAGAGAGCAGGGCAAGGAGAACGAGGAGAGAGAAAACGCAGAAACACTTGCACAAAGGAAGAGGCGAGCTAGTGTTCAGAGCAGCAGTGGTGTGATGTGAGGACACGGAGAGAAGAGTGGAGGTGTGGCGAAGACTAAGGGGCAAGTTGGTTTAATTACACAACACTGCTGCTACCATAACACCACAGTGCCCAGGCACACACTGTCATTAAGATTAAAACTAGTTCAAGTAGGAGTTACACAGACATTTCTGCTTGGCTCTATTGTCTGTCGTTAACACGCATATATTTAAGACTTCACTGTCTGGTGCACAACTCAGATACAAAAAGGTTCTTGTTTTTCACATTTTGTGTCAAAGCACAAACAATAGAAATATAAGTTAAAATCAGAACAAAACCTCCATCTTCGGTACGAGTGATATTAGGTTACTATACCCAACTATCCTCTTACCTGTCTGATAACAAGAAGACATATACATCTATGAAAACTAGTATGCCTTTAGCTTTCAAGGTGGCACACAAAGTAACGCAAACGTGGTGTAGTTTGTTTAACTTTTATATCTGCTATTGCGTTTCTGCTCTCACAACATAAAGTGCCGTTTGCTTTGTTCTAGGGAACCAGTGCAAAGCTAACTGTCAAGATGGACTGTAAAACTACATCATCCCTGCAGCACTCTTTAATCAAGGTAATCATGCAGTCTATATTATCAAACTACTCCTTATAGACAATGATAACAAGGAACCTACATTTTAAGGCATATTTGGATATCCCAATTGGCAGGACGATTCAAAAACATAAGAAATCACTGCCAATGCTAATCTTCATGATGTGACAAAAGCTAAAGATTTGGTTTGTTTTGACACATAACACATGGTGATTTGGGTTAGACTATTGAACAATCACAGACATGTTTAAAAAAACGAAAGGTCGGTTTAAAGGTGGAACAAAGAGTCATTTATCAATCCTATGTTTTGCTGTTCTATCCACTCAGACCTTTCCCTACAAGGACTTTGTCACACTAAGATCACCTTTTTTGCTCCTGTCATAAATACTGCTGCATGTCTTTGTCACTTGAACATAAACATGTCTTTATTGGTCATTTCCTTAAACGACTGATGCTGTCATTCACCTTGAGAGGTCTTGTACTTGCTGCCAGCCCACTGCAAACTGTTTTCACAATGAAAGG